>NW_024346667.1:8711825-8748807 GCF_902729225.1 Pteropus medius | reverse complement strand
CCGCCCCAATCTCTGTATTTTTCATTCTAGAAACCAGAAATCAGACTATGCTAACAAGACGGTGACTCTAACTTCTAGTTCAGCCTGGGATAGTCTTTATGCTTTTATCCTGGAATATTTACTAATAGTGCTCCCTTCACTCTCAAAAGGGTTGCAACTAGGACAATAAATTGTATGATCAGCTTACCTAAGAAGCATGTATCAACTTCTGCTCTTTATTTTACAGAAATAAGTTATTCGGTTGGGTTTTCTTTCCATCAACAGTTTTCATACTTTTTAAAAAAATCTCTCACCATGTTTTATTTAGGGCTTCACAAAGATTTGAAGACGTGCATACAGAATAGGTGGTGATAACAGTCACAGTAATTTACATTTACAAATCAATGATTTATCTAAATTATATACCTTACACCCAATTACCTTATTTAATACTTATAAAACCTTGTGAAGTGGGCACTACTGTTATCTTTATTTAACAGATAAGCAAACTGAAGTGTAGAGATGCTAAGTAACTTGCCCTAAGCTCAGGACCAAGGCAGTCAGGATTTTTGCCCATGACCTTCTTCAAAGTCTAAGCTCCAAATGAATCTACTAAGAGCCATGGCCCTCTTGCTGCTCTAACATGCTACAGTGCCATGGAACAGCAGTTCTTATCCCTGATTATTTGCCAGATAAAGCAGGGCATAAAGAAGTATGAGAAGAGGAAAGCATTATATTAAACATGCTGTTGAGAGATCCAAATTTTCATATACAGTTATATCTATAGCTGTAGGAATATTTGTGGAGAATGTAAAAAAAAATTAGCAGAAAGTTTCAACCTGTGTTCTAGTGTAAACTATGTATCCAGAAAATTGATGTCTTACTGTTTCATCTATATGTTTTAAAATAACTGAACCATTTAAAATTAGCAACTTGGCCAGCAATTTCTAACTCATAACATTTTGAGTTAACTGAAGCTAGAACTTCTTTTCATTATTCTCATGGACCTACTATAAGGGAAGGCCCAACATACCTAGGCTAAATAAATGGTGCTCAGTATGGTTGGCCAAATATTTGCCACAAGACTGAAACACTGTAGGTAAGCAAATATATTGCAGAGAGGTGGAATTGTCACCAAACTATTTGCTATTAGGCTGAGGTCTGGAAAGTGACGGAAGTCTGAACACCGGAAGTAGAGAGGAAAGTCTCTGAAATTCTATTTCAGAAGTACCCACATGAAAAAGAAAATCAAAATTGTATGATTAAGATGCCATACTAAATGCAAATAGACTTATTTAGGGCTTCGGCTGAAGGACTCTTATTTGGTATTAGAGATTTAGGAATTACTGAATGTGAACTCTGGCCTGAGGTAGTGAATATGAAAGAAATGTGTTGTTGATCTTTTTGCAAAGTTTGAGGTAATATCTTGGGGGGGAGAAAGTCAAGAACTTCCTGAAATATGGAGGGCTGAACAGCAGTTGCAAAGATGAGGGGTATTTATTTTGTGGACTGAAAAAACATGGTTGTATTTGGGAGTAATAACTGCTCATTAATGTGTCGGTGGCCAAAGGAAGGTGTCTTTGAGGGCTATGCAGGGGGCTAGGCTAATGGTGGTAGTGTAGTAAACAGTGAGCACGCAAGTAGGCAGTCTCAATAGTAAAATTATATGAGATTATCACTAAAGGCTAAGTAATAAAGTGGGAAATGGCTGTGACAAGACACATGGCGAATGTGAATGTTCCTGTTGTGGGCGTTGAAGATTCTGAAGGAGTCAGAAAACAAACTGAAGGTATTACTTGAAGAGATCAACATCAAGAGATTGTGTACGGAGTGCTTCAGAGGGATAATGTAGAAGAAAGATGAATATGGAAGTGCCTGAGGTTAGGAACAAAGCAGGGGTATAGTCTTTGGTTAACACAAAACTAATTCTTTTACAGAGGTAAAACAGAAAACAGATTTTCTTCCATTCGGCCAAACCAAACACTAATAAAATTGGCCAGCATGAATGCAGAAATAAATCATCGCAAACATGATTAATGTGCGCATGTAAAAGAGTTTCTAAAAGCAGGTACACAATACAGTATATTTTTTTCCACCATCATATAAGCTTTATAACATTTCATAATTTGATAGTTCAAGAATAAAAAAAAAAAGCTCTAAATGTTGACTCTCTGAAGGCATTATAGATATATCTAGCAAGAAAAAAATTTTAAATGATTAGTTGAAAGTGAAAAAGCATAATTTTTGAAATGTCTTTGTTTTTTAAATTTAAAGTGTAATGGAGAATTTATTTTTTAAAGTGGTTTAAGGTTCAAAGCAAAATTGAGGGAAAGGTACAGAGATTTCCCATATAATCCTTGACTTCAGGCATCATAATTACTCAAAGTCCATGGATTACATTAGGGTTCACTCTTGGTGTTATACATTCTATGGGCTTGGACAAATCTATAATGACATGTATCCACCATTATAGTATTATTGCACTAAAAATCCACATTAGCGTAATTTTACTGCACTAAAAATCATCCCTTTCTCTAGTCCCAACTCCTGCAACCACTGTCCTTTTTACTATCTCCACAGTATTTGTTTTTCCAGAAAGTCACATGGTCAGAAACAGAGTATCCAGCCTTTTTGCATTGGCTTCTTTGACTCAGCAATATGTATTTATGTTTCCTCCTTGACTTTTCACGGCTTCATAGCTCATTTCTTTTTATCACTGAATAATATTTCATTGTCTAGACGTACCACAGCAGTTTATTCATCCATTCACCTACTGAAGGACATGTTGGTTGATTGCTGATTTTGGCAATTATAAATAAAGGTGCTATAAAGATTCATGTGTAGGTTTCTGTGTCGACATTAGTTTAAAACTCTTTTGAGTAAATACCAAAGAGCATGACTGCTGAATTGTAAAAATGGAAATTCTCCAGTTTTAGGGAGGTGGTATCTCCAGGAGCCAGTCCCCAGGGAGAGCAGTAACTCAGTTACAGGGAGGTGATAACTCCAGGCGCCAGCCCCAGGAGAAGCACAACATTCCAAGGTGCAGATGATAAAACTGTCTACCAGGCCCTGTCTGATCTGAGAGTCCCCATTTGTCTTTGTACAAAATGTTAAGGGCTAACTTCTGCTTCTTGTAATCTGCTTATTCAAGGATGTAGTTGGAGGCTTTATAAGCTGCCTCCTCTGGAAGCTCGGGGCTGATCTCCTCTAACCCTGTGTGGTAGAGAGTCAGTCGCCGGCTGGCTAATAAAGGCTCATAATTAATCTCAATTGGCTCCGCGAGTCTTAGAATCATTCGTGCCATAACATTTGGAGGCCCCAGTGAGATTTCTCCAGCGGGGGAGATCTCCTAAGACCCGCAACTCCGGCCGCCTTGGACGAGGACCTGCCCATTCAGGGAACGGCCGCTGAGAGACGTACCTCAGCCCCGGACGCCAGGCAGACTCGCCCAGGAGGGCAGGTGGACAAAAAGGTTTAATTCTGCAACAATTGGGCACGAACCATCTGGAGCAACTTCACTGCTGAGTAAGACTGCGCTTGGATCTGTCTGTTGGTGGGCCCTAAAGAGAACTAGTGGAAGGCTGGATGCAGCAATACTTCCCTAGTCCGGTCAAGGTCTGAGACGTCAGACTTGACTCCAGGTATTCGGTTTTCTGGTGCACTAGTGTTTTGTGTGACCTGTAGTTTGTCTTGTCAGTCTGTATTGTGTCTGTCTGTCCAGACCGGCCGAATGTACTGTTACCCTCCTATTGCTTTAGCCTTCATAAGTTTACTTAGTTTGATTCTTTCCTTAGGTCTGGCCTCCGTGGCCCTGCCCGGCTGGATGCTAGGTCTGGCTTATTTGGCTTTTGTGGGGATTTTCTCTGTTCTTGCCTGTCTTTACTAACATGGGTCAGGCTTCCTCCTCAAATCGTCCTACCCCACTGCAGTGCCTCCTTAACCAATTTAAGGATTTTAAGAGACGAGCCCAAGCCTACAGAGCTAATATCACTCCATTCAACTTCCAAAGGTTCTGCCAGTTAGAGTGGCCCACATTTGGAACAGGGTGGCCATCAGAAGGGTCACTCGACCTGCAAGCAGTCTTTCAGGTGTGGGATATCATCTAAAGAGATCCTGGCCACCCTGATCAGGCTCCATGTATCGATGTGTGGGTTGATATCATTTCTGATGCCCCCAAGTACTTGAAGGACTGCCGCTGTGGTCAAGAGTCAAGGGCGACTCCCAAGCCTATCCTTCTCTCAGCACCAAAGGGGCAAAAGGAGAAACCGTCCAGACAGACACCTAACTCTCTTTACCCTGTCTTACAGGAACTCCCTGAGGACCCCGAGATCACTACTCCTCCCTCTTCTTCCCCTTGTAACCCGTTCCTGTCTCCATCCAACTGGGAGGCAGAACCTCTCTGGATCCCTCCCCATACCCACACTGGAGCTGTGTATCAGCCCCCACAAGACCCTGACCCTGCTCCTGATTCCTCAAACCAGGCAGCAGTCCTGGCCCTGCTCCAGCAATTGGCACCCCCAGTTGGGGGAGAAACCCAGAGGCCATTCATGGTCTATGTCCCTTTCTCCATCAGCGATTTATACAATTGGAAACACCAGAACCCCTTATTCTCAGAGAAATCCCAGGGATTAATCTCTCTCCTAGAGACTATTTTCTTTACCCACCAGCCAACTTGGGACGATTGTCAGCAACTTCTCCAGGTCCTGTTTACCTCAGAGGAGCAGGAACAAATCCTGAGGGAGGCTGCAAGGATGGTGTTAGAGCCCAATGGGCAGCCTTCCACCGATCCAGTCCCGCATCCAGCATGTTTTCCCGAACACCCGTCCACCTTGGGACCCCAACACCAACCAAGGTAAGGAGGCTCTCCAACGGTATCTCCAGCTTTTGCTCCAGGGCTTCCGGTCTGCTGCCCAATGACCCATTAAGCGAGGTCATCCAAGCTAAGGATGAATCACCAGCAGCGTTCCTGGAACAACTCTTAAGAGTCGTACCGGTTATATATCCCTATTAACCCAGAGGACCCTAATAATAGGACGGCTGTAAATTTAACCTTTGTCAGTCAATCGGCCCCAGATATTAGAAAGAAACTGCAGAGGATGGAAGAGTTTGAAGGAAAGAACCTGTCTGAACTGGTCGAGATAGCCCAACGAGTACTCAACAATAGAGATGAGGTAGACATAACACAGACCAAGAAGATGACCAAGGTCCTGCTTGCAACCATGCAAGGAGCCAATCCAAAGGGCCCTGTCCTCTAGTCGGATCGAGGCTATTCTGAGGATACCCCAGCCGCACACCAAGCGACAGGTTCGAGAGTTCCTGGGAACAGTAGGTTACTGCAGGCTTTGGATTCCGGGGTTCGCAGAAATAGCTAAGCCCCTGTACACCAGTACCAGAGGGAAAGGAGAGGACCTAGCCTGGGGAAAGGAAGAAAGGAAAGCATTTGAAGCCCTAACCACAGCCCCTGCATTCGCCCTGCCTAATCTGGAAAAGCCATTCCAGCTCTTTGTTACCGAGGTGTGGGGAATCGCGAAAGGGGTCCTCACACAGACCCGAGGACCCTGGAAGCGACCAGCTGCATACCTCTCCAAAAGATTGCACTATGTGGCAGCAAGATGGCCCAACTGTTTGAGGGCAATCGCTGCCACTGCAATCCTCACTAAGGAAACCCTAAAATTGACACTAGGGCAGACCCTCCAGATCATCGCCCCACACGCAGTTGAGTCAGTGCTTTGCAGTCCACCGGACCGGTGGATTTCCAATGCTCGAATCATCCAGTATCAGGTCCTGCTTCTCAACCCACCCCACATACAGTTCCTGAAAACTGCCGCACTCAACCCAGCCACCCTACTGCCTGACAATGACCCTCGCCAACTCCTACATGACTGTCTTGAGGTCCTAGAGAACATCACCTGCACCAGACCAGACCTGACAGACAGCCCTTGGCCAAACTCGGACACTACTCTATTTATGGATGGAAGTAGCTTCGTCTCAGAAGGAGTCAGGTATGCTGGGGCTGCAGTGGTTACCACTGAGACTGTCATCTGGGCACAAGCCCTAAGCCATGGAACTTCAGCTCAGAGGGCTGAACTAGTAGCAGTGACTCAAGCTCTGAGGTGGGGTAAAAACAAAACTGTTAATATCTATACGGACAGCAGGTATGCCTTTGCCACGGCACATGTACATGGGGCATTATATAAGGAAAGGGGGCTACTGACCTCAGGAGGAAAAGAAATCAAGAATAAGGAAGAAATACTAGCTCTGCCTGAGGCAATTTGGCTGCCAAAGAAAGTGGCAATCATCCACTGCCCAGGGCACCAGAACTCGCGCTCTGAGGTAGCAGGAGGCAATTCCTTCACTGATCAGAGAGCAAAGGAGGCTGCCCGAAAACCAGTGGGGCCAATTGACATTCTGCCGGCCCTACTGCCCAGAGTGCTAACAGACATCCATACCTACACTCCAGGGGAAGCTGAACTATGCAACAAGCTGGGAGGAAAAGAGGAATCTACTGGGTGGGTTAGGATTCCGGACGGCCGCACTGCAGTACCTGAGGCCTTGGGCCAAGTGAGACCTTATAACCCAGGTTCACCAGAGCACTCACTTGGGAGGGACCAAGTTAACTGAACTGATGAAAAGAGACTATTGCATCCCAGGACTACAACAAATGGCTAAGCAGGTATCAGCCCAGTGCCACATCTGCACACAAGTGAATCCAGGGCCCTCCAAGAAAATACAACAAGGAACGAGACTTCGTGGACAGGCACCAGGGGAACACTGGAAGTTGGATTTCACTAAGGTCAGCCCGGGAACCTTCGGATTCAAGTACTTGCTTGTGTTCACCAACACTTTTTCAGGATGGACTGAAGCCTTCCCCACCAAGCAGGAGACAGCTCAGGTAGTAGCAAAGAAATTAGTCTTAGAAATAGTGCCTCGATTTGGCCTGCCCATAACACTGGAGTCTGACAACAGCCCGGCGTTCATCACCCAGACCAGCCCATCTCTAGCAAAGATGTTAGGGATCAATTGGAAATTGCATTGCATTTATAGGCCGCAGAGTTCAGGGCAAGTAGAAAGAATAAATAGAACCTTGAAAGAAACTTTAACTAAGTTCAAGCTGGAAACTGGCAAAAACTGGGTGAGTCTCCTCCCCTTTGCCCTGTTAAGGGCACGGTGCACACCCTATTGTAAGGGTATCAGGCCTTATGAAATAATGTTTAGAAGACTCCCTCCTCTCCTCCCCAAGTTAGGGGAAGAAAAGCTAACAGAAGTTCATAATTTTTCACTGCTTAAGTCTTTGCAGGCCCTCCATCTCGCATGGCAGGAGACCCACCAACTGGTCTCTGCCACCAGAACAACCGCTCAGCAACCAGTCCAGCCACACAATCATGCTCCGAGTGATTGGATCTGGGTGGAGAAGGTACAGCCTGCTTCTCTTGAGCCCCACTGGGACGGAACTTTCCCTGTCATCCTCACAACACCCACCGCGGTCAAGGTAGCTGGGCGCCGTCATTGGATTCACTGAAAATAGGTTGGCTAGAGATATTCACTATGGAAATAGGAACGCCCATCTCGGTTCTAGTTAACTCCCATCTATACACTTGGGGCTGGTGAGGATTGCTAGAGTGACAGTGAGTGACATGTAGGAAGATAGAGACAATTAAGATGGTCCAGTCCAAACCCTTGAAAGTCTTATCTTTAGAGGGTCCTCTGACTGACACAGGGTCCATCGTTCCGATGTCTGTGGTGGATGCGCAGCCTTGATCCTAGTATGGTGAATCCAATGACGGCGCCCAGCTACCTTGACCGCGGTGGGTGTTGTGAGGATAACAGGGAAAGTTCCGTCCCAGTGGGGCTCAAGAGAAGCAGGCTGTACCTTCTCCACCCAGATCCAATCACTGGGAGCATGATTGTGTGGCTGGACTGGTTGCTGAGCGGTTGTTCTGGTGGCAGAGACCAGTTGGTGGGTCTCCTGCCATGCGAGATGGAGGGCCTGCAAAGACTTAAGCAGTGTAAAATTATGAACTTCTGTTAGCTTTTCTTCCCCTAACTTGGGGAGGAGAGGAAGGAGTCTTCCAAACATTATTTCATAAGGCCTGATACCCTTACAATAGGGTGTGCACCGTGCCCTTAACAGGGCAAAGGGGAGGAGACTCACCCAGTTTTTGCCAGTTTCCAGCTTGAACTTAGTTAAAGTTTCTTTCAAGGTTCTATTTATTCTTTCTACTTGCCCTGAACTCTGCGGCCTATAAATGCAATGCAATTTCCAACTGATCCCTAACATCTTTGCTAGAGATGGGCTGGTCTGGGCGATGAACGCCGGGCAAAGCTTACTATAAGGCAAGGGGCCGACTCTGGTCATCCCCATACGGGGTGCAGAAACCTCGCTATGGAAAAAGGACTTCAAGGAACACAGCTTTATATGTGTCCTCAGGAAGGAAGCCCCACATGTGCTAAGCCAAATGAATATTATTGTGCCTCTTGGGGCTGCGAAACAATCGCACCATGGGAGAGTGAACTGGGTGGAAGAGATCACTACATATCTCTCAGCCGCCCTATTCAGCCTGTATGTACTAATCTAGGAAGCTGTAACCCTGTAACCCTCACTGTAAAACAATGGAATGCATAGGCCTGGACCACAGGGAAAACATGGGCCCTTCGGTTATATGTATCAGGAGTTGATCCTGGTATACTCATCACTGTACAGCAGCAGGTAAACCGCCGCTTCTCACCTCTACCGATAGGACCCAATCACCTACTAAACCCCTTGATACCTTTGCCCCTGCCATCTCTACCTCAACCCACATCCCCAAAGGGACTACCTCTGCCCCTTAACTCCTTAGAAAGTGCTGCCCCCACCACCCCCACTATTCAGAGCATCCCAAGGCCACCACAACTCCCTAGCAGAGGTAGTTTTACAGAACAGGAGAGGACTGGATCTCCTCTTCTTGAAACAGGGAGGTCTCTGCATGGCTTTGGGTGAAACCTGCTGTTTCTATGCTAATCATTCAGGTATTATTAGAGATAGTTTAGCCCTGGTCAGACAGAGACTCCGTGACAGAGAAGAACTACGTCAGCGGACAGGGTCTTGGTATGAGAACCTGTTCAACAGATCCCCTTGGTTAACTACACTGCTTACCTCCATCACAGGACCCCTAATGCTGGTATTTCTGGGTTGCTATTTGGCCCCTGTGTAATTAATTGGATAACTACCTATGTCAGAAAGCAGGTCCAGGCAGTAAAACTCATGGTCCTCAGAACAAACTACCAACCACTCCAAGTCAGAGAATCAATGATTTGATTTCCCTTTGAAAACCAGTGGGGAATGTAAGAGTGGAAATTCTCCAGTTTTAGGGAGGTGGTATCTCCAGGCGCCAGCCCCCCAGGGAGAGCAGTAACTCAGTTACAGGGAGGAGATAACTCCAGGCACCAGCCCCGGAAGAAGCACAACATTCCGAGGTGCAGATGATAAAACTGTCTACTAGGCCCTGTTTGATCTGAGAGTCCCCATTTATCTTTGTACAAAATGTTAAGGGCTAACTTCTGCTTCTTGTAATCTGCTTATTCAAGGATGTAGTTGGAGGCTTTATAAGCTGCCTCCTCTGGAAGCTCGGGGCCGATCTCCTCTAACCCTGTGTGGTAGAGAGTCAGTCGCCGGCTGGCTAATAAAGGCTCATAATTAATCTCAATTGGCTCCATGGGTCTTAGAATCATTTGTGCCATAACAGAATCATATGATAAAAGCATATTTAGTTTATAAGAAACTGCCAAACTATCTTCCAAAGTGGCTGTACCATTTTGTTTTAGTTTGTATATCCCTGATAAGGTATGATGTGGAGCATCTTTTCATGTGCTTATCTGCCATCTGTATATCTTCTTTGGTGAGGTGGCCTGTCCAGGTCTTTGGCTCATTTTTGAATTGTGTTATTTATTTTCTTATTGTTGAGTTTTAAGAGTTCTTTGTATATTTTGGATAACAATCCATTATTAGGTGTGTCTTTTGTAAGTTATTTTCTCCCAGTGCCTTCTCTTCTCATTATCTTTTTGCAGAACAGAAGTTTTAATTTTAATGAAGTCCAGCTTATCAATGATTTTTTTTCATGGATCACCCTTTTGATATTGTATCTAGAAAGTCACCGCCATACTCAAAGTCATCTGGATTCTCTCTTGTTATCTTATAGAAATTTTATTATTTTGCATTTTACATTCAGGTCTGTGATCCATTTTAATTTTTCTGAAGGGAGTATGATTTGTATTTAGGTCCATTTTTTAATTTCTTTTTATGTGGACATCTAGTTGTTCAGTATCATTTATTGAAAAGGCTATTTTTGCTCTATTGTATTATCTTTTCTCCTTTGCCAAAAACCACATAACTGTATTTAAGTGAATTTATAACCGTGTAAATCTTCACTTTTTAAAAATGACTTTTTCTCTTTTATTTCTCCTAGATTCCAACTGGCCTTGGACTCTCTTGCTTCTTTTCTTTCCTTATCTTTCTACATACTGCACAACCATACCCTTAATCATTCAGCCCTTAAGTGAGCTTAAACAGTCTTAGGAGCAAAGCCTTAGGTCTGTTGACCTTAAAACAGTTTCCATCAAAATAAAAATAACATCTTGCAGCTCCATACCCATGAAGGCTGAAGACCTTCAAGGTCTTCAGAACGATGCCATCACTGACATTAGGACCTGATGCAATCATCGACTGCCTCCTACCCTAGCCTTGACCAATTAGTAGAGTCCATGACCCCAACTCCCTCAGCAACTAATGACTTTCCCTCTCTATAACCTATCTGCTAGAGGCCATCAAGAAGCCAGGCATTTGAGTTCAAGCTCACCTGTGTCTCTGGTCTTGGCACCATTTCCTTAAATAAACCTCTGCTTTCTTTGCTGCAAACTCCTATCCATGCTTCTTTTAGTTTTGATGCATGCAGGCAAAACAAACCCCTTGAGTTCGATAACATGTTTATTTCTGGTCTCTCTACTCTGTTCTTTTTCTTTGTGAGAATTTAAATATTATAAGCATGCTTATAATATTTAAAAAATATGTGCTTATGAAAATAAAAAAAAAAACTACAGTGTTCTCTTCTGTATGTAAAAGGCCTAGTTAGTAGTTACAATGGTAACAAAAAGTCTATGGGTGTAAGTAGTAAGTAGTAACTCTCTTTGGGAGGCTGCTGAGATATTAGAAAACCTATCCATCATACGAAAGCCACAGAAGACTAAATCAAATTATAATATTCTCTCACCTCATGTGTTCTTTCTTCTCTCAAGTCCATTCTCAGCCTTGTTCCTTCCTCAATGTAGGAAGGGACCCCAGGACCATTCCTTCAATGACCTTAGTATTCTGTGGAGATGTTAATGAATGAATAGGCTCAATGTGTATACAGGCAGTGTTGGTGCTCTGCTCAGGTCCCTTTCAATCCCTTGCTTCTATTTTGGGGTCATTCCTAGCTTTCTGGCTTTAGCTTTCAACAGCCAATGTCAGAAACTTCTTTGTCCAAAAGAATCTAGGAATTTACACCCTTCTGGAATAGACTTTAAGGCACAGATAAAGAGTATAGGATTATAAAAACCCACTTCTCTCATTTTGGATCAGAGATAACTTTAGGCAAAGCTTAGCCTTCAGGGTCCCCCTTTGAATTTGGCTGGAACACATGTGGCTTCCTCTTTGTTCTTCTCTTATTCACTTTCTCCTTACTGATATCCCCTAGAGGTATACATCACTTTCCTTAAATACTTGTCAGGGTCTGCTTCTGGCATGCCACCTAAGGTAGTGTGCTATCTATTTTAGAATTATTTATATTTTAGTATAATTACTAAAGACACAGTGCTTTAGCTCAAAGGACTTATTCTCTAATGATGGAATACTATGCACATGTGAGGCAGGGATATGTGTGAACATGTGCCTATAAAGACTGCCCTTAAACTTTGTAGGTGACTATCTGATTGACTATGCATAAGGCAAAGGTTAGCTATAGATATGAACTAAATTGTGTCTTTAACTCCAAGTTGCTGTTTTTCTCATCTATAAAATGGGGAAAATCTCTTAATAACTTCTTCATGAGGCTTTTGTGAAATCCAAGTAAGATAAAATTACATAGAGCTTAGTCTGTGCTTAACACATAATAACCATTCACTAACATTTGCTAATCTCTTGCTAAGCAAATTGTATATGGCTAAAATTTAACAACTTTAAACCAAACAAATGGATTTAAATTATAGCTTACCATTTTATTAATGCGTGACTTTGAGTAAATACTTTACCTTTTCTAAATGCCACAGTTATCATTGTATATAAAATGAAAGTTCTCAAATCTGGAAAATTCAGTTTGGAATAGACCAGTGGTTAGAATAATAAGTAGCAGATTTGTAACAAAATACAAATTAACTTTGTTTAAAAATGGAGGTCTTGAAATTAATGATTCACAAAATATAGTGTGGGCGCCAGGCCCGGCTGGCTGAAACCAAGGTCTGGCTGTGATCCAGGCTCCTGGCTAGGAATAGGACCCTGGATTTAGAATGTTACATTAGTGTAGTAGGGTGCTTGTGTCTAAAATATGTAAACATACTTCAGCTTATTGTATCACACGTGTGACTGAATGCCACTACTGTACTCTGCAATGTGTGGAGCCATGCGGCCCCCTGGAGCGCAAGAAGGGGAGAACAGAAAGGGGAGCAGAAGTGCATGCAATACCACGTGCCCTGCACAACAGACTATGCTCCCTCCAATAGAGCTGCACTTCTAGAAACAGAAGTGCGCTCCGCGCAATAAAGTTAGTACCTGCCATTTCATTCTCATGTCTGCCTCTTGTGCATTCTTCCAACTGGGCATTTCATCACCGAACCTTTCCTTCTTGATCAGCTCAGTGCTGACATTTGGTGTAGCTGACAGGATCAGCTCACCCTCGCACATTAATGATAAATCTTAATGTATATTTTACATTACCACTTGATAAAGTCAATAACTACTAGTTAGATATCAGATGCATTGAATTTGCCTTTATTCTGTTTATGTCCTAGGGAGACTGGTTAGCTTTATTAATAAAGACATTAATGAGACTAAGTTCATCCATCTGATCTCAGTGTAGGTCAGTGAGCTTTGCTCTGATCATAACCCTTGCCAGTCATTATGTGGATTTGTAATGCTTAAAATGAGAACACTAATGATACTGGTCAGTATGAATACACCGATACAAATCCCAAAAGGGCATTTATATGTGTGTATGTATATATGTACATACACACACACACACACACACACATATATATACATATACATATATATGTATATGTATATATATATAACATAATACATCGAAGTAGGTCCAAAGGATCCAAGAAGGATTCAGTAAGGATGGGGATTTTAGTATAACTATGAAATTCACTATAAATTCATGACAATAACTAAAGAAGATACTCAAAGTGCACATATAGCTTTACATGAGTAGATTCGTTTTCTGGAAGGAAGGACAGCATGATTTCATCTTCTCTCTCTAAATTTTAATTTTACATTTATAAAAGAGTAGTCATACTTTTAATCATATATTAAATCACATTATTTGTTAAAGAGAAAATATTGGGGTTCTTTTTAAAAAAAGCATAATATTCAGCTAAGTGATTTTATTATTTTTATGACTTTCATTAGGAAACCCTCAAATATGTATTCACTGTAAGAACAGGGAAAATATATTTTGTCCTAGGATAGCAAATCACAGAGATAATCAAAGCTGACTTGAGAGTTGCCAAGAGTAGCTGAGAATGCGCTATGTAAGGTCTTGGTGCCTAAACAGGTAGAGACTAAAAGTATTCAAAGGAACATTCCAGCTCCACAATTCTCTATCTCATGATTCTGCAATTTCTCACAAACAAGGACTACCATGTTTCAAGTGGCATGAATTAGGCCACTTTTCTATAAATAATTTCATATTTTCCACCTGCCTCTTCCTAATTAAATTCATTCTCAATCTTGAGCATTGGCCTCCTCTACAGTTCCTTCACATAGAATTTACAACTTTTCCTATGTCATGAAACCGTATCCCTTATCAAACCAAAATGATCCATTTGCTAGTAACTAGGACTATTTTTAGAAATATTCCATCCTCTACTTTGTCTAGTATACTTTTTCGGTGTTCAACTTTACTTGTGAGATATTATGGGAAATCTGAAATTTTATGCTCCTAAATGCAACTAGTAGGGACAAGATCATAGACCATTAGAGAACAGGTTTATTGGTCTTTTAAACTTTAAAAAATTATTATACACAAGATAGACTGAGAAAAATGATCAGAGAAATGAGAAAAATTGATTGATGCTGCTCTTGATCAGGCCACGAAGCCCAAAATGGAGCAAATATGACAGATGAAGTAAAGGGATTGACAGTTCACATGCTGCAGAATTCCTCTTGCACTTTTCTTCACTGGGTAAGTAAATGACACTGTTGTAAATGACTAAATCTCATGGGAGAATATTCCACTGATTCTCACCTTAAAATACCTGCATTTTTAGATGGCTACTCTTATGCTAGGTGTAGCCACAGCCTTGAGAGAGACCATTTTGAAAGATAAAGCCATTGGCTTTCTCCTAGATTTTCCCTTTCCTAAAACAAGTATACTATAGAGTAGAAACAAGTTGGCCCAAGCAGCTTTGCCAATGCTCTGGACAGTATTGTGAAAAATGAGAAACTAATAGAATATAGAAAGAAAATAAATGTTCTGGGTTTCTTATTTTTATTATATATTTTTTCTTCTTTCTAGATTAAAGTTTTTTTTAGAATTTTAATTTAGAGATAGAAATGTACTTTCTTAGTTTAGGGGTATTTCACTGGACATAGCAGCAACCATAATTGCCAAGTAGCTGGAAGAAATGGTTTCTCAAATAGAAGGGAATGTTATTAATTCCCAAGATAGAAGTGTGGTAAATTCAATGGAATTAGTTTGCAAATTTGACTTAGTAATGAATCACTAAGAGGAAAAAAAGGGCCAGAAATTTCCCTTAAATCAACGGCTAGCACTGGATACTTGAAATGCCATGAAACTTTTCACAGAAAATTTTAAGCAGATAATGGAAATAATATTCTTCGATTGTAATGTAGAATTTGACAAAAAGAGCTACAACTAATGAATCTTGAAAATATAGACTTAGAATACAAATCCATAAAAAACTCCTTATAAAAATTGGGAAATAAAGACCTTTTGTGTTTTGACTGAAGAACTTAAATTTTAAGGGGGAAGAATCCATGGATCTTAGTTAATAGCCCATATTTTCCCCGATGAAATTCTATTTCTCATCTGGAGTGCCTAGCCAGGAAAGGGGAATCACACTTTCATGAGAAAGAAAATAGAGGTAAATTTAGAGCAGGACAAGAACCAAGAGAAAAATAGACAGGGGATGCATTTTTAACTCTAAATCAATAGAGCTCCATAGAGAGTAGAGCTACAAGAGTGAGGGAAAAAGTCTACCAATGCCTATTTTGGGGTACTTAGTACCTAAACTTATACAGTATAATGATGATCAAGATAACTTTTAGTGAAATAAAAATGTTAAAATATATACTTAAATGTAAAATAACACTTAGAAAGGAATATAATTTGCTGTTTTGTGTTATAAAAATTAAATACCTCATGAACTTAGCTGGAAAACTAAGACATACAAATATGTGCATGTATTTACAAAGTTGTAAAACTAAGACATACAAATATATGCATACATTTACATATATCATCTCTCCCACTTTTAATCAATTAAATATTTGGTTTCCCCACCTTCTATCTACTTTCCTTCTTTATTACTATTACTGAACAAAATTTAATATCATCATCTGGCATTGAGGACTCTGTTCCTATAATATCTTCTTTGTAGAGTCTAAAGAAAAATGTAGCCTCTGTCCTCATGGTAGATGAATAAATATGCCACAGTAATTTCTCCTGTGAGTAATCTTATTGCTGATGACAGCTAAGAGTTCCTGCTTATATTAGCTTGTTAGAAATATATATGTTATTGTCATTCAATTAAATAAAAGGAGTCATTGTAGAGAAGATGAAATTGAAGTTGCACTGTGTAGCAAGAAGGGAAGCTAGCTAGACGGGAAATTCCATATCCTAGGAAAGCATGGCTTTAGCAGAAGCATAGTGAAAGCAGTACCCAAAGGTGTTCTACACAGATTTGGAGCACGAAGTAAAGCTCAAGTACTCTCAGGCAATGCAGAGATCACTGCTAATTTCTACTCTTAAAGCATTTTTTGACAAGGGATAATTTAGTTTCAAAGGCTCAGGGAACACTTTTCCCTTGGTCCCTTGCACATTTAGCAGTTTGGCATTGCCATTTGTGCGCTAGATAAATTGTAAAATTTAAAGTTCCTTTTATATTTGACTGTTTTATATGTGGTCACTAAAGTAAATATTTAATAAGCAATCACAGGTCAGTTATAGGTGCTGCCTCTTTTTAATACAGATGTAGTTGTGAGCAGCTTTGTGAGAAGAACAAAACAGATGCAGAAGCTTTCAAGATGAGTTTTATTGCTTCATTACAGTTTTTATGGTGTTTTCCTCCAAAACTATTGACTGAATGAAATAAAAGGAGAAGCTGCCTTCAAAGAAGGATATAGTCACTCCCATTCCCCAAGAATCTTCTTTAAGTTGTCTAGTTCTTCTTCTTTTTTCATTTTTCTTCAAAGGCTAAAGTCTCTTGCTTTTTATATGTATTGTTCGATGTCTGTTAGTTGAACTACATTAAACTAAGGGGCTATTTTGATCTGAATTAAAACAACAAAAAGAGACAAGTGAAATTTCTGGATTTTTAACACTCATGCCCAACCTCTTTTACTAATAACAAAGGATGACATTTTTTTCTTGAACTCGTTTGTATGTTTTTTCCTTAGGCTCTTGCCCTTTATTCCCCATAACTAACCACATTGACTGTAGCTTATTTACTGTGGTCAGTTACTGAGTGATTTGGATTTTCTCTACATTTTTATGCCAGTGGAGTCTATTTTTTCTTATTAAAAGATATTCTGGACAATTTTACTTTCAGTAACACCACACATACATCATTTTGTTATTTATTCCACTTCACAAGTGGACAATGATAAATTAATTGCTATCAAAATTCTGTAGTAGGATGTCCATGATCTTGATTTTGCAATTAGCACTTCATATTGCCTGTCTGAAAGGTGGACTCTGTCACTTTCTCTTGGCTTCTGCACTATCTGCTTATGTTTTTTCTTCATTTTCATGTTCTTTCTCATTAAGTTCAGTTCCTCCCTTCATTGTAAAACCCTAAAGCCTCACAGACTAAGGATCAACCAGACCTCTATGACTGTGTCATTCTCCCACCCTGAACTACACACACAGGTATAAATAATAGATAGATAGATAGATAGATAGATAGATAGATAGATAGATAGATAGATAGAGATAAGACAGACAGATAGAGACAGACATATAGATACAGATGTAGATTTATACATACAAAATACTAAAGAGTAGTACATAAGTATAGATTTTTTGCATATCTATCATATATCCATCTATCTAACAACATCTACCTCTATTTTTCAGAAAAATTCAAATATTAGTGTAGTCATCATTTACCTCTAGACAAAAGAAAACTTTTCTTTCTGTAGGGAGGACATAGAAAATCCAAAACCAACCTTTTAAAACTTGACCTTTCAAACACCCATCTAGATGAGTACTCCAATGCTTTGACTCTTGTTGCTCTGTAAGTTGACACTGAGTAGTAATTCTTATATGTGTGAAGGGACAGTAACAACTTAATATTTGTGTGCAAGTGTCTATCTGGATAGTGTCATGATGCTGAGAAGGAGGGCAAGACAGCAATTCTCTGTCATTTTTGCCAGGGAGAGAGTCATGGTGACCAAGACCTTCCCACCAATGACTGAAACCAATTCCCTGCTTCCTTGGGCATGGATTACCCTCAGGCCAGAAATCATTGTTCTCTAAATACATAATTTATAAAAAAGATTAGGCCAGCCCCAAAGTCTCCTTTTTTCAACTATAGCATTGCATTTCTCTGTCCTTTGTGGCAGTGAATCAACTTGCACGAGTGTTTCATGCCACTAATATGTATGACATACTACCTGGTCCCTTTACTCCACTAATAAACAAGATTAGGCAGGCACAGAAATGCTTTCTGATGAGAACACAGGTACTTGTGAACTTATTAACACAAAAAATGACCGACCTTTGATATGAGGCTAGGATTTTAAGTTTCTTCAGATAGAGCCTGGTCCTTACCAGGATTTTCTGCAAGTCTGTCATACCTCATAATGACAGTTTCTAGTGTGTCAGGAGTGGCTTTCAATATATTCGTTTATTTAATCCTCACACTATACCTTGAAACAGGCACTATAATTCTATTTTTCAGAAGAGAAAAGGCACAAAGAGACTAAATAATTTCCCCCAAAGTCATAGAGAAAGTAAACAGGAAAGCTGGGATTTGAATTCAGGCATTCTGGCTCCAGAACTTGCCCTTAACTACTCAGGGACTGAGCATATTGGGGGCAGGATAATTCTGGGAACTTGTATTCTCTCACCATGTCTTTTGGTTATCTGAAATAGGAATGGGCTTTCAACACGGCTCTTTGAAGCTGTGAGGACATCCCATGAATAACAGTGGATGCTGGTTCCAACACACTAAAGGCAATATTATTAGCCAGAGGTTTGAATTTTTCCCTGGGTTGCTGGGATATATACCACATGGTCTAAGGGAGATGAATGCATGATCATGGGAAATCCTGAGAATACTCTTCCCATGTGTGCATACCTTATCAAAGTACAGACAGTCATGGTTGAAAATTGAGGTGAGATTATTTGAAGAGAGTGGGACAATCTTACTTAATGGAAACTATATCCAAAGGGTTGTGTGCTTAAGGTGTAACTAGCTTCTGGAAAGTTTTATAACATATTTTGTGGAACATACTAAAACATATCAACATTTTGAGAAAATAATTAAATATGTATAAATATGAATAATTATTATGATTTTTTCAAAAAATACTAGGAGAAATAGAATAATACCTAACTTTTGCAAATGAATTTCTTATTATCACACCTAATCTTATTTATAGACGAGGAAGCTGGACCTTATAGAGATGAAGTAACTTCCTCAAGATCGAATGTAATAAGGACAGAACTGGATTTGAAATAAAATTTGCCTGATACCACAGTGCTTGATTATTTTGTGTAGGTGTGTGTGTGTGTGTGTGTGTGTGTGTGTGTGTGTGGTGTGCCTGTGTGTGTTTGTGTGTATGCATGTACTTAGTAGTGGGAAGAGTGTGTGCATAGAACAAAAAACTATAAAATGGTTTTCCTCTTATAGTTTCAGTAAAAGTTCAGTTGAATCATTTCTATACATACATATTAGAAGTCATTCAGTTAACAAATGTTAATGAGAATATGTGGAAGATACTGCTTAAAACATTACAGGATATAAAGAGATAGACCCTTTGAGTTATAAAGACCCTCACCACCCTTATGTCAGCTGGTAGTTGGAAACGTGTGACTCAGTATCTTTACCCCACCTATTTACTTCTTGTTTAATACTTCTTTCCTGCTCGTTCTTTGAATGTCAGCTCATTTAATTCCATCAACATAATTATTTTTCCTCCAAGTACAAGTGATAGTTGGCCTATATCAAATAAGAAAGATGAAGGAAACATTAAAAAGTAACGAAAAAGTACAGTTACTGATGATACGGGAACAGTGGGAGTGGAATGGGGCTTGAGGGGTGTGATAATTTTCAACATACTGTCACCTTGTTCCCAACCTCATTTTATCTGGGTGACTGAAAATATATTGCTACTGAATCATTTTTTAAAAACAGACATTAATATCTACTATATACAATGAACTAGGAAAATTGCTATTACTAGGACTAATGGTGAAAATAATAATTACCACTGTGGCTAAACAGAACTTGACATAGGAAGAAGAGATTACTGAGTCTCCAGTGGGATGGGAGTATTGCTATAAAATATTTTTTTTCCCCAGGGTAGGAGGAATTTCTGTTGATTCTCATTATGATATGGCTATGAGGTTTAGGTCTTACTCTGTGGCCATAGAGAATAATGGAGTTGGAACTAAAATTTTTCCATATTAACTTTGTGCATACACCATAAGAATCACATACTAAACACCTTCTTTGGAAAAGGAAGTGCCAACTTTTCCTACCTCTCCACCCCTCCCCATACATACACCACACCCTTATTTGGTTCAAGAGTGCTTAATCAGGGAATAACTAAATTGGGAGTAATAAGTCATATGATCAATGTGATAGGAGAGTTATAAGTACACATTGAGTGTTCAATAAATCTCAATAGCCGGTCAATAAAAATAGGAGGGACAGTAATTAAGATGAATCTCCACTTAGAAGAGGTAACCTGAGATAACCTAGTAGGTGGGGAGGGAGGGAGAAGGTGGTAGAGCTATGCTGCCCCCAGGAGTCAGCAAAGCCAATATCTCCCTCTATGAGAAATGCTATAACATTAAGTAGATATACACTTCAGGTATAGCAAACTTTGGTGACTGCCCAGACTAAAGCTTCCTTTCAGAGTGGCTTAAAGAAGGGTGTGGCAAGGCTGCTAATAAAGTCTTAAAATTCTCGAGTAGGTAACATGATGAATGAGTGAAGAATGGATGTGTGAGAAATAAAGACAGAATCAGAAGGCTTGGATCTTCCTCCAAGAAGCTTGGGTTCCACATCTAACTTCAGTTTCCTTGTCTGTAAAAGGAGGGTAATCTAGGGCAGTGCCATGGTTTCTTTCTGTTTTAAAGTCCTATGTGTCTAAACTAATGTCATTTCAGAATCTGCACAGAACTGACATATCCTTGATCATCAATGAAATCCTAGGTTGCTTGCCTGACACCAGCATCTCCCTACTGGCTCTGTAACCACTTCTCAAATAGCATAGTATTCTCTTGCAACATGACTGCTTTTCAAGAATGCCTTTTCGTGGTTACCTTTATGTTTTAATATAATTTCAAACTTATGGAAAAAACCACATGAATTGCATAAAGAACTCCAATAATACTTTTTCCATATTTGCCAATTATTTATATTTTGTTTCATCAGTTTAATTACTTTGTGTTTATATGTGTATATATAATCTATATTACATGTCTGTAATATGAGTACCGTTTGAGAGTATGTTTAAAACATTGTGACCCATCTTCCTTAGTTTACTGCATATTTCCTAAGAACACAGGCAATCACCTATATAACTATAGTTCAATTATCAAAATCAGAAAATTTAGCATTGATATATATTATAATCTAATAAACAGTCCATACTGAATTTTAATTATGCCAGTAACTTCTTTCATAGATATTCCCTTTGTTCAGTATCCAATCCAAAATTATTAACTGCATTTATTTTTAATGTCTCTTTAAATAAAGACTAGCTCCACAGCCTTCCTTTGCTCCTGATCTTAAAAGTTTTGAAGAAGTACAGGGCAATTTTTTGTAGGCTGTCCTTCAACTTCAGCTTGTCTAATGTTTTCCTATAATTAGATTCAGATTATACCTTTTGGGTGAACAGTTATACTACTGAAGTTGGTATACAGACATACTTCTCATTTCACAGTTGGTATGCACTGTGTCCTTCTCAGTGTATCATATTAGATAGACCATGATATTGTTTTATTCTAATATTGATGATGCTAACTCTGATTACCTGGTTAAGGTGGTGTCTGCTAGGTCTTTTACTTTTACTATAAAATTATGATTTTCCCTTCATAATTAATAAAATTTTAATTCATATTATGGGATCCTCATTACATATAGTTTAGACTAATATTGCTACTCTTTTTTTTTTGGTCATAGAACCTGGTGCTACTCCATTTTTTCATTTTTTTGTGTGTTAAAATTTAGATAGATTCTACTGACCTGCTATCAAGTTTATTTATTCTTTTCACAGATGTTTTCAGTCTGTTGATAAGCTGATTATATAAATTTTTCATCTCTGATATATATTTTATTTGTAGCTATTTCATTTGCCTCATTTTTTTAATAGTTTCTATTTCTGTGCCAAAATTATCCATCTGTTCACTTACATTATATACCTTTTCCACTAGATGTTTTAACACATTTATCAAAGTTATTTTAAAATCCATGCCTTATCATTTTAACCTCTGGGGAATCTATCAGTCTGCTTTCATTTCTCTTAAGACATTTTTATTTTTCCTTGTGTGTTTTGTAATTTTTGATTATATGCATGACATCATGTGTATTAAAAAGTAAAATAGAGCAGTAGAGACTGAAATAAACAATATTTCTGCTCAGGAAAGGGAACACCCTTTTTCCTATTAGTAATATATCCAAAACATACTTGAGCTTGGCCTGCACTTTACTGTGTTCAGGGATGAGACATTACCTCTGGCAGGGCAAGACCTCTTTGTGAAAACAGTCTCTAGCTTTCTGATCCAATTGGAATCTCATTCTGCTTTATAAACTTGCATCTAGCTTTTTATGTTGCTAAGGAATTCCTTTTGCTATTCAGTCCTGCTTCTGGCTTTCTGTGGTTCAAGAGATCTCTTTCTGCTCTTCTGCCTTGCCTTTATCTTTGGAGTACTGTTAAGTGTATTCAGTGAATGCTCTGAGTACCTGTAAGGAATTGAGCATAGCATGTCTCTGACAGAGTAAAATTTCTAAAACTGACTCTTAGGTCCGGGGCACCTGCTCCTCAAAGAAATCTCTTCTGGCTCTCCTATCCTTCCTTCAACTGTGGGAAGCCTCTGAGAAGTATGTAATGAGGGCCTGCAGTCACTTGAAGGGTCTCTCTCCATTCCTCCATCCTTTTCTCAGTAATCAGCAAGTGCTTGTGTTTTAGGGCTTCCACCTCAAATGTCTTGCTCTGCTCCTAATTTTTTGCATGAATACTTAGTGAGAGCTTATAGGGAAGATTTGATGAATAAGCGTAGATTCCTTTTGTACATAGAGCTCTTCAGGATTCTAAATATCATGTCGTCATTAAGTCTGTAAAATTTTTACAATGTTCAATCAGTTTTTCCTTAAACCCATTAATGGTGGCTTCTTCCTATTCCTACTGCCCTACAAAAGACGATAGAAGCTGTTGGGAATGTACTATGAGTGATTTGCCATTTTTAAAATTTTAGTTCATTTTGGTTTCTTTTATCCTCAGCTATCTGATGAACTTACAAAAAACAATAACATTATAAGTTATCTGACTTGTTTTTGACATTAGGGTAAAAGAAACAGAAATTAGGATTTGGTGTCCTTTTGATATATTCTCATCATTCCTTGATCACTTTCTTAATTATATAACAAAATGTTTCAGAATCATTTTCCTGCTCCAGCTCTGTAATCAGCCTTTCTCATGGATCCTTGGTTTCTTTTAGTATAGCAGTCACTACTGTTTAGAAACTAAATATGAGTCCTAGATCTGCTATTAACACTGGTGTCATTGTTTCTAAGTCCTCTCAAGTAGACATAGCTGGGAAACCATCTATTATCTATTATCTATCTATCTATCTATCTATCTATCTATCTATCTATCTATCTATCTACCCACCCATCCATCCATCCATCCATCCATCCATCCATCCATCCATCATCAGTCAATTTAATCTAATCTAATCTCCATTCATCTATTAAAAACTAAGAGTTCATACTGATGCTCCCAATTCCAATCTAACACCACAGTGTGCATTCTGATCTTGTTTTCCATCTTTGTAATTTCCTTCTATAACAGTGAGAAACTTGAATCTCATTATCTTTAATAATTTACTCATAATCAGAATATACAAAAATTACTTTAGGAATTGTTAACACATAACACTGGGGGTGGAGGTGGGGAATCAAATCACTAACTAGACATTAACATTCTTTTGTTTGTTTTTAAGGTGAAATTTACATACAGTAAATCAAAGAAACACTAAGTGTATAATCCAATGAGTTTTAATAAATGCATACCTAATATAATCTACATTCCTATAAAGATATTAAACATTTCCAATATCCCAGAAAGTTCCCCTTTTCAATCCACCCTCTCTCCCCCAAAGTTCTAATTTTTCACTATATATTAATTTGCTTGTCCTATAGTTTCATATAATAAAATAATTCAATATGTATTCTTTTATGTTGGGCTTCTTTTGCTCAGCATGCTGTCTGTGAGATTCATATATGCTTTGTACATCTATAGTTCTTTTTCCTTTCCTGAGAAGTATCTCTTAATATGTAAATATTCCACAATTTGTTTATTCATTCTCCTGTTGACATTTGGGATGTTTCCAGTTTTTTGCTATGATGAATAAAGCTGCTGTGAACATTGTTATACAAGTCTTAGTGTGAACATGTTTTAATTTCTCTTGGATATTAAAAAAAATGGGATTGCTGTGACATGGGTAGGTGTATATATAACTATAAGAAACTGCTAAACCTTTTGCTAAAGCGTTTACACCTCAGTTTTGTTTTTTACTTCATTTTAACACCTTTCTTTTGTAATTACTATGGGGCTTTCCGCCTCCCCCAATGTATGAATGTCCTCAACAGAGAAGGTTCTAGCATTGGATGGTTTGAAGGCACACAGGGACCTCTGTACTACCTGGAATAGGCTCATTAGGCTTCTAGAACCCATATTCTCACCTAAAAGCTCCTAAAATACTACAAACTCCCCTTCCCTTTTTCAACCAGTTAGTCAATTCTTAACACCTAGTGAAACTGTCATACTTCAACTGCAGCTAGATTTGGCATAGGTGAGGGGCATTATTTTTCCTCCATGGATTCCCTGAGACTTTATAATTTTAGAGTTTATCTTATCCTCTACAAACCATAAGATTCTATGATGCTCAGGAGTAGGTAGGTGGGCACGGCCTCTCTGTTGGCTAACATGACTCTTGATTTTCTAGTCACCTTCCAGCAGAGGCTACCTCATTGCTAAACCTGGTTCTAGTCTTTGTGATGTCTGGACTTCATAAACTGTGTTAACCTAAGAACTCTCAGAAGCAAAATGACGAAGGTGTTTGAAACTCTGCCGTGTTCTGAAATACAGTAAAGCTTCTATACCCCAAATAGTGCTTACGCAACACTGGGAGCATGCATTGTCTTTCTCTTTCTCTCTTTGTAGATGCTGTTGTTGGATTTTCTTTCCTTCACCAGTTCATCCCATTACCTCATCCCTTTCTTTGAATGCACTATGTGCTGCAGTTTTCTTATCAGATTCAGACACTTCTTCTCCCTAGCAATCTCCTCTCCTTAGACTCATTCCTACTCTTCCTTTTCATGTTTATTGGTGTCATATGGAAGTATCATCTATTATTGCCTATCTGTGTCTCCTTAAATGCAGACACTAAACACCTGGTAATTACAGTGCTAGACTTGTCAAGGACTTTTGTGATTAAAATGTTTTATTGTCAGTGATTGTCTTGCATGATTTTTTAAAATAGCTGCTGTTATGAACATTTATACTGTAAACAGAGCTGCAATACTCAGCTAAAAAGAGCAGTAAAAATACATTTCTGGATGAGTCAGTTCATTTTAGGTAACACACTAGTCTCTGGGTTACAGTGCATGTAGCAGAGATGGCAGGTTCAGAGACTTCATTTCAGCATAAAACTTTTGTTGATGATGAGAGCAGCTACACATTTTACTTTGTGATAATGGAGAAAGTGCCAGGAGCCCTGGTTCTCTTCAAAGAGAGAAACTACTGCCACTACTAATTTGGACTCTATATTCTACTTCCTGAAACATGGCATTCTTCTCAGGGAAATCTAGAGTCCCACATGAGATGCTCTTTAACTTTTCTTGCCTTTGGAGTGCTATCTTAAGTGTTCTTTCTTGGTACTCTAACTAGTAATAAATTTAAATAGTATCTAAACCATAACATATTCATCCTCCCACTTATTCATCTAGCCTTCCATTCATCCTTCTACCAAACATTTACTGAATAATCAATCTCTAATGTGCTCAATAAATTCATTAAGCACAGTGGACAACTAAATGTGAATTAGATATCATTTTCTTCCAATAGATTATAGGTTAGAAGATATGGAAAGACAAAAAAAAACTTATTTACAAATGACTATAATAAAAGATAGAAAGTAATGAATTCCATAAAAGAGATATAAACAGTGCTAGGTCAAGTTAGAAGAGTGGTCTCCATACTTTTTAATTGTGCGGTCTATTAATAATTTTTTGCATGCCTACCTATATGATATTTATATATAAATTATGTATATGTACTTTGTACTAACATATTACATACATTAAAATCATATACAAAACAAAAAATTAAAAGATAATGTAAATGTGAAATAGACATTTTGTGAAATAATTTTAACCTTACCAAACAATATAAAACTTTTCTTACTTCCTCAAATATACTATTAATAAACTTTAGGGGGATGGTAATGTGACTTATATGTTATGTTTGTCATTTAATTCTTCTTTATTGGTCCTTATACTGTAATAGTACTTTTAATTTTCAGGTTCTTCTAAAAAAAAATAAGCATGTTGTGAAAATTAGTTTAATCACAAACTAGATAAGACTGTTCAAATACCTACATAATCTGCAATATGTCATAATATGCTAAAAATGAATGATGGATATGTGTCATAACAAATGCTTTCTCACTGTGGAACTCCAGACTTTCATAGGCTACTTTCCAAGGCATCCATGTCTGATGCATGGACCTAGTGAGGGTCACAATGTAAATTTGTATATTAAATAAAAGTAACCCTTAATTTATTTCCTATTCTTTAAAGTAACTATAATATTTAATGTTTAAATATTTTCTTCCCACATTGTAACCTTCCCCTAGGTTAGAGGACAGTTTGGATATGAGTCCCCTTAGTCTTAAACTTCACATAAGAACTTAACTTTGAATGATGAGTAGATAATGGAGGAGAGTAAGCATTTGGAAGAGAGTGAATGGCATGTATGTGTTATGAAAGCACAGGTGATGCTGGAAGAATAATGAACATAAAAGAAGAATTGTGGGGAAATTAGAACCAGAATATGAAAGGCATTGACTATCTTACTGCGGTAAGAATTTGAATTTTACTCAGTAGGCTTTGGAAGGCATTACGTATATGTTATTTAAACTGGAAGGTAGTTAATCAAGAGAAGCAAACTTTCCCTTTATTTTAATATCTCTCTTCTTTATCTCAAAGAATGAAAACTTCCCTTATCTGCATTACTTTCTCTCTACAGTTTGTTCTTGGAAATACCAGTCTAGAGTAGACAGGGGATAAGATGAATTGGTGGTGGTGGTGGTGGTGGTAAAGGAATTCAACAAATTAAGATGTTTGTTACATGACCAACAAATGGTTTAAGTCATAAATAATGAATCCTTAAAGGAGGATGATGGCAATAGAAATGAAAGCAAAATGGAAGACTATTCAATGAAAGAAGAGAAAATCTCAGCTCAGATTACAAACTTTCTAGCCTAGGTAACTAAGAGAGTGGAGATCAAGAGAAATGGAGATTCCAGGAGAAGGAGAATATTTAAAGAGGTCATTCATGATGTAAGGAGATATTTAGCTGGAGTTACACAAGATAAAATGAAAAATGTGGATATATAAGATACAACTGGAATGATCTACAAAGAAGGAGCATTAAAGAAATTAATGACTGGATACTGGTTAAAGAAGAGGAAGATCAGTTAGATCTATGGATGAGGAATCCTGGCTATAGTTTCTTAATTCAATTATTACTCTTTGGCGATTGTAGCTACTTCACTGAGATTGTAGCTACTTAACTGAGATTTTTTCCTCTCAGTTAAGTAAAATTAATATGTTTTAGAAATAGGTTTCAATAATCTTTGGGAGTCAGTTTTAAACAAATCTCTATACTGAGAGTGCTTAAGGATCAAAGCAGTCCAAAAAAGATAAGCATGTTTTTAGAAAATAACATAAAACATAATGAGGTAAAAAAAAAAAAAAGTTTCTGAACATATAACTACATTTGAAATAGAAATAATTTGGAATGTTATCAAGGCTATATTTAAGGTTACTGGTATAAGTGATCTTGACAATGTAGACCAATCAGCTCCACTAAACATGTAGTTTAATTTTTCTCTCATCGAATTGCCCAGTTTGACTGAATTAATGGGCTACTTTGCTGTCATTAAGAAAACAAAGAGATTTGTAAAAAGAAATACATAAAATCAGTGAATCTTTTAGGATAACAAAAAATCCAAATTAGGTCTTGGGAACTAATTTGAAAAAAAAAAACAAAGCAAGGCAGAAAAGCATTTCTGGCAAATCATCAGCAATAGTACCCTTAGTAAAGAAAGGGAGATAGTAATAAATATGTATTTTGTTATGGGCTGAACTGTGTTGCTCCCAAATTCATATGTTGAAGTCCTAACACCAAGTACTTTAAAATGTAATTGTATTTGAATGAATCTTAAAAGAGGTGAACAAGATTAAATGAGGTCATGGGTATGGGCCTTAATCCATTATGACTTGTGTCCTTATAAGAAAAGATTATGACGCAAATAGGCACATACATGTGACTATGTGAAGATGTAAGGAGAAGAGAGCCATCTATAAGCTAGGGAGAGAGGCTTCTTATGTGTGTATGTGTGTGTGTGTATGTGTGTGTGTGTATTTATAACTTGGGCAAATTACTGAGTATTCATGGAGAAAAAAATTGTGAAACTCATTCATTATGAACTTGAAAGATAGGTTTGGAAAACTCAAAGTCTATTTGTACTTTAACATCTTTAAAATTATATTCTATGGGAAATATAACATATTAATATTATATATAATAATATAATAATATATACTAGTCTGTTAGGAAATCTAATTATAATTACATAGAGGCTGAATGAATAGAGGACCAAACATAGAGCATGACTATGAAAATACATGCCAACCTGGAGGAGGAGCAGTTGGGACAGAGTAGCCAGTAGTCTAGAGAAAAAGTAAAAAAAAAAAATAATAATAATAATAATAATAAAGTTGCAGCTAATAATGGTGTGGATATTTGAGGATACAATCAGCACTATTAATGTAAATTCCTTACTTATGTGGACAAATGGTAGATGATTCACCGAGAATTTCTATTAAGAACGTCAAGTACTTGGGGCAAAGCAACAATTAGTAGAAGAGAATCTTTGCTCTATAATCTTGCTTAGTCTGTCTGGTGGATATTTCAGGGGTGATTATCAAGCAATGAAACATGAAAGTAGCCTTGTAAGGTGTGGAGACACTATAATGAGAGGCAGGAATAAAACTGCAGAAATCAGAAACCATGAGGTCACTTCTAGTTATGTCTACCCTTGTAGCCAGACAAGTCCCTGGGCCCCATTTTTAAGCTTTAGATTTCACACTAAAGAATGTAGAGGACTTAGAAAGAGTTCAGTAGTGAAGATAAAAATAATTAAGAAATAAGATTTATGAGTATAGGTTAAAATAACTATGATTATTCCATTAATCAGGAGAAACCTGGGTTATTTAATAGTACTTTCTTTTTTCTTTTTAAAGAATGGTTTAGTCATAATTGATGGTAATCAGCTATTCTCCAATTACACAGCAGGGGTCAAAACAAGAGGAAATGGGCCCCAACTACAATGTGTGGGATTCAGATTAAACATAGGGAAGAACTGGCTGAGTGGAATGAATTACTATGGAAGAATATGGAATTTCCTACTTGGGGGATCTTTAAAAATAGCCTGTCAAATGTCAAGGCTAATTTAGAAATTAAATCCTGTCTAAATAGTAGGGCTGGAGACTGGTAAACTGGAAGGTATAAGAGAACAACATAAACACTGAAGAGATCTTCTAATCTTAAAATATGATATATTGAAAATAATACTAGTTATGAAGTAGACTATTAGAAAATCAGTGAGAACTAATATATGTGTTGTGATTTATTCATATTTTTTAATCTTCCTTTCCCCATTAATCTGGGCAGCAGTTTGGGCATTTGCCAAGCAAGTTATAATTATCTATTGTTGAGATTTAAATCTCTTGATTATGCAAAAGCACCCAGAATGACCGGATGGAGAGGTTGGGAAATTTCTGTATTGAGAAACAGTGCAATAACTGATTGCACTGTTCCTAAAATTTATCAGCTTTTATTCTAAAGTAAGTTTTATTTTGTCAGTAACTTCTAGATGCTAACTGAACTAGATGCCGTGGAAATATAGAAGGGGAATAGGACATGTTTTCTAGCCTTTAAGAGTATGTGACCTAAAAGGGCTGAATGGATAAATACATGTGAAAAATTAATGCACAATAACAGACAGAATTATTGAATTATGTGATAAGCGCTATTTGTGCTGGAAAAGTTGGATAGCGAGTGGGCTTTATGGAATGAAAATGTCATAGAGTAGATAAATTTTAAAGGATGGGAGGGAATTAAAGAGCGGGAGTATAAAAAGGGCATTTTTGGTAGCATTGTGAGCAAAGAGGTGGAACTGAGAATGTAAGTGCTTGAGTTATACTTTTGATAAACTGAAGAGCCTTGCATAATTACAGCCTCTAGGAGAAATTCACAGCTGTTCATATGTCACACGAAATTTTTATGATTTGCTGTTGCTGAAGTCTGTGACCTTATCTCATCCTATCTTTTTGTTCCCCCTCACTCCCTTTTCTTTGTCACAATTCCAAGTCTGTTTGAGGTCAAATTCAAGTTATGCCATTTTATAACTCTATGACTTTGATTCTTGGTTGCTTCATATATAAAATGATGATAGTAACAGGACCTACATCAAAGGGTTGTTTTGAGGATTAAATAAATTAATAGATGTAAAGTGCTTAGAATAGCATGTGGCATGTTGTAAGCATCAATAAAATATTATCTATTATTATTGTTATTATTAATCCTTTAAGTCTTTAAACTCAGGTGTTGTCTCCTCCTGGAAGCCTGTCCTTTCCTAAGCATCCTGTATCGGCATTATCCTGTGTGCCTGCATACCTTGTTCTTACCTTGTTCACAGCACATCCTGTTCTACATTGTAATCCTAGGTTGACATGTCTGTCTCTTTCTTATTGTGGGGTCTGGAGGTAGCCATGTCTTGTTTATTTCTGTATCTCAGAGTCTATTGGCAGTAAATCAATATGTGTTGAATAATTAGGTGAATGAATGAATAAATAATTGATAGAAGGATATAAATCTATGACATCACACGATTCTCTCCACCTATCTCCAGTATACTCACTCAACTCATCTTGTTTATTTATTAATACTAAAAAGTAACATTAGGACCAAAAACTATGTGAAATATATAACAAAAGTATATGATTCAAAACATAATGGTTGGTTATAATTGGTCTCATTCAAGACGTCTTTACAAATTTGGTTTGCATTTATATTTCAAAATTTAAAGGCTAACACTATATAATCTTAATCATACTGTACTTTGAAGATTCACTTATAGTAATCAAGATGAGCTATTTTCATAACCTAATTAGTTGTAAAATGTACTTTCTATTTTTAAAGTTTTTTTTCATAAATTCTTAGACTGTAGATGTGGAGGTTACACAGAAATAAAAATCAGGAGATACGACAATTAGCTTTTCTTGACCTCAGATTTTCTTCTTTGAGGGCCTGAACTAAAAAGTCTTAAAATATCTTTCCTTCTGACTCTGTGAAGCTATAATGCAGTTGAGATTATAATCTAGGTTTCCTGAAGCAGACTATTGGGCTTCCCATTAAAACCATGTAGTTTTATTAGTCACATGATTAGTCGGTCTTTACAACTGTTTTTTTAATAAATTTGTTATATTTGCACAGAAGCTTTAATAGGTAGAATTATGGCAATGGAGATCTGTTAATGTCTTAATGAAAAGTTAAGTGGTAAAACTAGAATGTCTTATCTGAAAATAATAGGTAATACTCTATAAACTATTAGTTAATAATAACCAATACTGTGTGTTAGTAATCAGTGTGACAATTCAAAGGACTCTAGTGTATAAAGAAATCACTTTTTTAGGCAGTTTATTTTATTGTTACATATTTTTCATATTAGAGATAAAAGATTAAGAATGTATTTACTTCAGGTAGAGAATTCGATATTGGAAAATGCAGCCATTAAAAAAAATCAGATAAGCCTAATGTATTTGCTTTCATCCCAGGACTGGTTCTTTTTTTGTGGAAGAGGCATTTCTAGGCCATAATTGTATTACTGAAATAGCGAGAACATCATACATAGTATTCCAGGCATCTTAACAATCAAGTGGGTCAGCTGCATGGTGGATCAGGTCAATTACTAAAAAAAAATCAACAGGCAGGGGACGAAATAACCATGGCACATTCAGTCTGCTACTTACTCTGATCTACTAAGTGGGTTGTTTAATGGCTGAACTGACCCACCACTTAGCAATTAACATAGCCAGACTGACTGTATTATACTCTGGTTAACTGAAACATAGATATGGCCCCTGCTATCTTGGTTCAGAGAGGGATGGCAAAAATAAGATGATGAAGGCACTAGTCTAGTAAGATTATCAAACCAAAAAATCCACATCAGTTTTGCCATCAATACTCTAAGGAAAAATTTTCCATTCCTGTTCCTTTCTACTGTAATTTGTAAATTTAATTTAGCATTATTTCTTCTAGAAATCTGTATAATATACTTTCCCTCTCTCCTTAAAATAACATCTTGCTCTCTGTTGGCTAGGCAGCACAGTACACCGCCAGTATTCTGGGGGTGTAACATAGTGGCCCGAAGCTATAGAGTGAAATGACGTAGGGTTGATGTTTCTCTTCTCTACAATGAAAGTTGCAATATCCACTTTTTAAGGTTGTGGGGATTAAAAGACATGATGGGCATGAAGCAAATGGTGAGTATACATGGTAAATTATCAATTTATGTTACTTCTTCTTTGTCAGTGGTTATGGATGATAGCCACCTAAAACTGACAGCCATTTTTTTCCCCTTTATTATTTAGTGGAAAGTTTTACCTTAACATTTACTATGATTCATTGTTTTCAGAACTAAAAAATGGTATCTCTAGATGAGAGGCAATCTGAGAAATGGAGATATATAGTATTGTTTAGAATCAATATAATTTATTTTTCTCTTTTATTGTCTAATTATGAGGTAGTATTAGTAAACAGAGAAATAGCTAATATGAAACTGAGCTAAATAAAACACTGGTCCTAAGGCATATATCTCATTACTTGAAATGAAGTTTATTTAAAACTGATATACACTGAATTAAGTTTGTTGACAGACTTCATTGTGAAGTAAACAGTGTCAGGAAGAAGGTAAAATTGAACTGAAAGATTTCATCCAGCTTTGGCTCCTACACTTGAGGGGAAATAAAGACAATGTATAGAAGGTCCAGAGAAAAGATAAATGTGCCAAGAGACTGGAAAGTGAAGTCAAGGAGGAAATGCTAATGGGGGTCTAATTATAAAGCCTGGAGTAAAGGCTAGACAATAATGATACTAAAATCATAAAAAAAAGAGTTGAAGCTAAGCTGTGCAGCATGACAGTCTTATGTGCGGAGAAGGTCAGGACAGACTAATTCTGCTTCCCAGAAGTGAAGAAGTCTCCTTCCCATACAGATAGTTTTCCCTTCCCTTTCTTTCTTACTCTACCTTCCTCTTTGCTGCTTTTTCTCTCCAGCATGTCTTGGTGAAAATAAAGATTTTGAGCTAGAAGTTCTGAATATGACGTTTCAGCAGATAATTACTAGATGTATAAACGAGCCAGTTCTGAGCTCTATTTTTAGAAAAGAAAAAAAAGAATATTTCCTAATTTGTAAAAGAAGCATAATAATATCTGCCTCACAGGACCGCTGAGAGGATAAATAAAATAAGCACAAAAATCACTTTGTAACATGTAAATATGAATGTGCATTTTTAGTATTATCAATGTATTTCCTCAGTCTTTACATCCACTTTCCCTTGCGATTCCAAGTAGAAGATAGCAGAGAAGAGAGATAGAAAATTGCTATCTTACCTTTCTTTATAAGATAACTTCTTATCTTTAAGAAAAGGCATAGTGATAGAGAAATGGATCTTGGGCTCTGCTGGGCTTTATTCCAGTCTTATGATTTCATGACAAATAAGCTTTCACATATTTCCTCCGTGGGATTGCTTATTGCCTTTTTTCAGAGCTCAGAAAAATCGCTATCCTCTTCTAAATCTATACTTTGAGACACTAGAAATGCTCTAAAGAGAAAACTAAAGAAAGGAAAAATTTCAGAGGCATAATTATACTGGTATAGATTGTGCAGTGAGCCACTTCTGGATTTACCATCGCCGAATTTTGTTCAAGGTACATAGACTATATTACAAATCAAAACAGGTTTTCTCTTTTCTTCTTTTCTTTTTCTTTTTAGCCAGGTTGCTTGATCTCTATGTAGTAAAATTAACCAATTCTATGAATTTGCACAAATCTGTAACCATCAACACAATCAAGATAAAGGACATTTCCATGCCTCTCTGAGGTCAAATGCATCTCTCCAGCTACCAACCATAGACAATCTGTTTTCTGACCTTATATTTTTACTTTTTGCAAATCTTAAATGGAATTAGACATTGCATAGCCTATGAAATCTGGGTTCTTTCACTTTAAGGCTTTTGAAATTAATCTACATTGTTAAATGTATAAGTAGTTTGGTCTTTTTTATTGTTGAGAAGTATTCCATTGTAGAGCTCCACCATGATTTCTTTATTCTAGTCAATGGAAATTTGGGGTTTTCCAGTCTTTGGTTATTATAAATAAAGTCACTATGAACATTTGTATGTGGATTTTGTGTGGACATATGTTTCCATTTCTCTGGATAAAGATCCTGTAGTGAGATTGCTGCATCATACGGTAAATATATGCTTTATAAAAAACTTTATAAGAAATGATAACTTTATAAGAAACAATTCCAAAATGATTGAACAATTTTACATTTCTGCTAACAACATCTGAGACTTCCACTTACTCAGCATTCTAAGTTTTTAAAAAATTTACTTTTGCTATTCTAATAGATGTGCAATATTATCTTGTTGTGGTTTTAAAGTGCATTTTGTTAATGACTAATGATGTTGTGCATATTTTTAGTGCTCATTTGCTATGGTAGTCTTCTACCATAGTCTTCTACCATAGCAAATGTCTTCTATGGTAATATGTCTTTTCCTATCTTCTGCCCATTGGGCTGTCTTCTTGTAACTGAATCTTAAATGTTCTTTATATCTTCTGGATACTAGTCCTTTATCAGATATGTGTTTTACAAATATTTTCTTCTACTTTGTGGCTTGTCTTTTTTTTTTTAATGTGTCTTTCAAAGAGCTTAAGTTTTAAATTTTGATGAAGTCCAATTTATCAATTTTTTATTTTATGGTTCGTGCTTTTGTATCCTAATAAATCTTTGCCTAAAGGTCACAAGGACTTTCTTCCATGTTTTCTTCTAAAAGTTTTATAAAAACTAAGAAATTTTTAAAACACAAAAATATACAAGCACACATACTATTAGCCATCAGAGTGTGATGTATGTACACATCAGAGCCATACATCACGTAGACTGGAAATTTCTACTGTACACGCCTGAGAGAATGAGAGTGAAAAGACAAAAAAAAAAATCTTAGAATTATTCTGGAAATACTGATCTTCTGAGCTTTTTGAAGGGGTCTCAGGGACACGCAGGAGTTCCTAGACCATATTTGAGAATCACTGATATAAAATGTGAAGACGATGAAACACAAATTATGAGTTGCAATATTAAATTTCAAATGAAACAAAATTCAAGTCCAAAGTTTATAAGAGATTGCCAAAGTCTCACTCAAAAGCCAAACCAGAGCCTTAATTTTTATATTAATTAACCAGTAAGGAGGTACTTTGCAGTATTCAAAAAAGAAAGGAATAATAAAAGATAAGCTTAAATAAAGTAGTGATAATTAAATAATAAAATCATAGAAAAGTATAAAAAATGCTTTGGAAAATCTAATGGTAAAAAAGGAGCGAAAACAAAAATAAAATATTGTAAATAAAAATGAACAGCAAAGTAGTGAAAAAGGTATTTTTTAAAACATTAAGTATATGCATAAAAATTTCCTATTAATTTGAAAATCTTAATAATGTAGATACTCTTTTGAAAAAAGTTTCTAAAATTATGAAAAATAGAAAACCAGGTATATCAATAACCATAAAAGAAACTGAGATAAACAAAACAATAATAATCACTGGAGCAAGTTGATTTCATGAGAGTATTTTTTTCAGCTTTCAAGGATAAAATTACATGCTTTTCATTTAAATCATTTTAGAGAACTGGGTAAAGATGATTTAATTTTGTGAAGCTAATATAAAACTTACACCAAACATAGAATAGAAAGAAAACTACCCTTTTCAAAATGTTACATGAAACACGTGAATGTCCTGTCAAAGGTTAATAGTTATTCTATACAGAAAGCATTCATATATTTAGCCAAATAAATCTAATAAGCCATGGATAAAACAAATTTTAACAGAGTTCTTTAGTACAGTGCATCTTAGGATCTATAATATACTAAAATGCGTTATAAGTCTCCATGATTTATTAACCATAACACACCCTCTCTTATATTTTCTACACCACACTGTACACCTAATAACTGTTTGGCCCTGAGTGTTGCAGGCACTGGGGTGTTCTAGTATTCTCAGCTACTCGAGAGACTATCAGATACCAACCTACATAGATGTTAAAATCTTAGATTAAAAGAGATCAAACTGACTGGCAGGGTATTCACAGAATCATTCAGCATTATCCTGTAGATTTTATACTAAGAATGCAAGATTGATTTACTATTGTGAAACATATGAATATAAACACTAAGAGGTAAGATTTACAAAGAGGATAATTTAAACCAATGGCAAAATTGGCTCTAATAAACATATAAATATATTCATTTATGAAACTGGCAAAGCTGGGGAGACTGCTGGGAGGTGAGCCATTTCAGATCCTGCTGAGAGGAGTGTCACTTGGCACAACCTTTCTGGGGGACAGTTTGGTTATGTGTGTATTTAATGTGCTTTTAAATTCTTTAAAGAGTAAAAATTCTTAGAAGCCTTGGATTCTAAGAGAATTGATGAGAGAGGGAGGG
>NW_024346667.1:8674977-8711814 GCF_902729225.1 Pteropus medius | reverse complement strand
TGTATTTAATGTGCTTTTAAATTCTTTAAAGAGTAAAAATTCTTAGAAGCCTTGGATTCTAAGAGAATTGATGAGAGAGGGAGGGAGGGAGGGATGGAGAGAGAGAGGTAGATATGCTTGGTTAATAGTGCATTTAATTTATAAACTTGCTCCAGCTCTTTAGAACAAGCCATCCTCTGCCATGCCTTCCCCAACTCTCACCCCCATAGCCAGGAGGCTTTAGTGTTAAGGAAAATGTAATTAAGTCTCCAACTAAAAATTATTACTGACCCTGAAGTAAGCGGCATGTAAATAAATGGTTATCTGCAATCGTGGGTTAAAATGTTACTGAGTTTCTCAAGCTATATCAGGAAGACAATCTTTGGCTTGGTTGGCTGGGCTGCAGTAGCCAGGCTTTCCTCGAACAGTAATAATGTGAATTGCTGTATCGCTCAGGTTCATGAGAACTGAAAGTGCTCACAGGAGAGGCCAGTTTACCAGCAGCTTCCTTAAAAGTCCAGAGGAAAAACCTAAAGGGCCAATGGTGGTTCTTCATCAGAACTTTCTTCATTTGGGATTCTTAATGCTAATAAAGGTATGGAAATTCAAAACATATTTTATTATCAGTTGTCTTCCTGCCTCTAGAGTCAGATGAAAGCTGTAATGCAATAATTTTTAAGAGGTGGATTTTGGGTTCCCTAAGCTCTGTAGCCGCAATGTCGTGCTAATGCATCTTTTGCACAATCACAAAGAACTCATAATACTGCCAGTGGAGGGGCCTGGATGTCTTTTGCACCTATTTGTTACCTTCGAGTTCGATAAGGATGCACCTGGAAAACACAAACGCTGTAACCCAAATCCCGCCTACTCACAAAGACTTTCTTTGAATAGGTTATTTGAATAAAACATTATTTGGAGTCTCACATTATATACTCACACATGCTTATTTTTAAAATCTGGGTTTTGTGGAATATGCTACATTTTAAAAGATTCACTATGGTTTACTAGTTGCATATTTTATTTTGCTTTTTTACAGACTTCTGAGAGCAACAGCAATGAAACTTCCAAGAAATATTTCATATGTACTGAATATAATAAGAATGTGGATAAGTACAAAAAATACTGTGAGCTTGTGTATGTGTGTGTATGTGCACACGTGTATGTGTTTTATCTATGTATTTCCATGGCAACAACTGGAGATGAAATAGAGCAATTAACAAAATTTGAGAAATTAATAAACCATTTGCCATTTTGAAATTAACAGGATATGTGCTTAAATTCTTCCTCTTTCTACCACACTTTCAGGACTTGATGCTCATAGCAAAGGATAGTTAATTAAATACTAAAATACATTTCAAAGCAACTTTGTCATTGCCATAGCAATTATGATTAATTCTTCGATTGGCCCTCATTTAAAGGCTTAGAGCAAATTTTTTGTTTTATGTGAAAGGTGAACAGTGGAAGGTTTCTACTGCAAAGGCTTTATTAAAATAAAATATTCTGAAGCACACGATTTAAAGAATGTGATTTTATACTTCCAATACAATGTACACTAAGATCAATGGAATGGCAGTGTCAGAATACTGGCACACACTAGAAAGTTATTAAGCAAATATTTAAAATGTTGTTTTATACTTTTATGGATATAAATAACTTACAGTATATAACTGACAATCTGTGTGAAAAGCAGGAAATGGCTGCAAAAAATCTTGGCCAGTGCAAATGTATGGTTTGGCTGCTTTTCATGTGTAGTCCTGTGACTCATTCATGGCACAATGAAATAAATAATGCTAAATCAGTAAAAAATGTTTGTTCTAATAAAGAGGCATCAAAAATTCAGTTGGGCCAGTCACTTATCCTCTTAGTGCCTCAATTTTATTATCTGTAAAATGGGCTCATTTAGACAATGACATGAGGAGATGTAAAGTCACTTTGAGAGTGTTGCAATAATGGTAGTAGGAGAAACAAAGGTGGTAAAGTGGACCATGACCAGGGTAATGACACAGCCCTGTTGTTAATGCTTATGAAAATAAAGCTGTGGGATAGATTTTTCAAAATAAAATTGTATGTTAAGGAAGTACTTGGAGGAGCATGCTTTGCTGTTCTCTGCATATGTTACATTTTTTCTCTCTTAATTTACATTTTAACCTTAATAACAACTTCAACTCCTTCATAATTTTACCTTGTATATACCCCATCATATACATCTCAGTTTTAATTCTCACTTATATGTTGCTCATTTTCTAGTGTTTCTTAGTTTAAATTTCTGAGAGAAGAAGCTTATTGGTTCAGTTTACTTTTTCACACCAAACCTTGGGTCCTATGTCATTAGCCAACATGAAGATGGCTATTGTCTAGATAGTGCCACTCCTGGTTTAACCAGCTCTGGTAAATGGGGGTTAAAGGTTTATATGATATAAAACATTACTGACGAAGGAGCAAGAGATCCTAGGCATGGAAATGACACTAATAAGGGCCTGCTGACTAGCAGGTGCTGAGGGATAGCTAGTGTTCATACAGACATTCTGAACTACTTTTAGCTTCCTAAAAGTGACACGATCTTTGTTTCCTTTGGGTCTTTGCAGACATTGATTTTTCCTGTTCCATTTCTGTAATGAATTTGGAACTTTGCTCAATAAATAAGCTTACTCCCTTAATTTGAACTTTCAACATCCCTTCTAGTATGGAATTTTGTTGTGACGCTCACTCAAGATGCTGGCCCATGTCTGCTTTCAATAAGTTGTGCTCATTGTGGGTTGGAGAGACAGAATCTTGACAGGTCGGATGGAATGTAAATACTTTCTTCTAATTGGGTAAAAACAGTCTCTCAGCAACATCATGCTACTAAACAGCTATTTCTCCATGTTTTGATCTTGCAATGTACAAAACAAACAAATAAACCAAACTCTGAGAGAAAGGAAGCTGAACAAGTAAACTGAGGATATCTTTCATTAGTGTGCAAAGTGTAAGAAAGATGAACAGGCTGAGAAAAAGAGGAGACCAAGTCTTCTAATAAACAAGTAGCTCAGGGAAACTTTGTTGGGACAAACCTGACATTGGAAAACGAACTGCTGAGAAGTGATTTTGACAGTCTAAAGGGGTATAAATTAGTGAGGAAGCTCTTGAACTGCACCTTAGATTTTTTTTTCCTTTCAAAAGTATTTTCTGCTATATAATAAATATAGTTTAAGTTAAATTATTTTTGTAATGCATTATTTGGGAGCATAAAGAAGAAAAGGTTTACTTATCTCTATGTCAAATTAGTAGTTTAAAGCCTTACAGTTTGGGTCATGTGACTAAGATGCTACTGCCACCTTTTGGAAGCTCAATTATCTTGTAGGTCTGTCTTTCTGAGTCTTTAAAATCAACTTGGAATCTGTAAAAATTAAAGGTATTTAGTAACAGTAAATTAAACTGGGGTAAAGGTAGTAATAAATGTGATACCAGAAAGGACCAGGACATCATTTACTGAAAAATTAAAATTAAAATTAAAAAAACATTAACTTTGATGTCTGAGAGGGCTGAATTTAATCCAGATTTTAGCATTTATCTTTTATGCAATCTTAAGCAACTCTCCTCACTCATTTATTCATCCATCCACCAAATATATAATGATGTTATATGTCCACAACTGTGCTAGATGCTAAACATAATGAAGAGCAAAACAAGAGAACCCGTGTCCTCCAGAAGTCTACAGACTACTATCAACTTGTATATTAAATATGAATAGTTTTATTTCTCATTTTTTCAGATTGAGAGATATATAATTAAATATTGTCCCCAAATTTGAAGAATTACTGTGAATTAAATACTTTTTAAAGTACCTACTATAAGAGTGTAATATGTTATAAATATTCATAAGAAGTGGTATTTATTATTTCCATAAGGTCTCCTAAAATGTTAAGTATGGAATTACAGTAGTACTAGTAATAAACGAATTGATATTAAGAACTAAAAATTTTAAGTTACTTAAGTCAGAGACATACATGCAGTAGGTAATATGATACAATTTATTTTGTATGTAAGAATTTTTTCCAGCTGATCATATATGACATCAACTCTTTTTTTTGTTTGTTTTTTTTGGAAGCCATTGAAAAATAAACTATATCATATTAATGGTTCTAGAAAGCCTTTATGAAAAGTAGGCTTGTATGAGCAATTTAAGTAAGGGGAGGAAGAAAAGTGGGTAAGTACAGAAGGGAGGGTGTTCTGAGTTGAGAGTGCAGTCTGGGAGAAGATTTGGCTGTGGGTGGAAATGAAATGCACCTTCTGTGTGCCAGGTACTGTTTTGGTGTTGGGAATATAGAAGTGAATAAGAAAAAGTTTCTGCTCTCATGGAGTTGACATTCTATCAGTGGTGAACAAGGAACAGAAAATAAGAAGAAATGTTATTAAATACACAAAAAATTTGAGGTCATGATATGTGCGATACAAAAAATATAATAGCATGATGTGATAAAAAGGCATGAGGTGGTATGAGGCTGGGTGATCGTGAAAGACTCCTCTGGGCTGGTAAGATTTGAGCTGAGACCCAAAAAACAAAAAGTCAGCTACGTGTGGGGAGTAGGGTGACTAAAGGAGAAAGAAATACAAAGGCCTAAAGCACAAATGAGCTTGGTGAAGTCTCTAGAGTAGAAAAAGGGTCACAGGGGCTAGAATGTGGTGAGAGAGGGAAGAGTGGAAGGAGATACAATTGGAGAGAAAGACATGGCCTGATCATGTAGGCCATGGCAGGGCACAGAATTTGGATTTTATTCTTAGTTTAATGAAAAGCCATTTGCTAGAAGATAACTTTTTTTTTTTTTAAGATCAAAAGATCTACTTTATTACTGATCAAAGTGATATTGGAGAATGTGACCAAAGTATCATCTTTATTATAAAACTGATATTTATTAGGATGTAACTACAATATCCACTTTATTATTAAAACAAACATTAGAGAATGTGGGTTATAATATATAGACAAGTAGGATTCCAAATATTAAAATTGCTCCTGGTTACAGGCAGCACTGAACTGAACTATCCTGCCCCCTCACCCCGCAATGGAGTCCTGCCCCTATAAGACTGACAGCATGGAAGAACAAAGCAGAAAGGGCATACTGGAAGCTCATCTATCCCAAGGTTTCACTGAAAGAGTTTGCAGTGACACTATACAATATCAGAACTACAGGAAAAGGTCCTATGATCTTATAGTCCACAATCAAAGAAGTTTTTTGTGTGTGCTTCCTTTCTTCTTTCTTTCCTTGATCAAACCGTTCTAGGTGCTGGTGATCCAAGCAAGAATTCTAGCCCTCAAAGATCTAGTTTCATGGTGGGAATGACAAACTAATTAACTAGTATTAGCAGTTTCTTTCAGGGGGGAAAAAATCCTTGTTTAAGAAAATGCTAGAGTGGGCTATTTTTAATTCTAAAACACAAGATTTCTTAGGGGTAGTATAATGGCAGAGGTTTTGACAGGAGAGCAAAACTATCCAGATATTATAAAGAATTTGAGGTTTCATCTTGGTCCCCAAGATGAACTAGAGAGATGAGTGGAAAGGATTTGGGAAGTAGAGGAACCCACCATGGGAACAGGAAGCAAGTTGGGCTCTTGGGATAGACAGGGCCAGTGAAAATTTCCTGTGATGGAGAAGTGTCATCGAACAAGGTTGTGAACTTGTTTCCTTCCCCAATTATCCTGCAATTATCCTCCATTATTTATGATGTTATTCTGAAAAGTCTGTGATGTACAACAGCCTTCTATTTCTGTTAAGTTGGAAGAATACGTGAGAAAGGGAAATGTCTGTTGTGCAGGGTGAAATGCTGGAAAGAGGAGAGATAGCTCTTGGAGGCAGGATGGTGAATGAGAAAAGGAAATGCAAGCAAGTGATGGCAGGAATGGAAGTCCCTCAGAAATGCAATCAAATAAAGGAAGACTGCCTGGAGCTTTTCATCTGAGCCATCTGATTTAGGGATTAAGGGAAAAAGTGATGATCTAGAGGGAGTCAGGATTTGGGGACTTTTTAGGTGGCAATTTTTACAGTTACACAGAAAATTATCTTAGAAAATGATAAATACAAGAACTTGTCAAGAAGCCTAGGGGTTAGGGAGAGTTTCTCTAAGGAGGGCAATAGGAGTTAGTTGTGAAGCTGAGGATGGGGAAAGGAAGGAGGCTTCCTAGGCAAGGAAGATGCAAAAGCTCAAAGCAGTTCAGGCCATTGCAAGTTAGCTCCCAGCACCCGAGAGAGAAGACTGAAGGCTGTGGGGCTGCAAGGTTAGTGAGCATCTTAACAAATTCAAATATTGGGTCGAACTTTTTAACAAGAAAAATTTCCACACAAAGATGGTTGAAAAAATACCGTAATGAAAACTCATACTAAATACTTAGGTTAAACAATTGTTAACATTTTATCAGTTTCCTTTACCTATCTTCCTAAATATATATATTTAACCATTTGAAAGCAAGTTGCAGACCTCATGAAATTTGACTGCTACTTCAGTATCTCCTAAAAATACATTCTTCTATATAACTCTAATACTGTTGGTCACATCTAAGAAAATTAATTCCCTAGATCGTAAAATCTAGTCCATATTCAAATTTCCTGAATTTTTTTTTTGTGGTAAAACATTCATAATATAAATAACATTTCCTTTTTTTTTTACCATTTTTAAGTGTACAGTTCAGTGGTATTAATTATATTCACATTATTGTGCAACCATCACCATCATCCATCTCTAAAACTTTTTCATCATCATCATTTTTGATTCACTGAATTTGAGATGAAATTTAGTAGGGACAGTGCATATAATCTCACATTTTGGATTTAAAAGCCATCTTCATAAGGACAAGGCTGAGGAGATGGGAAAAGATCCAAAGCATGAGTGAAAGCAATTAGGGATGTTGGTCAACGATAAATTCAATGTGACATAAAGTGAGTGCAAGCTTAGGCTGAAGTGCAGTCCGGGAATCAGGAAATAGAAACCATGCTGTTTCTGCCCTGCTCAGACCCTACTTGGCACATTGTGTCCAGTTCTGGGCTCTACACTACTAAGCAGGCAGAATACTGTTATCAGGAAAGTGAAGGGCTTTTAAAGAACATCTGAGAAAGAGAGACTGCCTTAGAATATTTAAATAACTGCCATTTGGAAGGTACATTTACTCCGTCTAAGGAGAAAAAAGAGGAAAGTGCCATGAGAAATGCTTCGATTTAGTATAATAATTTAATAAAAAATTGATAGAATTGGTGGAAAGTGTTGCTTTAGGAAGTAGCTGGTTCTCTGTCACAAGTGGCATTCACTATACTTGGCAAAGACATCAAATCCCACTGAGCAGCTTTTTAGACTAGATGACTTTAGGGTCTCTTCTGATCATGTTTCTTTTGCTTGCAAATAACAGGTTCAAATAGTACCTTCTTAGGCAAAAGAGGAACTTATTGAAAGAATGTTTGAACTACTGCATATGATCATGGCATAGTTAAACACTGAAACTCAAGCAGGACAGGGCACACCTCTCTCTCTCTATCTCTCCTTTCCTCCTTCACTCCCTCCCTCCCTATCTCCCTCTCCCTCTCCCACTTATTCTTGCTCTATTTATTACTCTGGCTCCACTCTCTAACTCTGGCCTCAATTTTTCTCATTGATTTAGTTGTAGCCTGGTCAGAAAAAAATGCTGCTGACTGTATCTGAATCTTCTGATGCTTGGTTGAAAAATTTTGGAGAAAGACTGTGTTACCAGTCAACTCTGGCCAGGAAAAAAAAATAATGATAAACAAATTTGCTTGAGCTGTGAAATTGTGAGTTCTCTCAGGTAATAAGGGACTCTATGATGGGAGAGTCAAATGCTATGAAGGACAAGGGTGAACATTAAGTCCTTATTCTGTCTTAAATGCCATGAATGGCTAGTTCTGAAGGAAAACACTATCTGCAGAGTCCTTCATGGCAACCTCAAGCCACCCTGAAGGGGAAAATACTTGAAGGTCACCTGGAAGTGCCACATTAAATGTTGTAGCATACTTGGGGGCTACTGGGAAATCTCTGCTACCCACAGGCTGGCCAGGAATGTAGCAAATAAAGTAAGGTTTTTCTTTTCTGAGAAAGCAGGGGAAAACTGAGAGACAAGGGCAGTGGTGCATACCAGTTTAGGCTCTGCAAACATTTGCATTGAGGCTGAAAGCCAAGGGTGAGGCCTATGAACCATGGGACTGTACATGAGAAACTAGTGTTTTAGTAGGAAAGTCTATTCTTTCTTTACATGTGGGAGAACTGAAGGTCCTTAAGTTGTAATAAAACTTTAGTAACAGAAACAATTTTTAGCATGAGAGTTCCTTGGCTCCTGACATTTCTTCTTATATACCATCCCGCCTCTGAGAAATTATCTTATCTCTACAGAAGCCAGTATGATTTCTTATGAATTATATACTAAGAAGGACCCACGTGTAGCTCTCAGTTGGGGGACAGATGTCTCCAAGTATCAGTTTATGAGGTAATTGCAAAGACACCAATTGAGAAACTTCCAGTTTGAATTTTTGTACCTATTATTTTTATATTTGCTGAATATCATGTGCATGCGCACTAATTTTTCTAAAAAAGATATGCATTTTGGGGGAAACTCTACAAGTTGTAGTGCAGAATTGGGAGAGAGAACACAAATATTGTATGCTCCTGAGAATTAAGTACCTTTGCTGTGCCACTGCCTACCTCCCGACTTTCCAAGTCCTGTCTTTATTTATTCTCCTTCCTCTGTGGCTTACTTGAAACTAGGAGACTTCCAGGAGCAAATGAAGAAGTGTTCAGAATAAAATGGCTGTTAGTACAACTAATCTGGTGTTTGTATAATCCTCCATGGAAGTAGAAGTAGAATGATGATGAGGAGGAGGAGGAGGATGACAAAGACAGTGATGGAAAAAGGTAGCCTCTACCAACCAGCAAGTACAGGTGGATCTACTTTGTTATTCTGAGAACATTGACGGAGAGCCAAAGTAACTAATGAAATGAAAGCTAAAGCGTGCACACACCGCTGCTTCTCTGAAAATCCATAAGGGGAATGTCAAATGTCTGAATGTTTCATTATATTTTATATTTCATAAGATGCTGCAGGGTACAGAAAGAATAAAAAGTAATGGTTGAAAAATGGAGGAGCAGAAGTGATGAATCCTGGAATTGAAAATAATCATCACCCTTGGTTACTGTGGGTAAGTAATACACTATAACAACCTTGGGAGAAAAAAAAGGCAATGATTAACAAAAGTAGCCTCAACATGGATCTAAATAGGTCTACAAAAAACAATTAGGACAAAGGAGAGACAACCTTATTTTCTCTTTCTGAACACTGATGCCGGAAATAGAAAAAGGATACCATTTAGGGGAATTTGTTACAGAATATAATAGTGATAGCAGTGACAACATAAACATTCTGGCTTAACAATGAGTTATGGATAAGACCTATGTCTATGACGAATGCACCTCATGTGAAAGCTACAGCACTTTAAAAATATATGTTTTTTCTTTCCATGTGTCTCTTGATATAGAACATATAACCTTCTGAAGACATGCGCATGTTCATGCACTGAATAAATTATGACTGAGCCGAGTAGGCCTGGGACTTGAAATACAGGCCAGTAAAGAGGACCCACTGCTTTTCTGTTAGAGCAATCTAATAGACTACAAAAATGTCATATCTATCTGTTTGAATGTCTGCCTACAAGGATGGGCTTCTAGAGAATGGCAATGTATGCTTTTAATCTGGTCAGCAATACAACCTTTAAATGACTACTTGAATGTTGGAACTGGGGCAAAATGTGGAAATGAATCACAATCCCCACCCCCTAAAATATGTTTTAAACACAAAAGGTTCCGTATTGGATAAATTGAGCACCATCTGTGTGAAGACTATCACCACAGGAATCTCGGGGAGGATTAATGTAGACAGTGTGCAATTTGTCAAGGCAGTGTCTTCCACATTTTTTGACTGACCTACACTTAGCATATTTGACACTGAGATGCATTATACATACAAACACACACACAAGTTTGAAAAAAGATTTCTGGAAACAACAATTACCCTAGCTATATACAATACTCTCTATTTTTTTTTTCATTTCAGTCTATTTCTGACATGCTTTCCTCCCTCTCCTTTGCTCCGACTGACGACGATGATATATACCACGATATCTTCTTACCTCTTGGCATTGTTGTGAGAATGAAAGGATTCAGAACAGTGCTTAGCACATAGTTAGCCTAATTTTTACTGATAATCTTATGATCAAAGATATAGTGGCAAATGCCGTCAAGTACAGACAATTTACTTGGCCATTCTTTCATTCATTCATTTCTGCAGTGCCTCCCAAGTTCCCCGAACAATGCTAAACATTTTACATTCATTACTATTGGTATCTTCTTAACAACTCTATGAGGCAGAGAATATTAGTCCCAGTTTATAGACGAGACCTAGAAAGATGAGCTACTTGCCTAACATATCTAGTCCTTGACACCAGATCCATATGACTCCAAAGCCTGAGCCATTACACTGAGGGAAGTGGAGTTAAGTTTAGACAGATAGACTGGCAATTGCAGTAGCTTGAGGTGAGATCCTAATGCTATATATATATATATATATATATATATATTATATATATGTTGTTTCCTTTCTCATCTTTGTAAATACTGTGAATTGGATAAGTGTAAGGAAGGAGACAAGATGTCCATCATTTGTGACAAAGAAAAGAAATGAGAGAAGTATAAATCTGCTTCTCTTTAGTGCTGTGGGTGTGATACTGCTGTGGTGGATGGTTTGAAGTCATCTAGAAGGAATTAGAGCTTTAAATTTGATAGAGATCAAGGAAATGTGGCAAGAGATAAGTTACCTGAAAAGCAGGAACAAGAGGAAGCCAAGGTCAAATGGACAATCCAAAATAATCAAATACCAAGTAAATAAAAACATGTAAATGGATAAAGTTCTGAACCTGGTGTCAGGGAATGCAGGCTGGATGAACAGTGACTAATTTCCTAGAGTGGGTTTTATCTGCCCAGCTGGCACTTTTGAAACGCTATGGCTACCCCCATCTTTGGCAAAAACCTTTATTTTTGAAACTCAGCTTTGAAAAGGGTGGCAATTATAGCCACCAAGTTCAGGAGCTGGTGTCTCTTTCTTCATGCAAAATTCTGCTCCTTTTAATTATAACTTAATTATTTATTGAAAATTTCTTTTCTAATTTATATCCTCAGTGGAGGGAAGCACAAATTTTCCTATGTCGATATGAAAATATTTCATATTTATCAAACCTCCTGTCTGGCCCTTCGAGATGAGATTTGAAAAGCAATTTATATTTCCTTGTCTTGGAAGAGACTGAGGGCTGTCTACTGTTGATCATCACCTAGTTTGCTATCATAGGAAAAGCAATTGCACTTAATGCCACATGGCCTGTATCTGAAGCAAATGGCAGAGGTGTTCTTCATTTACTAAGACATTTGCAGAATGAGAACCCCTTTCTTGAGGCAACATGAGGGAATTTATTTTCTAGGGACATTATTGTTATAACCTTTTTACACTACTCTGCTTATCCTGTAAGTTTTGCTGAATTTTTTTCTGATACATCCTTCATCTATCCTAAATTATGTCTGTCCCCATGGGGAACCCTAAGATTAAAGGTCTTTTGATATGAATGACTTTCGTGATCTGGTATCTTCCACATTTCAGAGAGTTCAACTACTATCAAACCCCCCTCTTCATTTCCTGGGGTGCTTTCAGGTAGTTTCTCATAATTCATATCAAACTATCAAATATCCAAATGCACATATTCAAAATATTTAACTGGCATACTATGGACTATGGACACCGGCCTTAACAAACCATTTTGTATTGACCAAATAATAGCCTAGTTCATCAGTACTTCATATTAGCACTCAAAATTATATATATCTGGGGAAAAAAAGGAGGTATTTCTTATGCAAGAGAAGCATTCCCTATTGATAAGAATTGGAGGTTTTGAACAAGAATTCTTGGACTGTCCTTTGAGTCATATGCTTAGTCCTAACACTTTCCTTTCTGCTGGGGCCACTTCTCACTTAGCTGGGAACTCGTGGACTACCTCTGCTTTGCAAACCTTTTTCTCCACTGCTCATTGTTACTATCTGCAGTTTTATCCTCTTAGTTTCTCTAAGATTGTTCCTACCTGGGAAATGTCCTTTCCTCTTTTACTGTCCCTCTTTTTACTAACCTCTAGTATACTACCAAAGTTGTATCAGACTATATGAGTACAAAGAAGGGCTTGTCTAATGAAAGAGCATTACAATGACAGGAAGAGTATACGCAAGTCTCCTTAAACATCACATTTACCACAACTATATCCATTTTCTAAGGGAAATGCACTCAAAAGTCAAATCCTTTGGAAGGAGTTCTCTCCGGCAGGGTTTCTCAACATTTCACTCCAGATAATCCTTACATACGGGGGCTGTCCTGGGCATTGTAGGATGCTTAGCAGCATCTCTGGCCACTACTCCACTGGATGCCAGTAGCACTTTCGCAGTTATGACAACTGAAAATGTCTCCAGACACTGCCACATGTCTCTTTGGAGACAATTTTACCTCTGGTTGAGAACCACTGCCCTCTAGAGACTTACTCTTCAAAATGTGGTCTGCAAACTAGCAGCATCGACATCACCGTGGTCCTTGCTAGAAATGTAAAATCTCTGGCTGTGCCCCAGATGCACTTAATCATAATCTGCATTTTGACAAGATGGTCATATATCCACCTTAAAGGTTTTGGAGCCCCGCCTTAGAGAATACCTCCTATATGCTACCATTTCTCTCTTATCAGATCCATCTTTATCTCAGAGCTCCTTCTAATCTTTCATGGAAAAATTTCCACCTTTTGGGAAATTCCTCAAGCTGTACATAGTTGTCTGTGTTGACTCAAGAAACAGAGCCTTCTGCCTTCCTTTCAGCTGTCTCTTTCCTCAATTCTGAGTTATTAAGGCTGTAATAAGGCTCCAGAGGCTCTAGAATAAAATATTACAGAAGGCAAGCCTGGGCTAGAGAAGTCTGCAAGAATAGCTCAGATGGGTACTAACACTCTATGTCTGTCATCTTTGATGTTTCCTTGCCTGTGGGATTTGAAAATAAGCCTAAGATGATTCTGTAGTTAAGGCTATCATTCTTCATCAACTGATATTATCCCTAGTAACTCATGAAATCAGAATTTATGAACTGGCACTAGTAAAGTCTGTCATTCTTTTACAATGACTCTCCTCATTTCCAGAAATCTTTAGGAGTTAGAGTTCAGTGCTTAACACTCCTGCCCAATGACTTAAACACTTGAATAATCTACCAATGGTGCTAATATACCTACCTGCCTTATTTTGATATTTAAGTCTAATTTCCTTTGAAAACTATTTTTTTAATCATCTAATGTCACCGAAATTTAGAATTGGGGCATAATTCTACACACTTTCATATACTCTGCATCTTAAATCATCGGTGGTTATTCAGTAATTAAGGGGACTATTGGACTCTATACACGTTAAGTGTCAGTATCTGGGAGACAATGTGTAAATTGGGAGCCATACAATTATAGACTTAACAAGGCTGTATGGAGGGTAAAGGGAGAAAGTTACCTAAGACACAAAAACTCCCAGGTTCCTGCAAGTACGTGCTCACTCTAGTCCTTGCCCTGAGAACTTGTCCTATGGTCCCTGACTTACTGTTTGACTTATTATTTTTCTGACTTTACAATTGTGTAAAAGCAATATGCATTCAGTATAAACTGTACTTTGAATTTTGAATTTTGATCTTCTCCTGGGGTAGCTATATGTTATATAATACTCTCTCATGATGCTGGGTAGCAACAGCAAGCCATAGCTCCCAGTCAGCCATGCAATCATGAGGGTAAACAACCAATACTCTACAGTGTCGTATTAAATGTATTTTCAACATGATATCAATTTATGATGGGCTTATCAGGATGTAACACCATCGTAAGTTGAGAATCATCTGTGTCTCCATTCTGCCTATGGCATGTCTCCTTCCAGAGTCATTTCTCTATCACCAAAGTCATGAATAACAACTAATTTCTCTACTGTTTTAGGATCTACACTGCATTTTTGTTCTATACACTAGTTTCCTAATCATAACCCCTAGTCTTTTTATTCCATGAAGTTGGGCCACCCTGGATTCATCTTCAACAGAGACAACTCCAAAAACTTGAAGATTAGGAAGAAGACCTGGTGAGGTTTTCTATCTCCAGTTTGAACCCTGATTCACCCTCCAGCCCAAAAAAAGAAGATCTACTAAAACCTGAGCTTACTCTATTTTTAGAAGGCATCTGCCGGAGATTCTGAGCAATTATAGAAATCCTCATCCATTTCCTTGTACATAGATTAGAAATAAATAAACCTTCCTGAGTAGAATCACTCAGAAGTAATAAGAAGCCCAACAAAAGGTAACACTTAACAGTAAGTCTGTTACTTCAACTTGTTTTTCTGGGTCTTTGCCTTGTCATCTTCTCTCCTTCTCTAGTTCTTGACTATATTATAGCTACTACCAATCTCTTTGGATGATATTTACTTATCTTGATTTAAGTATTAGACTTTCCTTGAGAGAGATATCTATCTAAAACCCAAATTTTATATATCTATATCTATATCTATCTATATATACACACACATATATATACACATACATACCTATGTATTCATATAATATGCTTATATATAAGTATACTATATATAAGTATATATATACTTATATAAATTTAAAGATCTATATGAATTTAATATTATATATAAAATATGATATGATATATATGATACATTGTATGTGTATGTATGTGTGTATGGGAGTATGTATGTGTATATAATATCAGGATCTCCCTGAAGGAAATCACAGATTTTAACTTTTTTGTTTTTCATTTTGTTCTGTTTTTGTCAAGAGTGAGTCACTGGAATTGACTCTGTCTACGGTTTTCTACTCTCAATGTAGTCTTTCTGAATAAGTACTTGCTTGTATCCAGTATTAATGCTTTCATGACCAAACAGTCTAAGATTGATAGCAACCATATTGCTTAAGAGGCTTACTGGGAAAACATAAGATTTCCCCATTTTTTTAGCTATGATTTTTCTGCCAGGTGAATCAAGGGGTCATCTGATTTATAGAATCAGCTGTTGAATACTTCCACAGGGCTCTTGGTTAAACTGACTGGCTTGAAAATATAAATTGACTTTACTAAGTCCCTACTTCTGACTTTGGATACAGCTAAAAGAAGGGAGATAATTACATTTTAGTTTGCATGCATAGAAAAAGGTCTCATACTCAGTATTAATATATATGAAAAATATATTATAAATCAGCATTTGGCCTTGGCCTAAATTTATAGCAGTAAAATACTGCAACACTGATTTCTGATTGACAAATTTCACAAAAAGACTTCATGCTTCCCAATAGGTTTTTGGTAAGCATACCTTAACTATTTCATTTATTCTGCCCATAAAATTGGCATAGAATTATATTTTTGAGCCTACACGTTGGCTGCATGTATATTTCATGCATTGTATTATTACTAATAACAGTCTCATTGAGGTCTGACAGTCGACAAGTATGTAAACTTACATACTAATTTTAACACAGCTGATGAGGTAAATGTTTAATTTAACAAGGTGGTTTTCACAGTCCCCTATGCTCCTTAGTCTAAACTTTAATGTGGATTTTCGTTTGTACCTTGAGAAATCTGTATCTCAAAATCTTAAAGTATCCTAGTTACCTAGCACTATTACACTGTCACCCCAGGAAAAGACAAATGTTCCTTATAGACTTATCTGATACAAATATCCTACTGAAATGTTTTTGAAGATAGTGTGTCACTTCTAGATTATGAATGTTATAAAATAGAAGCAGAATTTATTTTTTTCCATCTTCATGGTCAGCAACTTTATTTACTGATTGTGTATCTTATACTTCAGTGCAGAACAACCATGGAAAATAAAACAGCCTGAAAAATAATGCCTTCTTGCTTATGGCATTAGTGCTATTATGAAACACAATTCTTGTGTTTTAAAAAAACAATAGAGATTGTTATGAAATTGAGTTTCCCCAATGAGTTCTGCAGGACCATAAGCTATTAATTATGTAGCTGTATTGTTATCTTTGGTTCAGAAAAACAGTGCTCCTGAGGTCCTGTGGTACTTTTCTCTCGTGTGAGTGCAGTCGTGTGAAGTTTTGATTAAGCATCATATATACAGTTCATTAACAATGTATTTTAAAATGAGTTTTTGATTGAACATTTTTATTGGTCATTTACTATAATTGATGGATTCTGTTGAAATTTCACATAGAAAATTTGCCAGGATAGTTGCAGTATTTTTCATTATGTATCATTATGCTTTTTTCCCTGTATAAGAACTCATTTCTTTAAAAAAACTTAACTTTCAAAAATTAGATATTGATCTATTGCCAACGCAGTTGCTCCTTCCATAGTTCAATTAGGGGAGAAACAGAAACTAGTAATACTGAATAGGAGTAAGAAAAAATTGGGAAATTAAATAATGCTATTAATTTAGCCCTTTTTTCTCTAGAGCCCAATCACCCTTTAGGACAGTAAATGATCCCTTGCTGGTTGATAAGTGTCCTTTTAATACATTACTAAATGTGATCTGTTTCTCTGGATTCTCCAATATTATAATATTAATTGTAATGTTTACCACTTCTTATCTTAATTAAAAAGTTAAAAATTATTTGGCAATGGGTCAATTAATTACTTTTTATAATGCCCCATATTTAAAGAAAAGTTAGAAATCTCTTAGAAGTCATTTAATGTGTTAGTAAAAACTGTCCTGAAAATCTTTTGATAGTAAATTCATTGTCACTGAAGGAGTCAAGCAAATGCTTCACAGGTACTCACTGGGAAGGAGAAAATGAGAAAATAAATAATCTTTAATTACTATTTCTCATGTTACAGCATAAGATCACTTATGTAATATAGCATAAGACAGGACAAACATAGAAAAAAGAAATGGAGAAGTTTTAAAACTGATATTGTTTGGCTTCAGGCAAGTTACTTAACTTCTCTGGGTTTCAGTTATAATGTGATAACAAAGACATTGGATTTGTTAATGTTAAAGTTTCCTTCCTACTGGAGCATTTCATAATTCTCGATTTCCCTAACAGCTGAGGAGTAAATGAAAGACCTCCAAGAACCTATTTCTCATTTAGGAAACACCAGACACTTGGGGCGATAGAACCCACTGACAAATGGCATATTTATAAAATTCCAATGAACTTAGAATGTTCATTAGCATCTATTGCATTAACTTACATGTTCCTACTTAATCTAACTTTCTGTATATCTTTCCTACTAAAACTATGAATAAAAAAAGAAAAATATTTCTCTTTATAATTCTCTATTTTCTTCTTTGAAATAGCAATTACTGCTGCCACTTGAAGCTTCTATAAACTGGAACATGCTTTGTCACTGTTACCCCATAGAGAAAGGGTCAAATTAAAATTTTAATTGCTGAGCATTGGTTAATTTTCAGGAAAGGAAGAGCTAGTCATTGCTTAGTTTTCTAAAGCTCATTGATTGATTGTCATTATTCTTCTTCTTTTATGTGTTTTCCTCTCCCCTAGGCAGAATATATATATGATATATATATATGATATATATATGATATATATATATATATCATATATATCATATACATGATATATATATGATATATATACACACACGCACGTATACATATATATATGTATACACATATACATACATACGTGTGTGTATATATATATATATATATATATATGGACATATATAAATATAAATAATATCTTAGCTCACAACTATAATTCTAACCCTGGTGAAATAAAGTAGATTGAACAGTTACAATTTAGTCAACCACTCAGGCGTGTTGGAGACCAAAAGTGCTCAATCTTCTGAAACTTGAAATGAAAGGAAACCTAAACATAAATTTCATTACTATATCTACCACAGAACTCTCTTTTTCTTCCTCTGTTACTCCTTTCTCTCTATATCTTACTCCTTTAAATTACAAGGCAGCTCTAAAGGAAAATGTGCCAAAAATTTGCTAGATCACAATTAATTTGGTCACTATTCACTCTACAACACTGAGTGGATCACAGTGCTTCATTAACATGTATGTCAGAATTTGATGTTTAACTAGAGTGGTGGCCAACTTGGACACTTTTCCCTCTACCACATCTTCTTGCCTTGAGTCTCTTGTGATTTAAGTGGGGAAAAAAAATCATGGAAAAATATAGTGTGAAGAAACAATCCATTGTAACATGAAGTTCATGGGTCAAGTTTAAGACTATATTTGAAGTTCACCCACATATTTTGATTTATTTTCCATATGTGAGGTGAATGAGCAAAGTAGCTTTGTATTTAATATTTTAACCATATGGAGAAGAATCATTTTCCTGCTTAAAAGTAAAACAAGAAGATACATTTTATTGTGCATTTTATTATGGGTTAAGATTTATTGAAATAATAAGAATTTCTTAACTCACAGTATATCTCTACATATTTGGGTAAAAGAAAAATGTTCCACAGACAAAATGGCAGTTTGAACACCAACTAACTATCCTATTCATTGGTGTTCTTGGCCAGAAGGGGAAATATAGGCAAGTGTGACTCTATGCATCATTTTTGTTTAACACTTAACAGTAGTTTAGTATATGTAAATCCTATGAGTTGTCATCTCCATGTAGAGAGAACAATATGAAAACAGAGTTCAATGATTCTACCTGGGAATAAAATATGAAGACCAATGTGTCTTTATCTTTATGCCAGCAATAAGGCATTCTGGGAAGAGCACAGAATTTGGTGGTCAGTAATCCTGGCCTCTAGCTTTCGGAATGTCTTAACTACTTGTGTAACTTGGGCAAGTTACTCTATCTCTATCAGATTTACTTTCTTAGTCAGCATATAGACCAAGATATAAGACATCCTTGGAAATCTCTGGCATAGTGCCTAGAATACAGCAGGCACACATGAAGTAGTCGTGAGTTCTGAATCTTTGCTTCCTCACTCATGAAGTGAGTTTGATCTATAACACAATAGTTTTCACGTTTCTTTTTAAGAGCAGTAGAATACTTTGAATGACAGTAATAAATTTTACATAGAATCCCAATATATTAAACAGATAAAAACTAAACTGTTCTGACTGAAGTGAAAGCAGAAAGCCCAGAACTACCTTTACTGGTCATTTGCGTTAATTATGTCAAAGGTAGGACATTTATTTAAGCTTTCAGTCAATGTACATGCACTTATATGTACATCCATGTGCATGCGCATGCACATGCACACACACACAATCACAAATATGTACAGCACCTTTCAATCATTAACAATTTCTTGGGCTAATGAATATTCTATGTGGATTACGGATGACAACAGTCTTTATAGTTCCACCTGCTACTTTTTCAAGGTAATTCTCCTGACAATTCATTATGAAAGGGGGTTAACACTGATGTAGTGAACAATAATCCTATGAAATTGTGTTGGAGTTCACACTTTTAGCAATGAAGGGTGGCACACCCAACTGCAGGAAAGCCTGATTCATGCAGAATGTTATAGTGGATGTCATTTATCTGTTCTGCCAACTGTGAGTGCTGGAACTTTTACTAAAATTATAATTTAGTGTCCACTCAGTTTAGATATCTATTTTTAACAATACACAGAATTTGTCTTTTAAGACTATACAAAAACAAACAACATTCCGCTTAGTCTAAATCAGATCACTGTAATAATTGTATATATTTTACTAGATATTTAACTTACTTGCACAGTAACTATACCTAGCAGCATGGCATGGTTGGGAGAGGCTTCAGAGTAAGACTAAATTAATTTTAAATCCCAGTTCTTTCACTTATTAGCTTTGCGATCTTGAGCAATTATTTCATCCTTGCTAAGCCACAATTTTCTCATCAGTGAAATAGAAATGAGAATTCATTGTTTATTTGGGTTGCTATGAGATTTAAAAGAAAAAAACCTATTCTGGAGCCCACTGTTGGACCCAGAGTACAGTAGATGCCCAATAACTATTAATTCATTTCCCACTTAAAATGTGGTTTGATGCTGATATTTGTTTACAGTCCCTCTTTAAGAAAGAGCTGGTGAAACCTGAGAACTTAGTTTTGCTAACAACCTGTACAGCCCGGTTCCTTATTTTTCTTTTTCTAACTCTGTCATTTACTGATTATCTTTAGAGTTATGAGATGACTTGGAATTTTATGCTAACTTACAGAGATTCTCGGGCTCTCTGTTGTTAATTGTTGAATGTTTATCCTGGATAAAGAAATAAAGAAGTAAATGTCTTCATTAACTGTATGTCTATAATCTAATAGGCTCATAGTGGCTGTACAGATTTAGGCAAAGTTAGAACAAGAGGAAATGAGCTCTGTTTCAAAACGTGATCTACAAACTACCTGCTATTCTTATAAGTTTACCTAGGAAGGTATGACTGCTTGCTCGCTCTCCCTTGCTCTCTCTCATGCTATCTTTCTCTCTTTCTCCCATTAGATGTTTTACAGGTAGTAATGACTTCAATTTATATACTGCATGAAAAGTTTTGCTCTTCTGTGCAAACAGCATTAATTGTAGAATTAAATTCTCTCACAATGTTTATATACTATTAACTACATGAAAATTTTTATACTACATGGAAATTTGTGCTCTTCTATGCGAACAGCATTAACTGTAAAATTAAATTCTCACAAACTTAATGTATGGACAAAACACTTGAGGATCTTGTTAAAATGCAGATTTTGATTCAGTCCATCTGGTGTAAGGCCTGATATTCTCCATTTCTAGCAAGCTCCCTGATGGTGCTTATGCTGCTGATTTGAAAAACCAGTTTGGCAGCAAGGTTCCAGGTATATCCTAGGTCACCTGTCAATCATCCATTATTGTTCTTCCACCATCTCCTTCGCTCAGTCCCGTAAAATAAGCAGATTTGGTGTTTCATTTTTGTTTATTTATGTATTTCATGCCAGCCATGTTTGAAATAAAAACAGATCCAAGAAAACCCTATTGCCAACTTGAAATTTTTAGCTGTTTATCTCTCAAAAGTTATCTTCTAAAAGAAAAAAGGCAAACAAAAACAAACTCACAACTTTGTGACAATTTAAAAGGATGACCTAGTTTTATATGACTGCCTTCTTTGAGAATTTATTTATTTATTTATTTATTTATTTATTTTGACCAACTTGCAGGTTGATTTTCTAACCACGAAGAAGGTAAAAATCTCTCATGGAAAAAATCCACACTTATGACTTTGAAAACTACTAAAATAACATTGGCATGTGACTGAGGCCGGCCCCCTGCAGACCAAGCATTTATAATAACATGCACTCTTGCTTTCTGACTTTCATTGAACAGTGGGCAGTCTGTAAGCCCTGTTCAATAAATGAGAATGATGCAGTTATGAAGAGGTCTCCATGAATTTATGGTAGGCTGTTGGGCTTTCCTCTTCCTCCCCACAAATCTCGAAACTTGGGAAAATTCAGAAATGCTGTCATAAATACCATTATTTTAAGAGCTGTTTCTTAAGAAAACACTGGGCCAACCATTTAGAATATATTATCACTTTAAACACAGATTTTCACTGACAGCATTCTGTGGGCATCCACTTAGTATTAATAATAAGCCAAGGAAATAATGGTCCTTGTTTCTTTCCTTTAAAATGACAGGAATAGTGGGTACTTGTTCCTTCTGGGGGGGGAAAAATAACAGGAAATATCTAAGCCAGCAGTATTCACACTGGTGTCATTACTTGCATTATTTCAGTTATTGATTGAAACTTGCAAATTCTCCATGATGCATCTGTCTACCAATGATGAGGCTTGTGTGAGAGATTGACTTGTAAAGGTTACCTCAGGATCGATGACATGCAGAGCTCTCTACCTTTTAAAAAGTCTTAAAAGGCTCGGAAATCAGGTAGTCACCGAGGCACAGAAAATGGGATGTCTGACTAATTTTCTGAAATTAGTAATGTAATATTTTAATATAGTGAGTGAAGAATTTGAACTTAATTCTTCAGAAGGAATGCCCAAATAGGCATGCATCAGTACTGTTCTGTCACCTTGAAACAACTGCAGTCCAAGTATTTTCCAGAGTTAGAACTCAGGAGTCCCTAGGAGTTTCCCAGAATCCTTGAAGTTCTTGCCTACCGGGTAATTTACATGGTGGGAGAGAGTGAAGCATATCTCAGGGAGACCTCTCATTGGTCTATTTGCCAACATTTGAGTATGTTGTATTTTATTTTGTCCCTTCTGTTGAATCTAGACTGATAATATCACCAAAAATAAAACAAAAACAAAAACAAAAAACACCACACACTCTTGCCCTGGCGTCTGTACATTTATAAACACAAGAGAAGGAACTGCTGAGGCCTTAGTTTGTTCTATTATTTGAAGAGTGCTGCAGGGAGTCCCATGGTCAATAAAGGATTGGCTTCCTCACCTTCACCTCTTTCTTGCCAGTTTCTACTGCCCCAAATTTGCCTTTTTTCTTTTCTTGTCTTGCTCTCGGGTACCAGTACCGTATACATATGCTCTCTCTCTTAATCTCTCTCAGAGAAAAAATAATCCTAAATGCTGAATGATTGTATCAAGATTTTACCAGCAATACATTTCAAGGTGGATAAAAGGGGTGCCCAACTCATATGAAGACCTCTAGGTGCACCTTTGTTGTGCCTACCTTTACCTGTAATGTGGTATAAAGGTGTAGCATTTTAGGCTTCACCCAGGACAGGTTTGGCTATTATTTCCCTGGTCTTGGCAGAGGCTTGAGTATTAGTCTATATAATTGTGTGCAGGCTCAGTATATTCCTGTCTGCATTCCTGTCTCTCAATCCTGTTTACATGTGTGTGCAAGTGTTTATGCACATGTATGTAAGCAAACATACACACACCATTTATATGAGAGGACAGTATTTGTATGAGAGGAAGACATTTTTAAAATAGGGATGATAAATAGATAAAATAGAGCCCAGCCTCAGGACAATACTGATACTTACATAGTTGAGTTCTATCCAAGTTCCTTTTCTCCCTCTCTAGAAAACCATTTTACTTTGGACAAGACTTTCTTTAGATCAACAGCTAGAATACCAGTAGGTGACAGAGACCCTCCCTCTCTAACCAAAGAAGGTATTCTGAAGAAACTACCTTTCAACTCCCTAAGACCAGGGATGTTTCCCTTTCCCTCTCCTCTTCTCTTCCCCCCTTTCCTTCCTTCCCTTCCCTTTTCTTTTTATTCATTTTGCTATAAGATGAAGACTCAGAATAAAGTGTCTCAGATGCACTCTTATATTCCCACTTAAGAAGATATCCTTAGATTTCCCTGAATTTTTCTCCTCTCCTTATCCCCAGAGCTAACACAGAAAAGCAGAAAAAGTGAAAAACATACGCTTACAATAAAAATTTATAAAAAACCCTCTTCCCAGGTAAAAGAAATAGAAAATCGTGTTACTTCTACCACTACAAACTATGTCTCATCAAGGATAACTTACTACTACTGCAGGAGTCAACTAAAGCTTCCAGGATTTGCTCTGAGAACTGCTGTGACGAGCCTCCATGGGGACTGTCTTCTCAGCAACTCTTTCTAGACTCTGGTCTCTCCTCACTGGAGTGATTGTTCCTTCTACCTGGGAAGAAATGCAGTCTTGGCATCTATCCAAAGTGGACTTTTACATTACAAACATTTCTTCAGTGACTAATGGCATATCTAAATTGGATAATGGATAGAAGAGAGGAACGCCAAACAGTGATTCCTATTTGGTTAATTTTAATCTAATTTTTTAAAAAGAAAATTCAGCAGTCTTTCAGATGAGTCCAAGAACTCCCTGAAAGTAAACAGATATGGAATTGCTCCATTTTAACTTCTGATATTGGACCCATAAGAAGTGCTCTTGATCTAGACACCACGTTCTGCTCCAGCATCATTTTCAGCTCTCCCCTCCATGACTGACAGTCCCTACCCTGTGCAGAGGAACCATCTGTCTCCACAGCTCACCCACACAAGGATTGGGTTGTCATTGATGCGGCAGCCAGGACTGTAACAACAAGCACTGATGCCAGATGACACAGGTGGTCAATGGACAGTCACCAAGGAAACTTGGAGAAGACCAGTATTTACATTACTGGGATGAGATGCAAGGATGCGTCTGAAGGCATCAAAACCCTGTCCCAGTTTAAGGAAATCTGAGCCAAGTGATGGACACTGACTCCCAAAATGTATTCATCATATTCAGAAAGACGTTGATAAATGTAATGTCAATCACCATTCACTGAAAACTTATCATAAGTTTCCAATGTGAACCACCAGACTTCAGTGATTTTTTTGACTTGTGGCCCTAAGACAAAATGAAGATTTTGTCTTCTGGTGGCCAATGTTTCTAACTTTTGGGTTCACAGTATAATTAGAAAAAAATACAGAAATATTTCATTTTTTTTTCCAAGATGACCCCTTAAGATTATTGGATGACCATTCAGATGCCAAGAAACCATTTTCAGGTGTTATGATACTGTTAGCTATACTAATCTATCTCAAGCAATTGAATCTATTTAGTACTTCTTGTTTTAAAGAATGAAAAGAGAAAACATACTCTATTAGTCTAAGAGAAGTCAAGCAACATGTGACTTTAATGAAATTATACAACAAAAACCTGATTCCTTATCTTCCCTTCCTAATGATGACTCAAACTCCAATGAAAGAACTCAGCATAATTGTTATCCTTCATTTTCTTCTTCAATCTAATATACAATACATCTCAATGTAGTCCCACTGATCCTTTTGAATCTATCTTCTCCTCTTCATTTCCATTGTATAATCTTAGGTCCTAGCCTCAGCATATCTGCCATGAATGTTTTAATGGAATTTTAACTTGTACCTCTGTTGCCAGTCTCTCTCTAATCTCTTTAAATGATCCAGAAAAAAATGTTCTAAACCACAAATCTAATCACTTCCTTTCATTCTTTCCTGTTTTCTTTCCCTAGCACTTATCACTTGTAAATTCATTATATATGTTTCTTATTTATTTTGCTTATTGTCTGTCATTCCCCATTTAACTATTAGCTCCATGAAATCAGTTCTTTTCTGCTTCTTCAAATCTATCAAGGCTGAGTCTAGAACAGGCTTGGCATATACTAGGTGCTCAATAAAAATGTTTGAATTTCTGATATCCCCTCTTAAAAAATCTACCTTGCCTATCTATTTTTCCCAGAATGAAGTACAGACATCTTAATGTTGAATTTAACACACTTTGCAAACTGGTCACCATCTAGCTTTCCATCTCATTTTCTTGCACCTTCCTCTATATAAACCTTTTGTACGAGTAACTCTGTAAGCTTGTCATGTTTTTTCATGCATCTCTGCATTTGTAAATGCTGCTCCCCTTTTCTGGAAAACCCAAGACTATATAGAACACAGCAGCTACTGATGATTGTCTTTTCAGTCATCTTGTCAAATCATTCATTCATTCATTCACTCACTCACTCATCCATTCATTTATTCATTCATTGACTGACCAAACTCTCTAGATATTTGAAAACCCAGGTGAAATTTCACCATTCCTATGAAGTCCTACCAGACTCCCTGAGTTGGGATTAGTCACATTTTCTCAGTGCTTTCATAGTACTTTGGGTAAGATTTTATTTTGGTTCCTATTACACTGAGTTGTAATTTATATGTTTCTTTTGTTCTCCTCTGGACTATGAAATACTCCACTCAAGAGTAAGAATGCATAATGAATAAATAAATAAGCTATTTAGATATAAGTTTGGGGAAGCAGAGATCATGGCTATGGACTGAAATTTCAGCAGATGAACTTCATAACATTCTATCCAGATATCTGAAAAACCTCAAAGAGTCCTTTTCATATTTATGTAAAATGCATATTTAAGTTTTACTAAAATAACTTATATTGTATGACATTCATACTTTAGCAACCAAATAACTTAAAAGAGCTTGGCACTATAAACCAAGTAATAAAATAGTAAGTCATATATACTGAGTGAAGGATAATACAGCCTACAGAAAAATGTGTAGGGCTCCTTTGGTCTCAATTATCGATACATAATCATTTACAAAGCCAATAAAAACAATGCATGACAAAGTAGGACAACATTTGGTTTCTAGAGCAGTGAAGTTAACCATTTCAAAACAAAAAATATTATACAAATGTGATGATCCTCATATTTCTTTTAAAGGTGATAAATGTACCAAAACGTGCTCTATTTAAATTTCAATGTAATTTGTTTTTTTAAAGTAGGTGCTCTCGTGTTTCTTAAATGTCAAAAGAGAAGAGCCGTCTGACCATCTGTTTTCCAATCTCTCGCCCATGCCTCATACCCTTCTCCATCAATGGAGCGTCCCCCACCCCTCCCAGAAGCTGCCCACAGAATAAAAAATTTTAAAGGACATTGTGAATGAATAAGCAACCAAGCTTCTCCCCAAGACAAGGTACTTCTTAAATGAACTGGCAATGTTTTTTGTTGGTATAAATGAAAAGCTAATAAAAAAATATCCTCTAAGCTTCACTTTTAGTGTTTTACAAGAATAGAGACCAGCTCTGACACATTACTGTGAATCTGTCTTAATCTTCCAGGACTGAGGATTCCAAGCAAACTGCTGAACTTGCACTGTTTGCCTATTTATCTGTCTTCCATCTGCACATAATACAGACTTCACATTGTTCATTTGGGAGTCCCTGTTATTGTCCACCTGTCTATCACAAAATAGGGTGTCTTAGTCCTCTAGGGTAACTGGCCATGGTACCAAGAGACACAGATGGTGAGTGAATGCACTAATATGCTCCATTCAGGATGGAAATTGCACAGAAATAATATATTAACTTTAAAGAACTGCTTTCCATCTTTTCATAGAGTTTTTGAGGCCATGTCTGCATGCGCAAAATGAAGTGGAAATTCAGGCAATTATCTGGGTAATATTTTGGGGAAAAATACAGCTACCCATTAACAAAGTATCTGTGATTAAATTTAATCTGGTATTACTCATCTAGCAGCTTTTCTTAATAGATTTCATCCCATTTATTCTTTAATTTAACCTGACATGTTTTCAGTGTAGTCAGAATCATAATACACTTGGGTGCCTGAAGTGTAAAGCTTTCCTGGCCCCTAAGGAGAAAGAAGAAAAAAAAATAGCAATGTTCCACTGTAACTCAATTATCATTTATAGTTGTAAAACAAAGTGCTTAAATTTCATCTGTGAAATGGGAAGCAGAGAGCCTATCCCCCTGCAGGAAGAGCGCCATGATGAAAGCAGTTAGTAACTGTAAAGTCCTTTACAAGTGTAATCCTACTGGCTATATTTATAGATGTAATGAGGAGAGATGATAAGGAATACATAGCTAAACAGATCTATATAAAATTTCAGCAAGAAAGAAATTTTGTGTTTTCTTAAATCAGATACAGGCACTCTGGAAATCATTTGGACATTTATACAAGTGTCATATACATATATGTTCAGATAAGAATATCTGCTCCATATTCTTTCATGTTCAGTACCTGAGTGTTGGCTGATCTTGTATGGGAGGGCAATGTATGTGAGGTCCAGTGTGTGCTACCCATCTGTCTTTATATTATTTTTATTTTAATTATAGTTGACAACGATATTATTCGCTTCAGGTGTACAACACGGGGGCTTAAATGATTTGCCCAAGGTCACAAAGTTATTTTGTGGCAGCACTGGATTTCAATGCAATCTAACTCTGGAATCTATGCTCTTAACCATAGCTTTCAGCTGCCTTGCAATATAAAGCTTTTTGGGCTGAGATGTGTAGCTACCACCAGGCACCCTCACTCGCTAAGTGACTTATTCCTGAGCAAGTTCTTTGCATCCTAAGATACAAATTTCAACCTCAGCTAAATGATAATTTTGGATATCATGGACCTTTAGAGGTTGTTTGGGAAACGTAGAGGCTGCCTGTTGAAACTGGATTCCAAGGGTTTGTTGTAAATGTGGTAAACCTTACACTTACTCTTCCATAAAGTATTTGTCGGCACACACATACAACAACTCACATGATAATCATATTTTCTGGTCCAAGCATCAGAATGCAGGGATTGACATGTGACATTTCAATATCTCTCCCATGCTAGCTGAAAAGTGACCCAGGAAATCTGAGACACATGGCTGCAGCATATATACATTATATTGTTAAAGCCAGCAGACGCAGGGAAAAGGTATGAAAAGGTTGGGGTTTTTTTAATACATATAGAACTTTCTATTAGGATAAGGTTGGCTCCTCCCCCTCCACCAATTTGACCTTCAACTCCCAGGAAACCTAGGCTTAACCGCTTTGATTTACTCTAATAATAAGGTAATCGATTAATGTGAAAGGCCAACTTTATGAAGCCTGTCCTAGAATGGTGTTGGAAACTGCCATTGTGAGAGAGTTATATTGCCACTATTCTAAAAAAGGTCATTGGAAAAGAATCAGAGACATTATAAATGATGGTTTACACATCAGAAATCTTTCTGTAAAACAGAATGTTGAACATCATACCTCTTGGGGCTTGATACAGATGTTATATGGTAAATATAGTTTGAATTACTGCTGTATAGATTCTCTAATTGTCAAAAATCATGCTCATTGAGGACCATCTCTGAAGCCCTGTCCTGTGATTAAATGAGAAGGCTCTAGAGAAGCCTCAAATGTTACTGAGTAGAATCGCTGAACTGTAATTAGGGTTTGTCAGAGCTGTTTCACTACCCTGAATGACCAGTCCCTGGGGTCAAAGTTCAAAATGACAGGGTTTTTTTGTTGTTGTTGTTTTGTTCCAGAATCAGATATTTAAAGAGAACAATATTAAAGGAGAGCCCAGTTAGATTAGCGTGACTCCATAGTTTGGCATTCACTAAGAAGAACAGAAAGGCTTCAATGTGTGTCTGGGTTTGTTAGAAATGAGAGCAGCCTATTTGCTGTGGGGTCTCAAAGCATAATATTATGTAGGTATGTGTGTGACTTGCTGGCCATCTGAGAACAGGTATTAGCTATCTAAAGCTGGTGGCTCTCTCTGACATTCAAATTTCTCCCAGGCTCTGTGGGCTTGCCAGGGCCATTATTTGTCATTTGTTTAGTTTTCATCTTTCTGAGATAACATGGCAAAGGACAAGACCACAACTGTGCCTCTTCTCGAATCCTTTCATATTTCAGACTTAGTTTTTGTCTGATGAGGAGAAATTTACCATAAAACATGTCTTCTGTATATGGCTATCAGAGCCAAATAGGATAGCAGTGTTACCTGGCTCTTGAAGAGGCTTAAACACTGAGAGGCCAGTTTGCGTATTTTTCCAGCTTGGTGACCAAGCTGGAAAAGAAGCTAAAATATTTTGATCACAATATGGGCATTCGTAGCAGATGGTCTCTTCAGCAGTAGTCCATTTTGGGGGTCAGTGGAGGAGAGAGGAAGATATCCATACGGAATATATAAAGTCAAAGAGATAGAAACTTGGCCTCATTTTACAAGGCTTTATGCCAAACTTGGACCACCCAGATGTGTCCTGTCATGCGGGTAAAGGTTCCTAGTCTGAACAGTGTGACAAGGATGCCAGTTCATTTAAACAATCTGCTGGGAGCATTTGCTGGTTTGAAAATCTAGGACCTAGAAAGACTGGATAGGATGGGAAAATGTGTATGTCTATATCATTGGTCATTAAGGAGTGGGCTTCCTGAGTGCCAGCATAAAACCTTGGTAGGAAGAACACTGTCAGAGGCCTCTGTCTATGGAAAAGGCTTTGAGAAATGCAGCCAAGAAAAGAGCTGAATCATCTGACTTCACCTTAGCTGACTTTGCATAGGACTGTCCCCAGCCTGGCTTCTTAAGACCTAGATATTGCCAGATTACCAGCGGGCTGGCAGGTTCCAGAGACTGAGTTGCCTAAGAGATTTGGTCTCACCCCCACTTTCACCAAACAATCATTATGATAATGCAAACACACTCAGAAAAATATGAGACATTATAAGCTACCAAGTAGATCTGGGACTCTTTGAGGTCACAGGACTCTGCCAATTCCCACTCACTCGGGTTTTCTGTCTTTACATTATTTATGTGCCTGGAAAATGCAGCTTTTTTGTGTGAAAACTCATGGGCAGAGACAAAAATCATTTTTTCCCAAACCCCTAATGGATACAGAAGTTGATAGAAGTAAGGCCAAAAATATCAATGTCATTATAATGGATTACCATTGCCCACTGGGCCTTCCGGTTGAAGATATCTTTCTCAAAAAGCTTTAGTCACTGGTGGACTTGAACTTGGAATAACCTTTGTTGTCTCAGACAGCGAAGGCTATTCTGAGGTTCCTCACAAGTCAAGCTTGTGTACTATGACACACTACTTCCTGTCTGATGACCAACTCAGGTAATTGTTAGCTATCAAGTGATAACATTTTATGAGCAATACCTGTGTGCTAAGACTTGTTCCACTCTTAGAGAAGAGAGGGAGTTGGATCCGAAGAGGCATACTGCTTAGAAGTTATAAAAATTGTGATTTGCTTCTTTTTCTCTTGACCTAAAAAGACCAACTAAAGCTCCAAGGCAATTATTCAGACCCAGTAATAGGACATCTGGTTTGCAGTACCATTCCTCTTAACTATACCTTAAAAGTAACAGGAAGAGAAGACAATTCAGAAGATGAGTTTTCTTTCTTTGGTACATTCATATAAATAAAAAATAACATACAGTATGTGATAGCTTGTAAAATGTTTTGTGTACATTTTTACATTTTATCTTTGCAATAATAGGTATAGATGTCTGTATTTTACAGATATGGTAACTGAGTTAAAAGAAGGTCAAGTAATTTGCCCAAAGCAAAACAGCTTATTAATGGTGAGCTGGGACAAAAAGGCACAAATTTAGGATTTCTGAAACAAGGCCTGGTATTCTTATTCCTTTTCCACAGCTGCCTCACTTATACAGAGAAAGTGCTAAGTGAGTATATCACTGTGAAACCTGTAGATTTTTAACTGGGGAACGTTTAAAATGGAAATAGCCTAGTACAAAATGAGGCTAATTTTCCCTCTTTGCAGAGGAAGAGATTAACTTAGGAAAAGCTGTACTGGAGCCAGGATGAGTCTGATCTGAACAGGACACAGCCTTTCTGGCCCTCCCTCCACTCTTTTGGAGCAGAGAGGTAATGGAGAAAAGGGGATTTTTGCACATCTTTGGCACATATTGTCAATCAAGTTTCATCCTTTGCTATAGTTGTGCAGTTTAGGTCCTGGGTGGGAAGTGAGATGGGAACTCTGAGTTTCTCTGTCTTTCCTAAAGCTTCTAACAGAAGCTGCTGGAAAATTGAAAGGGCGATGCAAAATTTTTGAGTTCTTTTTTTACTTTTAACTTTTACATAATTTCAGAGATATAAAGAAGTCACCCAGGTAGTATACAGAATGCTAATACGTATTTCACCCAGTTCTTAACATTTTACATTTTCTTTTCTTTCTTTCTTATTCTATACATGCACAGACGCAGATTTGTATACCAACCCATAAGTATTTTTTTATGAACTTTTAAGTTGCTGATATAATGTCTTATCTTTAAAAACTTTCACTGTGTTTCCCTAAAATCAGGACATTCAGTGCAAATATCAAACTCAGAAATTTAACATCAACACAATAATACTATCTAATCTAAAGACCTTATTAGATCTGCTGATTCAATATTGTCATTTATAACAAAAGAAACTATTAGATCATGCTTTGCATTCAAGAGCCATGTTTCTTTAGTTGTCTACTCTGAAAGATTTGCTCATTCTTTCTTTGACTTTGATGGCTTTGATACTTTTGAAGTTCATAGGTCAGTTATTTTGTAGGCTGCTGTAAATTCAGACTTGTCTGATAATTCATTCTGGATGAATTCTAGAAGAAAAACGTCACTAATAAAAGCAAAAATCAATGTCCCAAATTAATAATTTGCTTGTTTAATTTCCCTTTTCCCCCTATTTTACTGTTTTCCATCCTTAGTATCAATTTTCTTTAGACAAAAAACACTATATATAAATGTTCATTTTTAACTAAAAAAATCCTTCTTTGCACTTTTAAGATTTTTCTCACCACTTTTTTTTAAATGTAACAAATTTGCTCCTTTATTGTCTTTCTCATTAGTTTCTTGCACATTTCCAAATTTTTTGTGTGTCCAGCGTCTCTAGATGTATAAAGTACTCCTTTCCCTATGCACTTGCTCTGTAAGTCTCTTTCACCCCATGTTTAAAACACTCTTGTGTTTCAGGTGATTGTTTCTAATTTGGTTAGTGAAGTGACACTAAAGACATGAATCCATGTGGTTTTTACAAATGTGTAACCATTACAAGATCTCTTGGAAATAAGCTCTGCAAGTCTGAGAGTTATTAGCAGGGCCTCTGTAATTGGCCATAGAGAAGTGGACTGGACAGAAAGTGCACTGTAGAACAAGTAGGCTACACTCATTTGGAAGTGGAACACTTTGTGTCTTTTTAATGCTTAGCTGAAGGTGGCTCTGAGAGGAATTGAGAGCAGTTTCCTGAGTGATTTCCATGTCCCTTTTCTCACTATCAAACTATCATATATACCCCCTCACACACAGCACAATACATACATAAAGGAGATAACAGGAATTATCAAGAGCATTTTCTGAAATTAACTGGAGAAAGAAAAGTTTAAGTCTGAAGGGTTGTAGAAAAACATCCATTACGCTCTTACTGTTTTATCATGAAATGCTGGTTAGAGACAAAGAGAGCAAAGTTGTGGAAGTATGGTTTGCTGTAGAAAGGGTAGGAATGATAGCAAAAATATAGTGGTTAAAAATGAAGTATGTATTTCCTATGCTCTCACAGACTTGGAAATACTCATGAGTGGCGTCACACAGAGCAAATTTTGTGGCTTGTCTCCAATTCATGCCAATCTTTCTTAATCTTGGATATGATGTATCAGAAGGGAGGTCAATATGACATAGGTTAATTAAAGGGTTGTTATCTAAAGACTATTATAACTATTGCTATTAGAGCCAAGCGTTACTCTTTTTATTCGTAATTAAAAATTCCAGATTTATGATTTGGAAGGAAACACAAAAAGTAGGTGATGGAGACCCTATGAAAATGCAGGTTCCCTTATGTTCCTGAATCCTTCATACTAGATGTGTTTCTGCATATGAGACAGACAACAAAACACGATGATTTTGAAGGATTTGACTTTTAAATAAAGGACAGAGATTAGAATGCAATTGTGCTTATAAAAAGAAAAAATAAAAACATTTTTATATGAATGAAATTTGCACCCTTACTCTATAATAATCTCTTTTTTATTCTTGGCCTTCAATATATTTATCCTAATCTTTATCTATTTTAGTGCAGGGTCATATTTTCAAAGCTTTAATATTTTCATATATATAAGAATTCAGTTAAATTCACAACAATTTAGTCTCTAGTTTGCCTCAAACACTGGGCTAGGTTTGATGGAGCACAATACTACAACAACTAAATCATGGCCTCAGCTCTAACAATGTCATTTTTTAGTAGTGGGATGGAAATTAATAAACATAACAAAGAAAATTTAGGGGCAGTCATTTCAGAGGTAAAGTCCCAGTAGAAAATGCTCCCAGCTCCTTTGAAGGATTACACAGCTCTTTACCATTACAGGATTCATAGGTCATACATAGCCTGTTTTTCCATCCATAGAGGGAAAAAGGAAAGAAGAGAAAGTTTCATTGATGGAACAGAAATGAAGATCAAATCACTCAGGTTTGATGTTTCTAGAACTAGGAAATCAATGGCAAATCAAAGTTTTACAAACATAAAACATACTGAGATATGGAGATACATAAAGATATTGAGAAGTAATGAAATGGCCTACATAATGGACTCATTTTAAAACAAAGGACAGAGTCAGCAGATTATTTTTCACACAGTGGGATACAAAGACATCATCTATGCAATGCACAGACTGACATACTGTTACTTACTGGTCTTTTCCTGCAGCACATGTATGCTCTGTAACACAAACAACATTATGAACAGCTTTGAGTCCAAACAAGGATACTCTAGGAGATATGATAGAGGTAAAATTATAGCAAGAGATTTAGAGATTGATTTGAGAATATAATTTCTAATTACAAAATGATAAATTGAAGAAAATTTACCAAGCACAGATATAAGAAAAATTACAAAATAAAGATCATTCACAAAGTCAAACACTCTGATAAGCTGTTATATTTATACCATATGGTCTATCCTACCAGATACGTGTAGGTACATGTAAATATCAATGTAACTATTAAACTATTTATATAATAATATAATGTGCCAGTCTGTCTCTCTTATCTTCTGTCCATCTTTTCATTTTCTCTACTTTCATGGTAATATTTATTGGTATTATTATTTTTTACATTGATGTACCATAATTTATTTAACCAATACTTAATTATTGAACATTACATTTCTATATTTGTAAATATTTATTTTTATAACAATATTTACCATTTATTGGTTTACAACCTACCATGCACTTTATTAAGTGATAAACTTATTGAGCAGTTTCAACTCACTGAGTCTTGACATGGAACAAATTCTCTTTTCTACAATCATTTCCCCTACCCTTGCTATTGTGGATCTTTGTTTTTTGCTACACAGCAGTTTCATGCTTGAAATCTAAAGAAAATTCCATAACTTTCTGATTAGTTTTGATTATTAAACATCTACCCAGTTTGAAACTCAAATGTGAGTTCAAGGAAATTCTTCCAGGCCCTCAAGGGAATACTCCAAAATGGTCCCCTGATGTGGAAAAGCAGGAGATTGAATCTGAGCAACTGTCAAGTCCCTCAGCTCCCACTTCCCAGAATCTCTGCTCATAGGGAAGCACTCTGGAGTGGGCACTGGTGAGATGTCAGCTCAAACCTGGCTATTTCTAGAAGTGTTGCTTGGCATCAGAAACTCAGGTATCTGAGCCTCTTGAAATGCAGGTTGCCCTGCTGGGTGCCTCCCCGCCGCCCCCCCCACTCTCCCCTGCTTCCCATTTACTACCTCTCCTCAATTTCTTCTTTTTTATGTCAACGAATCACTAACTGGTCAACAAGTTAGCTACCTAAAATGTCAAATTCTCCTTCTTGCAGAGACCCTAATCTTTTAAAGTGATTAATTAGTTCCTGTTTTAAACTGTTTGGCTGCTATAACAAAATACCATAGATTGGGTGGCTTATACACAATAGAAATGATTTCTCACAGTTCTGAGGCTGGGAGTCTAAGATCAAGGTGTGTGGAGAGAGCCACTTCCTGGTTCATAGATGGCATCTTTTTACTGTTTCCTCACATAGCAGAAGGGGCCAAGGAACAATCTGGGGTTTCTTTTATCAGGGCACTTAACCCATTCAGGATGGTAACTCTCTCAAGACCTTATCACTTCCCAAAAGCTTCACCTCCAAATACTATCACTTTGGGGGAATTGGTAAAAAATACAAATTTGGGGGGAGACAGGAACATTCAGTCCACAGGAGTGCCTCACCTATGTATCCCCCCAACTTAGTTAAAGCATAACCTTTGCTTTTAGAAGGAGACAAAAATACAGTCACCCCTCTCAACCCCTCTGCCTGCCACAATGAGCTGACAATTCACTACTCTGAAGATTTTCTTCTCTTCTGTCTTTTGCTAGTATAGATTCTACACTTCTACCAAATTCCCAGGTGACGCTGATGCTATCGGTTTCTGAACCACATACTGATTAATGGGGATCTAGTAATTATTGTTGATTGTGGTTAAACTGCCCTTTTTAAAGAGGCCCTGGAGGGCCTTGTGGCTCCAACTGCTGATTGTTCTCCTGTGAATATGAGATTCTAAGTCTTGGTCCTTGTAGCGGGGGTCCAATGTTGACTTCAGGTCAACAGAAAATCTCCCTTAGTGTCTTCTTTCACTTTCGTCTTCACATAAACTTTAGTGATATCTGTTTACCAACAAAAAAAACTGAAGCTTTGAGAAGTTAAATAACCTATCCAAGGCTACATAGCTAAACATATCAAAACCAAGAAAAAATCTAGTCTGTCCAATCTCCTTTCAATTTTTTCCCCAAGGGTAATTGCTAATACAATCATATCTCGCACCTTACATCCTACCCCAGTTTTCACAAAAACTGCCATGGAATTTCTTGGCTATAATAACAGTAGTAACACTTGAAATTTATTAAGCATTACTAAGTACCAGGACCAGTGCTGAGGACTTTACAGTATTCTCAATATCTTGTTAATTTTTATATCCATTCAAAGAGGTATATACTAGTATAATTTAGACTCAGAGAAGTTAAGAAAACAAAGAAGCTAGGATTAGAACTGTAGGCTGCTTTACTCTGAAGCTGGAGCTGTTAATCATAACCCTATGTTGTGATATATATATTGCTACAGCGATACCGTCTTGGTTTTAATCTCAGAAAAATAAAGATAATTCCAGGGAACTACAGAAAGAAGTGAGAACAGAGATGGATTTTAGATGATTCTGCAAGCTGTAATAAAGAGATCTGTCCCCCAAAGTATTTGGTGTTTTCTATAAATTTCAACATACTTTCACTGAGATGCGATGATACATTTTTAGATCTGAACTGTTGTGTGGACTTAAGTGTTTGTCATTTCATAAGATGGTGTTCCTGGAAGTACACATTTCTGGGTCTCCTGCTAATTTGTAGTTTCAGTTGGGGTTTGTCACCTAAAAAATTTGTGTTTTTTTTTTTTTTTTTTTACTTATTATTAATTATAAGTATCATGGAACCAAAGATCTGGATATCAAACTATTGACACAAGGTTCAGAAAGTCTAGTGACTTTTCCAGGTGACATGCAATAGTTATGGTGCTTAATCTAGAATCTTGGTCTAGCCTGCAAAAGGCAAGTTTCAATCAAGTTGT
>NW_024346667.1:8618666-8674190 GCF_902729225.1 Pteropus medius | reverse complement strand
AGAGAAGTTAAGAAAACAAAGAAGCTAGGATTAGAACTGTAGGCTGCTTTACTCTGAAGCTGGAGCTGTTAATCATAACCCTATGTTGTGATATATATATTGCTACAGCGATACCGTCTTGGTTTTAATCTCAGAAAAATAAAGATAATTCCAGGGAACTACAGAAAGAAGTGAGAACAGAGATGGATTTTAGATGATTCTGCAAGCTGTAATAAAGAGATCTGTCCCCCAAAGTATTTGGTGTTTTCTATAAATTTCAACATACTTTCACTGAGATGCGATGATACATTTTTAGATCTGAACTGTTGTGTGGACTTAAGTGTTTGTCATTTCATAAGATGGTGTTCCTGGAAGTACACATTTCTGGGTCTCCTGCTAATTTGTAGTTTCAGTTGGGGTTTGTCACCTAAAAAATTTGTGTTTTTTTTTTTACTTATTAATTATAGAAAATTATCATGGAACCAAAGATCTGGATATCCAAATGACCTGGAAACCTGAGGTTCAGAAAGTCTAAGTGACTTTTCCAGAGTGACATGCAATAGTTATGGTGCTTAATCTAGAATCTTGGTCTCACAGCCTGCACTTCAAGTTTCAATCAAGTTGTGCTGCATCTCCCTTTGCACTGTCTTTGGGAAAATGTACTAGTCCAGAATTTGGCCTCTATTAGCCATTAGACATCCTTCAAAGGAATGGATATATTAGGTCCCCACATATAGCAGCAGTTTGCACAACTGATGCTAGCTTCTGCTCTCTGAGTCCAACTCTTTGCCAATGTTCGATTTCTTGGAAAACATTTAGGAGGTGCCAGCACAGGGCATAGCCGCCTCTGAAAATGTGAGCCTTCTCTTACTGTGTACCTATATGCTTGTGACCAGGCATCCTTTTGCCTTTAACAAGATTTTAAGTGACAGGATTGGAACAGATTGCTGGCATTATGGCAGCCAGGATATTGTCAGGAGGAACTTGGCAGTGCTTGTAGGTGTTATGATGCTGGCTCTTTGCTCAAGGGCAAGAATATTGAAGAGAAATTAGAGATAAAACAGAGAGTGAGAGGTAATGTCAGAAAAGTTCAGAAGATAAAACCAGTAGCAATAAATACATGGAAATTATTTAAGATTTACATACTTTGAGCCCTTGGTGACTGAATACATAGCCAAGAATTGCTTCAGTGATATTCCTTCATAAATCTGCATAATAATCTCTCGGTGGGGATTTGGTGAAATTACAAGTATTCATTTACTAAATTGGTTTCAGTGTCTGTATCATGCACGCCATATGAATATTCAGTGCAGTGAACACTTCCCAAGCTATGTTGAAGTTAACACATAAGCTGAATATAATCAAGAAGAACTCAAAACTACATGGTTATTTTAATCTGACAGAGGTCCTAGTGTCTTAAAGAACTGGACCCACCCTCACCCCAGTATGTCAATTCATACTCATTCTAATAAAACAAAATGTAAAACCTTTTTGGTATTTGTATATGATTTCTGGCATAAAGTAGTTTTCTTTATAATAGAGGATTAGGATAATAATACACAGGGCTATGAATGGTTCCTTAGAACACAGTGGCAGCTGCCAAGCAGATTCAGAAGGAATGTTTAATTACAATGCTCAGTAATAACAACAAAGGAAAAGTTTAATGAGCAGAAATGACTTATTATGAGACAGAGGTCTATGCTGAGTGGAGGAGGTACAGGGAGCCTACTCTAGACTGTAGACAATTATTGTAGGTAAAGTTGCCCTGGCAGCTGATAGGCATTTTACCTTAAAACCTGACCATTTTTTTCTCAGAGAAACTTAGTTGGTTTTCCAGATTAAGCATACAGAATTACTACTGTTTAAAAAAATGCATATTTCCCCCTGGAATGAAAACTATTAATAATTTGCAGGGAAAAGTTGATCACCTGAGCCTCTTTCAACTATGAAATTTTCCATGATATTATTATTATTCATGTATTTTAAAAATATTCCTTTAGGAACATTCTTGGTCATAATATTTTACATTGCTCTAAAATATGACTTTAGATCTACAGTAGATGGTCAAATGTAGTATGTGAAATTTTACTGATAGGTGACATTTGTTAATACTTACTATACAGTAGGTATGCCAAATGTGCTTCGCACGTAAAATGTGAGCATGTTATTTTTTTCACTTTATAGATGTAGAAATTGGAGACCAGAAAGTCACTTGCACAATATCATGTAGTAAGTAGCAAAATTGAGATTCAAACCCAAGTTTCTCTGACGACGATAACCATATCTTTCTTTTCTGCTTTTTCTTTCCCTTTTTTTTCTTTTATTAAATTTATTGGGTGACGTAGTTAATAAAGTTACATAGGTTTCAAGTGTACAATTCAATAACACGTCATATGTATATTGCATTGTGTGTTCACCACCCAAAGTTAAATTTCCTTCCGTCACCACATATCTAACCCTCTTTACCCTCATCTACCTCTCCTCCTCCCCCTTCCCTCTGGTAACCACAAAACTGTTCTTTGTTAGACAATTGTATAAAGAAGATGTGGTACATATATATAATGGAATATTACTCAGCCAAAATAAAGATGAAATACTGCCATTTGCAATAACCTGGATGGATCTTGAGATTATGCTAAGTGAAATAAGTCAGACAGAAAAAGCTGAGAATCATGATTTCACTAATATGTGGGACAAAAAACTGAAAGCAATAAATGAACAAGACAAACAACCATAGCTTTCAACATTTGCCTTTCCTTCCTTTAGGACAACTCCTAGATGCCTATTGAGTTTCCTATGTCCATTATAAGTGTGTGCTGAGGAAACTGGTTTGGGTTCTTTATTGAGTGTATTACTCATCTAAAGAGATCTAGAATGAAAGATGGAAGGATAATATCTTTTAAAGGACAAAGACTTGAATTTCAGAGGAGCTCAAAGAAGGAAAGGTGGTAGTATATCATCACTGTGCTTAGCAATTGTAAACAATTAGTGAGGTCAGTTTTCTATCTTTAGGGATGTTACTTTCATATCTCTATGGCTGTGGGACAAATATGACAGACACAGAAATAGGCAAATACACAAATGACTCTTGGGAAGACAATTCATGAAAATGTATTATAGATACAAAGCAGGAAGAAGTAACCTCACTTGTATGGTTATTGCTAACTGGAGAAAAGATTGAAAATACAAAGATTTAAAGATGAAACTAAATGTTATACCTGAAAGAAGATTCATTTTAGCAGAAATATTATGCACTGATTAGAAGACACAGAGGTTGCAGCTAGAGAACTGGGTGTGGAGTTGTCTTGATGATGTAAGACGATGAGCCAAATTCAAGGAAAAGAATTTAATGGTCATCATCAAGAGACATGAATAAAATATCTGGAAGGAGATTCATCAGCCTCAGGTGGTGAGGTGTCAAGATTCAGTCCCATTATAAGGAATGACTCTCAATGGGAATATTTGTACTTGGAGAGAGGCCAGAAGAGAACCTGTGTGCTGGAGTCAGCTCAAGATTACAGCAACTGATATAGAAAATAAAATAAGATTTCCCAAATGTGAAATTAAAGAACACTTATTTTTCTGTAAAGAAGTTCAAATTTAGATTCCCTAAAACATGATAATCAGATACAATGAAAAAAGATATGACTTGTCGAAGAAAAATATGGAAGAAGAAGAATATAAAGGTCTTTGGAGATTCTTAAAACTAGCAAGAAGACTGAAGAGTATTTTGAAAAGGTAGGTGAGATTTATTATGTCAAAACTGAAAAACCTATAGAAAATAATTATGTTGCAAAGCAAGCTTTGGCAAGAGACCTGAAGGGCTTTGGGGAGACCAAAGCAATCAGGTACAAATTGAGTTGATATAGATTTCTCCCTGGATATTTGTGACTAACATATGCCATTAGTATCAATGTCATTGCTGGGCTGACATAAAAATTAAAGTACAAGTTCTTTATTCCTAAGTTCATAAAATCTAAGTCCAGTATCAGAGGGAAGGTCTTTCTACATACGTAGCGTAACTAAAGAAAAAAATCACATGGAAATGAAGCTGATCAACTTATTTAGAGGCAAAATATATAAAAAAAATATATATATATTTTTGTTTTAATAAAAGTGACCTAAATCTAGTATCTGTATTTTTGTTAAAATTGTGAACATTACTACGGTAAAGTAAGTGAATGTAAATCAGGTAGGAAAGCATAACAGGATTGTTAGAAAAGGTTCTAATTGTAGTATTGTCCTGATGAAGATGGTGCTTATAAAGTCAGAGGCCCGAAAGGGGATCCTCTTTCTATTTCCTGCTAAATCTCCTCATAAGCGTGAATCTAGGCAGTAATCATTGGAAATGTACATACGTAATCCAGAGTTAGATAGGCCTTCACTATGCTCTGCTTAGCCAGCTAACAGAGCATGGAGCTCAGTCCCATTGAGGTCAGGAGACTACTTATGGTCCTTGGTGACTTTACTTAGATTACAAATGAAGCAGTCTGATTTCAGGAAACAATGTTCAACAGAAGGCCTGACCTCATGCAGGCAAGGAATGAGGCTGGAAAAATGCACCCGTAGGCCAGAACATTTTCAGTCCAGCTGACTTAGGTTATTTTATTTAAATATTTTTGTATGATTGTTTGTTTCAGCAAACATTTTTGGATCATCTATAAGACGAATGATAAAACAACGGCTTAACAAATAAGAACAAACAAATTAAGCAAAGGGAATTTTTTTAGGTTTCTTCTCTAGAATCTTCTCTTTTGCTAAGATTACTTTTTCTGTGGATATAATTATCAGATCAGTAAGCTGCAACTACGAACCCTAGCAAAATCAAATGGAAGTATCTAATTTAAAATGCAGAAGTGGGTCATCTTATTTTTATACATTTTGATGATATACTGAATTTAGTGTATACTATAAAAAAAAATTAGGGTAACATGTCCAAGCATAATAATTTTCCATGTTTCAATTTTTTAATATGGAAATGGCTAGGGAGCATGTCCTTGCCAGCATTCAATAGCTCTTTTAGTTATTTTAAAGGGGCTACAACTTTTTGATTCAGATATTTACACAGGCTTCAAACTTTTCATCTAATGCTTATCTCTGGGTCCTGTTGATTTAAGTGGAACTCATTTTTACACTGGTTTAACAGCAACTGGCCATATACAATGATCTTGAAAATTAGTTGGTGGGGAATAGGTGGAAAAATTCACATTCATATTTTCATTTAAGGCTTAGAAAGCAGAAGTTAGATACTTTATGAAGGAAACTAAAATAGAAAAATAAATTTTTAAGAAACAAAGAAATGGAAATGTGTTTTCTTGAAAGAAGAAGAATAGATTTGATTGAGTTTCCAATTTCCATGGTTGAGTGATTTACTGAAGACCATATATATACACAGGCATTTATGTCAGTGTCCACAATATGGAAACAATAATTTTATCCTGCCCTATTTTAGAAATAAATAACATGTAAATGGACCCTAAGGTCATGAGATTAACAATACTGTATAAAGTGAATGATTCAGTTATTTAAAATGAACCCAATTGAAATTGTACTTTTGAAGAGAGTTTTTATAAATAAATTGAATCGATTGAAATTTTAAAAGACATACAGCAATATACTCTGAAGGAATTAACTTTTGAGAAGCTGAGCTTTACTTTAATGATCATGAAGAAATTAAAGAAAAGGCAGCAGATTAATTTGCATTTAAGGCATGACATTTATTATCTTGATTTCAAGTTAGAACCAGTATTTCCAGAAGTTTCAAATGATTGTTTATTGATATACGGGAAGAATTCTGCATTTGAGCTATAATTTAAGTAGAGAACATTACTATTAGTTCCTCCATTAACATTAAAAAAAACACACACACATATAATGTGCCTCCTGTGTTTCAAGCAACAGGCTAGGCACTGGGAACATCATGAGAAGGAAATAAAAGAGATGGTCTAGGGCCTAGACACAGGCTACCATGGAAAACTGACTTGAGTTTCCATTTTCCACTACAGAAAGATCAAAATGTCACTGAAAAACATGATATGAGAGGGCAGAGCATCATCATCTGAAATGTTTTCAGGAATCTATTGCTGAGTTCTAGAATATGAACTCAAGATAAGAAAATGTAGAATATGGACATATTAAGGAGCATGCTGTGATGTGTGTTCTGCTACTGCCTTTTTTTGTTCACGTGGTTGTTTTGTTTTTTTTTTCCCCTCCAGCTGGTCTACAATCCCTAGAGCCTCAGTGCTGAGAACAGCATAGAAATGACAAGTCTGAGTTGTTCTGTAACTAAATATATAAGGGGCTAATCATCTTGGATGATTTGGAAATCCTGGAATCTTGAGACCAGGAGTGCCTTAAAGATAATTTTTCAGTCCTCCATATGAAACACAAAATTCATTAGAGGTCTCTGATGACCACAAAGAGAATTTCGCACACTCATCAGAAGGCAAAAATATGCCCTCTTGATTTCAAGTAAAATAAAAAGGTGAATTTTACAGTAATAAACCTTCTTTATGCTGACACTAGAAAGGGGCTGAGTGAATGGCTTGGCCACAGGCAACCTCTCTTTGCTTTCAATCTAACTTCACACAAAGGTGGCAACTTCTACCTTATTTTTCTATTTGAACATTGACGTGAGTTGAAAGCAGGGGGTTACTTGCCTGAATTCCCCTGGTTGTTAATGTGGTTCTGTTGTGATACTTCATCACATTTGCTCTCATCTCTGAGGTAATCCTGAGTCCTTTCTGAGGCTACTGAGAGATTTTGCAGAGACTAAATATCTCTCACACGTGCTGGCAGTGCTTCATGTGGGACCACATAAAAACTACTGAAGTTGTATAATTTTACTTGAGTTTTCTTGATGGTTAATCCTAGTACAATTTACCTCCTTAGTTTGTTCTTAATGAGTTCATGAGCAATGATTTAATACGACTTTGAGGAACAGCTTTCTTTAGTCTTTAATTTGTGACAGTTCCCCTTCTAATTGGCAGTACATTAATGGAAATGGAAAATTGCCTCATTCTAAATGTCAGAATAATACTGCACCAAAAACAATTCAGTCATGTCTTTCAAACCACGCACATATGGTTCATCACCAAATGTCACTGTTCTACTCCCTTCCCTGCCGTGTCCCCCTCCCGCCTGTGCTTTCCCTCTTTATTTTCTTTCTATCTGCTTGTCTCTGGTAATCATTGTTTGGATTAACTTTCTAATATACTTGCATAAACTTCACTTCTCCTGTTATCTAAGAAACCATTCTCATTACACTAGTTTTACCTAAATCCTTAGAACTGGCAGAGTTCACAGATCAAGTGAAAGCCACAGCCTTTGGTACTGCAAACGTCTTTCATTTGCTCTCAAAAACAAAAAGTTAATGAAGTTTCTTCAAATAATTTGTGTGCGTAACTTTGGGCTCTTTTATGAAATTCTCTGAGTAAAGCTATAGTCATTCCTTACTCTGTCTATACTAAGACAATTCTTTTTGTTTCTTCTTAGCACTGTGTTCAAGCACATTTCTCTCCGGAATACATGCTTTTATTACGAGTAGTTTAGTTGTGATTTATTAGGTAAGTTCATAATGAGAACATCTGGCACAGTTTCACTTGCACTTAAGGATACACACTTTTAATTGCAAATCATATTTCACTAACACTTAAAGTACATTTCAATGAATTTTTAAAATTAGTCTATAAGCTAAACTATCTAAAGACTATCCACTCTTTCAAAAGGAAAACTAAAAGGTAGGGCAATTTCCAAAGTTATTGATCAAACATCAACTTTCATGGGTTAGTTAACCTCTAAAGAGTATTTTAAATGATAAATTTATTTTTCTACAAAGAACCCCTTCTTCAGATACCATTTGGAGAAAAAAAACATTTAAAAAAGAAGAATTACCACTCTTGATTGGGTATTTTATGTCCTTGTATTAAAGTGCTTGACTGAAACTAGAATTTTGAACTTTAATTAATTGGTTTTGCTTTTCATTTCTATAAGCAAGCTGACTCACTTGTGAAGTCGGAATATTTTTATTCAAGTGAATGTTTTCTACAGATGGAGAATCACTCCTTTAAGCAGTCATAAGGTAGAGGGGGACCTGCAGTTTTGCATTACCAAAGGAGAATCAGAAAGCACCAAGAACGTTACCTGATTTTCTTTTCCTCTATCTAGTGGTAAATATGTAAAACATTTTCCAGTTTTACTCTGTAAAGACTATATACTATCATAATAATTACATATTTTTCATGATTTATTTAGCATCCACTATGTGACAGGTGCTTTACACAAGTTCAACTTAATTTTCCTGACAACAGTGAAATATATTTCAAAACAATTTTCACAGAGCTTGAAAAGGCCTTCTGACAATACAGAGATGATATGTATGTGATTGTGTGCTGTTTTATTTCATATTTTTTAAATTATCTGTACTATTTACCTTAAAGCAGAAAAGGACATAAAGATTCTATTATTTACTCCTTCATTGTCAATAGTCATCGAGCCCCTACTGGAATGCTTCTGGCGACACAGACTACATTCTTAGGATAGGCAGACAATGCCGAAAAATTCTAATGACAGAATATGATTCATCATATACAGCTGAAACATGTCCTACACTTTTGCCCATTGTCTTTCTTCTACCTTCTATAACATAATTAGTCAAATTCTCCCTCCACATGATACCTTCGGTTGCTTGAGGATACTACCAATTGCCTGAACTGATTTCTCCTCTGGGTAAAATCTTTCCAATTTCTTGCTTTTAGATCCTTTCAGGGGCCTTTGTAATAAGTTCAGAACAGGGCACAACAGACCATATGAAGATAGAACCAGTATAGAATAAAAGAGGATTTAATTTGGGCATCATATTTTTTTACATGTAAACTCAGACAGTAGTGTGTGTGTGTGTGTGTGTGTGTGTGTGTGTGTGTGCCTAAATTATTATGTAAGTTGGGGATCAAATAAAAAATAAATAAGAATACAGATTTCTAGCAACTAGATCACTCATACTGCACTAGAGTGATGAACTTTTGGAACCCAACATGGAACTTTACACTCTTTAAGTTTATACACACCAACTTCACCAACTGGTGTAATTTTTAATTGTTTCCATCATTTGATGCTTGGGTCTTCTCTTTGCACCCACTTTCTGACATCACTACATTTCATAGAATATTTTTTCTATATTGTCATTCAAGCAATTGATACAAACATCAAACTAGGCCCATGCTTGCAAGCCCATCTGATTGGCTGCCTGAATCATCCTGAAACCTGCCGAAAAAAATGAGACCCCGAGACCTCTGCATCTGTTTCCAGACACCATTTTCACCACCATCTTCTGATGATCTTTAGCTTTTTGTTTTGTTTTTAAAGTCATTTCTGAATGTTAGCCTCTCTACCATTATTTGTACATATTCTTTGTTCTTGGCTCTCTCTCTCTCTGTGATATTCATCTTTGGTTTTATAGTCCATTTGTTCACACATTATTAATTCACAGGATAAATAAAACACATGGAAACATATTCATTTGCTAGGGACTATCTGAGTGTATTCAAAAATACATGCCAGGTACTGTGAACCCAAATCAATACATCGAAGACTCTCTTGGGATTTACTGCTAAGACAGAGCTCAACTAATCACATCACATGTAGACACAAAGCCTTCTTAGGAATCCTCCCTCTTTTCTTTCTCAAAGAGATTCTAAATTGCTCACTGGACTGTGGATTCATTTTCACCCACTCCTGGCTCAAAAGATATGCTCAGTACAGGTCAGTGGGTCTCAGTCTGAGTTCCTATCACTTATGGTTGTCTTCATCAGATCTTCACTTCTAAACCCTCTTAAACTTCCTTTTTTTAAAAAATTACTACCCTTGGGATGAGATGACATTTCCTTTTTCCTTCCTCTCTTTTAACTTTGTGTTTTATAGATTAAAAGTGTGTGTCTTGACTTGATATCCCCTTTCTTTGTGATCATCACGCCTAATGTGACCACATCATGTTCACATAATTCTAACACTTTCACATCACCAGTAACATTCTTTCTGGATACTCAAAACCAAATAGGCTCAAGATCCAGAAGACAATGATAGTTTCAATCACATCCACAGTAACTAATAACAAGCAAATGAATGACTAAAATGAAAGGGGCTGTTTCTGACTGCTAATTTTCCTTTTAAATCCAGAAAGACAGCTTTAATACTTCCTGAGTGCCTCTTCTTTGACAAGCAGAATCATAGATATGTTCACATAAGTTATCTCTAAAGTATATGGAAGACATTCTGGTCATCTATTATTTAAACAAACTGTTTTGTTTGAACATACTAATTAGAAAGATGAAAGATAGATCAAAAATATTTGCCATAAGTAGAATGAAATTTAATTCCCTTTTCGAAGGTTTCAAATAATCTGATCTATAGTTTAAGTAAATTTTTATTTATATAAATGCTTACACATGATGAGTACTCAGTAATATTAGATGACAAAAGTGAGTTAAAAAAAAAAAACCCCAAAACTTCTTATTTCCTATTTTTCACCCTAACCAGAAGATCAGGTATTGAAATAAAACTACAACCTATCTTATAATTGTTGTTAACTGGCTAGAATCAGCATATATCAGAGGTCAGAAGCTTATAAGCAATTTTAAGAGTAAAGAGTTTCAGGTTACATCATGAATTCTTAGGTACATACCCACAATGCCTACCCACGCCTTAGACCATGAGAGAACCTTTTCTTGTTAGATAGGTTCTCTGGCTAAAAATAGTAAGATATGGTAGATAGAATGCTTCTCTGAGTCAAGGAGCTAGATTTTGGTATTACCTTCCAATAGAGGGTGTATTAGATTCTTTAAAATAGATCAAGCATGGAGGACAGGTAAGTTAGGTCTAACAGGAATAACTTTCTGGGGCTAAGAGCTGGTATCTAAAATATATATATGATCTCTATTAGTTTCCTAGGGCTGTCATAACTATTATAAATGTTGTGTTAAAACAACAGAAATTTGTTCTCTCATAGTTCTGGATGCTAAAAGTCCAAAACTAACGTGCTAGCAGGGCCATACCCCCTCTGAAGCCCTAGGAAAGACAACTTCCTGGCCTTTTTGAGTTTCTGTTGGTCCCAGGTGTTAGCTGGCTTGTAGCTAAGCTGTATCACTCTACTCTCTGCCTGCCTCTGTCTTCACATAACCTTTTCCTCTGTCTCTATATATCCTTTTCTACTTCTTATAAAGACATTCTCCTTGGATTTAGGCCCCACCCTAATCCAGTTTACTCTCATGTCAATTTTTGCCTTTGGAAAGACACTATTTCCAAATAAAGTTATATCCTAAGCTTCCAGGTAAATATGAATTTTGAGGGATACTATTCAGCCCGCTATAATATCTAAAGATACATGAAAACTATTTCAATTTAGGCCTGTTTCAAGTCATTGATTGATCCACTGATTCATTCATTCAACAAAGATGTATTGAAAACCTGTTACATGCCAGGCACAGTGCTAGATATGAGAATCCAGTCCACAAACAGATATAAACCATATCTTTATGAATCTTACAATCTAGAAACATCCAAAGGGGTCCACTCATGTGGATAGGACCCAGCTGCATATGTTCCTAAAGTGTGATCTGAAATTTTCTTGATTGTGCATATTTTTCAGCATAAACTTTTCTAATATAAATTTCTATACTTATTTAGTAAATCATTTATGAATTACTTTCCTGGTGCATATGTATAAAACACAACCCAAATACAAATTAAACAGAATAAGTATAATAAAAACAAATAGAAATAAAAGTTCTCATATTGTCTTTTAATCTCAGTTCGTTATTTTATGCAAGTTATCCTGTTATGCAGGAATGTGGTCTGCCCAGCTGTTACATTCCAAGCCTTGGGAACAATGTTATAGTTCTAGATGTTTCTGCTGTTTGGAGCAGCACCCCAACCAGAAATGGGTTACAGGGGCAAGTAGTCATAGCTACTGGGATATTGGATTAATAGGTGAATTCCGGGTGTCAGCACTTCCCCTCAATCCCTAAAGGCAGACTGAGACTCATGAAAGACTCAACTGCACAGAAGGAACAGTATACAAATAAGGAAAGACAGGATTTAATAATCATTGCAAGGGTTGGACAAAGTCTGAAGATGATGGATCTGTAAGTACTTGGGGCCCACACTAGGCAAGAGGTACTTGGATTCTGGACATAGCTCTAAATATGCTGTCTATCTCAGTTAGGGATTACTACGGATTAGGGTGAGGCTGAACCTGAAGAGTGAAGCCCTCTGTGTTTGAAACTAAGACAGGGAAATGCCTCTGACTAGCTTTATGACTTTATAAGAGAAATTTAATATCAGAAGCATTGCTTACTCCAGTAAAATTAAAGTAATAACACTTAAACTACTTGAAATCAGGGTCTGGATCAAGAAATCTTTTGGTATCTCCTCCAGAAATAAGAGATTCCAGTGCTTTCCCAATCAGTTAAATGTTTGCTACAGAAGAGATTGTTGACACTTCTAATGAATACAGATAAAATCTCAAATTCAAAATAGGAAGAGGAGCATTTTCAAGTAAATCTATTAATTTATGGACTCAGGAGTATCATGAAGAACATTAAACAGTATACGTTCTCCTAAAAAGGTGTGCTTGATTCATAAATGAATACTGTTGAAGGAACTTTACAGAATAAACGAAGATGTAAATGTTGCCTTCACTCACTTTGTGTTGTTTGCACACAATGCCAGGACAGTCCAATATATTCAGGGAGAAAAGTAGGTTTGCTGAGAAATAGAGATAATCAATAAATATTTATTTAAAACAGGTAATGGAAGAATGAATACTTAGTGGTTAGAAAAAAACTGATTCTCATCTGTTATTATTGAGGCTACACATTTCAATATACCTTTAAAGGTATTTTCTGCGCATTTTAACAATTGTATCAATCTTTTAGAAACTATTGACAGAAATACGACCATAACATAATATTGACATTTGTGGGGCTTATTTCAAATAAAAAGAGAGATGAGATATCTAAATACTTCTGAATAACTGCACTTAATACAAATTATAGGTTCATTCATGTTGACTGAACAATGGATTGGATGTTAGAAAGTCTGGTTCTGCCCTGCCATTCATTTGACTCCACCTTCTATTTTTCAGGTATAGTTCCTCCCTGAGTATCTTTTCCCTTTAAGTTTCTTGGTATAAACATTCTCAGATTCTATGAGTTACTAGTACTTGCGCAGTATTTACTAGTACTTGATCCTACAAGTCTAAGTTTCTCAAGGGCAGGGGTCATGTCTTATTAATCTTTGCATTAATAAATTAGGGACGAAACAGAGTCTGAAAGGATTACACAGTCCATTTAGAAAATGTAAACCAACAGTAAACAATTGGACAAAGAGCTAAACACACTATATGATGGGCTGATAAAAAAAAAGTCTAGTTAGGTCCAGTGAAGGCAGGAGAGGTCAGGGAATTTTAAGATAAAAATATAGGGCTCAATGTGAGCTTTGAAGAGTGGAAGAATTTGGATGGACACAAGGATAAAGGTAAGATGTCCTTATTAAGAGAACCCAGTAGTTGGCACTATAGGTGTCTGGAATTCTTGGTCAGGAATTTTCTTACAAAAATATTTTTTATTTCTTCACTAATTCATTTAGCAAATGTTCATTAAATGGCTACTATATATGCCATCTATTTTTTTTTCAGAGGCTGGGGATATAGTAATAAACAAAACAAAAATATTATTAGAGAAGTATTAAACCTATTAGTAGATAGAGCAGATATTTTTAAATGTTGATACACTGATATTTATTTTTATATAATTTGGAATAGTTTGTGTGATTAAATAATTCTTCTCCCCTTTTTTTTCCTTACATATATGGTTTAAATAGTTCCTAGCATGTTTGGTAACATAGACTTCTCATATAGGCTCTGCCAGATAATCTTACTGTCTAAATGTTTATAATGACTACATCACACTATAATAGATTTTTTTAACAGTTATGGAGAGAGGAGTAATAAAAATTAAGAATATGCACTGTAGTAGATATATTTATTTCCCATCTCAACCCCCATCTCTTGGAAAATATGAGTTAAACAGGGCATATAGCAAGTAGGAAAGGTGTTCAATTTGGGATTTATGCAAAGGTTTAAAGACAAAACGAAATCTTTCTAGAGAATGCTAAGTAAGTTTTGATTTGTTTCAGTCTCCCATAAATATATTTTTGCCCAGTCTGTTAATGTATTAGTATAGTAAGACCAAATATATCTCCTTGACTTAATCAGTACCCCCTGCCATATCTTATCTAGATTGTAGTCTATTCAAGGGCAGCAATCATATAAGCTCTGGAAATGTTTCCTCAACTTTTCCTGATCATTCTGCAAATGATTCCCATCCTTTATCATTTTATTTTTATTTAGCAAACTATCCAGAGCCATCTACATACTTGAAAAGTGTCTTCCCATAGTCCTAATCGTTTATAAAAGTGCTAAACAAAATCTGTTTCCTAGGGCAAAATTGGGTGAAAGACTATTTTTCTAATCATAGGATTGACATTTACTTTAACCTTAGAAAAGATAATTACAAGATGATGCTCGTATGTATGCTTTATACTCTGCCTTTGTTACAAAGTAACAAATTAACAAGGCAAATTAATTGATATCAAATCAGTCCATATTTTAGTTGTCACTTGTAATGTGTAATATGCTTTTATAAAAAATTATAATATAAAATATACTAAAGAAAAATTGAACTATCATAGAGTCCAAACAACAAAGATAACCAGGTTATCATTTTAATATATTTCTTTCTAGTCTTCTGATGCAGCTTTGACATGAAAAAAAAAAAAAATAGCTATATGTATTCCTATAGCATTTTCTAGATTGATTACAAATGGTACCTTTCCTCCAGTAAGTTATTTTTAAACATTCTACCTTTTTATCATGGCTCCCACTAAGAGCTGTTGCTGGTTTATAGCAACTGGGATCATCACTCCAAACTGCTCTGAGAAGATTCATAATCAATGGAGGAAAAATTCCTGAAACTTATGGAAAATAACAAGAAGAAAAGGAGAAGGTATGTAATCCAAAATGAGAGTTAAAATGACCTAAGACACTCCTATACTTGTATTTGGCACATGTGATTTTGATGTGTTATAGATGTCAGGAAAAACAGGACTTCAACTTCCTTTAGGTTAACTTATTTTTTCCTCAAATCTCAGTCCTTAAGTTTCAGGTTGTCATTTTAGGAAATATTGTCTTCTTTTCTCTTTAAGGTACTCTTGATAATTTCTTTTGATCTGATTCACTTGAAAACATTTAAGGGGATGTTTGTATAGTGGGGGCATATAACATATTGCTTTGTACTGATCCTATGTACTCTTAAGTGTGGGCTCAATTCTATTGGTTTAGGATTCTATCAGTTGACACTCATCTTCTGCACTGCCTAGAACCTAGTGATGTTCACAGAGAATGGAGGTGTGATCACTGTTTATCCAACAGGCCTCAGGTCCTATGGCCATCTCTGACAAGTTATATATTATGGTCTCCGTCTCTACACCTTAAGATTTTCTAAAGACCTATGATTTATCTCTAACTAGTCTATTAATCCATCTAGCATGCTTGTACGCATTTTCTGATGTTAGAACTGTAATTATTAGCTTATGTGGTAGGTTGTTTGCAAAGAAAGTCACATTATTCATCTCATTCTTATAAGTATTCCCATTTGCAATGTGGCTTAGTTTCCTCTCCCATCATAATGTGGAATTTATTTTTCTACCCCTTGAAAACGGGCTTTGTCATGTAACTTGCTTTGGCCAATAGGATATTAGCAAAGTTATGCAAACAAAGGCTTGAAAAGTATTTGCTCACTAGTGCTTGTCTTCTTTCCCTGTACTGGGAAAACTGTTGCCATGTGAACAAGCTGGATTTGCTTTTTTGAGGAGAGACAATGTAGAGAGAGGCCCAAATATCTCAGGCCAGCTTAGCCCTGGTCATCTAAGGGAAACCATACCAGACTCTCAAGCCCCCAGTGAGCCCATCCAAATCAAAAGAACTACTGTCAACCCACATAATCATAGTCAAATAAATGCTTGTTTTCTTACAACCAGTTTCTTATGGGACTAGTTCATTATACAGTAAAACTGAACTAATATAGAAAGTGGTACCAGAAGTGATGGGTTGCTGTAAAAAAAATCAAAATATACAGCAATGGCTTTGGGATCGCACAGCAAATGGAGGATAAAAAAGTAGTGAAGAAACTGCTGGCAAAGCCTAGAAAAAAAAGGCAAAAGAGCTGTGAGCAGAGGCTAAGAAAATGGTGAGGAAACAGCAATAGCTGCCTAAAAAGATGGTGATCCATGTTATATAGCTGCAAAACAGTTGGCAAAACTGTCACATTATGAAAACATGTACCCAATAAACTGTAGATAGACCAAAGATGATTTTATGGTCAAATGGTTGAAGTATCCATTGGCTTCTCTTAGCTGCACCTGATATAACACTGTGAGAAAAAGATGAGCTAAAGAAAGAATGATTTGGCAAGCAGAATTTAGAGATGTACGGAAAGCCAAATTTTGGAGTTGGAAAATAAAACTGTTCTTCATCTCCAGTTTCTCCAGACAACAAAAGATCCTCAAAATAAGAAATGCTTCTTGGTAAAGGCTAAATCAAGGGTATGGCTATCAGATCCTTTTTAATGTTCTCTGGAAGATTTAAGGTGGTGCCTAGTAGACCCTTTCACTAGAAAAAGGGCTTTAAGTAATTTTAAGATATTTTCTCCTACCATTCTGACATGCTGCCTCAACAGAGAGATGTCTATTTCTAAAGAAATTGTGAATATTAGCTTTTAGGACACACAGCTGTGGATAAAGAGGAGCCACATCCAAGGAAATGGACCTGAAGATTCTCATCCATATCTAGACCTGTTTAAATGAAGATCCTATACTTCAAGCTTGATACCATAATGAGATATGACTTTTGGAGAAGAAAGAGACTGCATTTTGCAAGTAGGAGGAAAGTTTATTTTGTAGCCAGAAGCCAAACTGTGGTAGACTGTTTGCAGAAGTGGCCACAGTGATTCCTGTTATCTTTATACTGTGACATCTCTTGTACTGTAACTTGGACATTTTTGCTTTACGCAACAGAACATGAGGAAATGGAACAAGACTTAAGTCCAGGTGCTTCAATGCTTGTGCATTAGGATTTGCTCTCTATGGCTAACATGTCATCCGTGAATAAGGATGTGACTGACTGACAGTCCTGAAATAGCCTGCTAGAGAGACCACATGAAGGAGAACTAGCGAGGAAAAGCTAAGGATGGCCAGATTGGTGAGGCCATCCTGACTATCTATCACTTGGAGAAGTGAGACAACAGCTTACTGTAGCCACATGACTGAGACCCAGAGAAGAGCAGCAGAACTGTCCAACTGACCGCAGCCCAAATTGCTCATCTACTGAATCATAATCGATTAAATAATTACTACTTTAAGCAAAGTCTTGGAGTGTTTTCTTAGGCAGCAAAAGCTAATGACATAGATTTATTGTTTAAAATACAATTTAAAGTGAGAGAGCTCCATAAAATATTTTTTAAATTAAATATTGTGACTTTTTAAAATTATTTTTTATTTTTATTTTTATTTTTGCTGTTGCCTTCATGTGCTTGGGTGTAACTTTTTACCTTGAAACTCAAGTAGTTCCATTAATACTCTACCTGCTTTCCTCTCTTTGTTTGAACACTTTGGTGTTTGATTTTGGATTCCTTTTAAAGTGTCTTGGTAATTAAGCAGTTTTGAGTTGTTTAATTTTGTGTAAATTTGACCTGTCACATTTATAGGATTCCCACTCTTCTCCTGGAAAATTCTTTTCCTCCCTAAAAAGATTACTTGCCTCATTCTCTCCTTTTTCTGAACAGCCTTCTTTCCTTTGCCATTTAGGCATTTAATGTTTATTTTCAAATGCCTGTTCATTTTGGGCTGAGGCAAACATTTTTCCTGAGTTTCCAATAAGCTGTTCTTAAAAAGTCTCCAGGCTTCTTCATGGTTATTTACTTTCAAAACTATTTCTTTCAGGTTTTTTTTTTTTTCCCTCCAAGAAAAGCCCATTTTGGTCATTATTCCCTTTTCTAAAATTGAGTAACTTCATGACAAATATTTTTGGTTTTCCTTTCATGCCAGAATGTTGGACTCACTTACATGGTAACTGCTGTTAAACAGGCACTCCTTGAGAGACAATATCTCCCACAAGAACACCTTTATGGCTGAACAAAGTCATTGCTTCCCCAGAAAACCAAAGCTTGCCTGTCTGCTTAAGGTGTATCCTCAAGCTAGTGGGAAGATTCGGAAAGAACTAAGGTAGAGTGGGCAAATGTTATTTTTGTTATTTCTTTTGGCCCTTTTCTGATTAATTAGCCCTCTTCTCTGAGGATATACCTTTACAGCATTGATATTATAATTATTTGTAGAATTATTTTATTTTCCATACTAGACTCAAGATATTTGAGAGTCAGGTCCAGATTTCAGTCATTTTTATATCTCTTAGAGTGAGTGAACCCAGGAGGTAAATTATAAATAGCTAAATAAATAAACAATTAACAAACTGATGAAACCACACTATGAGCTGGGCTAAGAACTCCTTTGGTGGGAAAGAGGAAATGTTGCACCAGATAAGCTGCCCTCCTGAATGAACTGTTTGTCTCTCCACAGCTACCTAGTCTTGCTCCCCTACCTTAATATGCCTCCCTTAAAGAAAAGAGACAGAGTTAAAGAAACAGAAGCTTCACAGTAACAAATAACATCCTCTCTCCTCTTTCCAGCCTGTCTACATGACAGAGTTATCATGTATTGCTCAAAAGGAGTTTAGACCTACTATACCTAGTTCTGCAGCTGATATCCCTAAAAAGGAGAAAGAAATTGATAAAATAGCAAAGCCATAGTTTTTTAATCTCTCAGACTACCCATTAAAATAAACAAAGGAATGACTAGCAAAACCAAAAACCTATATACATCCTCCCAAACCTCCAAATACGAGCGGTGACAAATCACCAACAATTTACAACATGTCAACATGTGGGATCCATATCTGTGTAAGAAGAAGCAGAGGGAGGAGAATTGGGCTTCTGTTAGTTCTGAGAATGGTGTGCAATGGGTTAATCTAAGCATGGTAGTCAAAAAAAAAGTTTTTTCTAGGATTCAATTAAAAAGTGAGTACAGTGGATTATATCACTATAAATTCTAGTGGTGATGGAAGCATCTGGGCCTATAAACTCTCCAAACAATCAAAACAAAGCTGTCTTCCAAGACAAAGCCCTGCACTGAGAAGAAACTGCTAGGAGTGGAGTCAAAATTGAGTAAGATAGAGACAGTAGGGCCAAAGGACTAGACAGTTCAAATAAAGGTAAGAGAAAGGAAGAGGTATAACTCAAAAGGTACTAGGTCATATTATTATTTGTGTTTGAAAACAACAGAAGAGGAAGCTCTGGAGTCATGAAACTAGAAGAGTTCTATGGCCCACAACTCTTATAAAAAAACTTATTTAAAGGGATTATGGTTGGACCCAATGTCATCACAGGGGTCCTTAAAATACTAGAGGCTGAAGAGGAGGAACTGAAGAGATGGCCACATGAGAAAAACTCAGGTAACCTCCAGAAACTGGAAAAGGCAAAGACATAGATTCTCCCCTAGAGGCTGCAGAAGGAGCACAGCCTTATCAGTACCTTAATTTGAGCCTCATGAGATCAATTTTGGATTTCTGACTTCCATAACTGCAAGACAGTAAATATGTGTTGTTTTGAGCCATTAAGTTTGTGGTAATTTGTTACAGTGGAAATAGGAAGCTAATACACTAATATTTCAAGATTATCTAAAATAAATTAAGGAAATGATAGAAACTATGAAAGAAAAACATAAATAAGAACTTTTAAAAATATAAATGAAGTAATTAGAGAAAAGCAAAATTTAGAAAAAAGATTCAGAAAAGATAATTAAAAAATTATTTCATAAATAAATCAGTACAAAAAATACAACAATGAATAAAACTACTGATAATTCCTTAATAGAAATGGAAGACAGAAAGGGAGAAAAATCAAAAATAAATTAGGAAAGAGATTAAAAAGGAGTTCAAAGGAAAGTGATCTCGAGAGGGAGGTTCATAGAGAAGATTCAACATATTTATTATAGGAGATATATGAAAACCAAATAAATGGAACTAAAAATTTTAAAAGTTCTTGAAAGATTAATTAAAATTTACTAAAATGTATACCACATACCTGGGAAAATCTATACAAAAAGACAAATATCAAGATATAGTCCAGTAACAATATTGGGTTAAAACAAATCCCTTGGGCATTGGTAAAAAACAAAACAATTTGTAATGAAAGAAAATCAAATTGTCATTAGAGTTTTCAACAGCAATACTTGCTTCCAGAGATCAATGGAGTAACATTTAAGGTACTCAAAAGAAAGAAAATGTGAGCCATATTTCCTCTGTAGGCAAAATATTATTCCCATGAGCTCTGAGTAATTTACTAAAGAATGAGCTTCAGTCAACCAGAAGATTGGAGAGACTTTGAAGCTAATAATGTAACACCTATTTTTTTCTGACAATGTAGATATGGAACAATGATCAAAATGGAGAGAGTATGGGGCATGTTTACAAAAAGAATATTTAGAAAAAAAGATTTCTTTAAAAGGATTTCTTTAAAAGGATTAAGAGTGAAAGAATATTATTTTATACCAGATATTGTGTGCAAGGTTAGGAGGAAAGAAAAGATGACTGGCTAATTTCAACATAGCTCAAAGTAGGGAATCAATAAATTATAGTCAAAAATTAAATTTAATTAAAAATTAAAGGGTGCTATAAAAATATATTAATATAAGTTTTTAAAAGTATTAGTATGTGTTTGTGTGTATATATGTATATATATTTATTTGTATGAAACAGAACTATATTGACATAATGATCATGTCAATAAATATAAATAAGCTTAACTCACTCCTATTGAAATAAAAAAGTTATTTAACAAATCATAAATGAACATTATAAATCCTAGACATCTGAAAAAATAGAATTAATACCAAATGCATTCAGACATACACAATGAGACTTTATAGCACTGAAGGCTGCAATTCACCCAAAAACAAGGTATCAACTTTCATTAAGCAGAATCTACACCAATAAGGGAAAACTTTAACACTCTTCTCTAAATCCAAGTCAAACCAAGAGGACAAGATATTGGTAACATTATGGAAAAGCACAACATATCAATAAAGTAGACCTTAGTGACATATATCAAAACCAATCCCAATAATAGCGGAGATACTTTCTATCAAGAGCATACAGAACACTTATGAAAACTGCCAATATAACTGCACAGAAAAAAATCAATAAATCCCAAGAATTAGGAATAATATAAACAACAGTTTAGACTAAAATGAAAGAAAACTAAAAAATAACAAAATTAAAAACCAAAAAAGCAATTAATAAATCTAAATGAGAATGAAAATGAAATTTAAAATTTCTTTAAAACTGTAATACAAAAACATAACCTATCTGAATCTGTGGTAAACTGAAAAATGAAGTTTTCAGAGAAAAATTTATAAAATTTATTATTTATTAAAAAACTGCACAGCTAAGGAAATCTTCACTGAAACGAAAAGGCATCCTACTAAATGGGAGAAAAAATCTGCAAATCATATATCTGATGAGGGCTAATATCTAAAATATATAAAAACTCATACAACTCAAAAAAAAAAAAACCCACACATAAACAACCCGATTACAATGTGAACAGACACTTTCCCAAAGAAAACATACAGATGTCCAACAAGTGCATGAAAAGATGTTCAACATCATTAATAATCAGGAAAATGGAAACAAAAACCACAATAAGATATCGCCTCATATCTGCTATAATGACTATCATCAAAAAGACAAGAGATAAGTGTTGGCAAGGACTTGAGGAAAAGGGAGCCTGTGCACTGTTGGTGAGAATGTAAACTGGTGCTAGAACTACCATATGATCCAGCAATTCCACTTCTGGGTATTTATCTGAAGAAAACAAAACCACTAACAAGAAAAAATCTACACCCCTTGTTCATTGAAGCATTCTTTACAATAGCCAAAATATGGAAACAACCTAAGTGTCCATAGGTAAATGAATGGATATTTATCTATATCTCTCTATATCTATATCTATATATATCTATATCTATCTATCTATCTATCTATCTATCTATCTATATATATATACACACACACACATATATATGTGTGTGTGTGTGTATATATATGCATACATACATACACACACAATGGAATATCACTCAGCCATAAAAAAGAATGAAATTTTGCCATTTGAGACAATTTTGATGGACCTCGAGGGCATTATGCTAAATGAGATAAGTCAAAGAATGATAAATACTGTATATTTCTTATATGTGGAATCTGAAAACAAATAAACAAACACACACAAAAAATAAGCTTATGGATACAGAGAAGAGATTGGTGGTTGCCAGAGGTGGGTGGTGGGTAGTGGGAAGTGGGAGAAATAAATGCATGAAGGGAGTTAAAAGGTAAAAAAAAAAAAAAAATTAACACAACTAAAATAGAAAATATATATATACATTATCTATCTAAACAGAAATGTAAACAAATGTATTAATCCCCAACTCAAAATCTTAGAAAAACAAAGAAAAAAAAACAAAATAAAGGAATTAATAAGGATAAAAACAAAATCAATAAATTAACTGAAAAAATAGAACTTTTAAATAAAACTAAGTGCTAGCTCTTAAAAAAATTCAACAACACAAGGAAACAATTATATAACTTAAGAACAAAAGGGAGAAAGCACAAACAAGCGAAATCCAAAATGACAAGGAAGAAATAGCCACAAAAGAAGAAATTTAAAATAAGAGCTAAAAGAAACTACTTTGCATTTCTTTATGGAAATAAATTTTAAAACTTTGAGCTGGGTTCTGTAAACTATAAGCTATGAGCCAAATCTGGCCAGCTGCCTCTTTTTGGAAGTAAAGTTTTATTGGAACACACCCATTTTTTAAAATTCATTTTATATGGCTGCTTTTGCTAAAATGGCAGAGTTGAGTAGTTGTGACAAAGACCTTATGGTTTGCAAAATCAAAATATTTACTATCATACCCTTTTCAGAAAAAGTTTGGTGACTTCAACCTAGGGAAATAGATAATTCCCATTTTGGAAAAGTAACTTCAGAATAGACTTCATTTGAAACAGAATGTCACTGATTACCACAGGAAAAATACAGTAAGTAATTAAAAAGTTACTTCACAAAAAGTGCCCTCCTTCCCTCCCTACTGAGAGACACCAGTGGGCCAGGGGTTGTCGACAGAGAGGATTCACAATAACTGCCCAGCCCATATAGCCTGTCTCTGCATTCCTGAGACTCTTTTTCCCTACAGAAAGACATCAGGTAACTGGTCAGCACCATAAGACAAATTCACCACCACAGGCAGCTCAATATTTGGAGCCTCTTTATCTTTGTGGGCAGGAGACTCCCCCGATTTAGTGGCACCAGGTGACCCAGAACTTGAAAGTTCCTTCTGTCTCTTCAAGCAGCACCAAGACTAGTGGCAGCCTCTTAACACTAAATAAACCAATCAGATCAAGATAGCATTGCAAAGACTCTGAAAATTGTCCTTGGAACCACAATCTACAAAAGTAGGAGAAATGCTAGTAATTAAGATAGTGGTTAGAGTCAATGATATAACAGATTTACTGAAGCTCTAAGAGAATTTTGGACACTCTATGCAAATGACTGCGGTCTTTGGTTATGCTCAATGCACAGAAGACAGGAATAATTTATTTCTTTCACCTGGCACTTAGTACTGGGTGTTTGATGGTATGGTATTTGCCTCTGTAATTCTCCACTATGCATCTGCATCGATTTTCTGTGGCTGCTGTAACAAATTACCATCAATTTGGTGGCTTAACAAAAATTTATTCTATTACAGTTCTCAAGGCCGTAAGTCTGAAACCAAGGTAGGCAGGTACACACTACCTTCAAGGGTTTTAGGGAAGAATTGTTCCTTGCTTTTTCTAGCTTCTAGTGGCCCCAAGTATTCCCTGGTTTGTAATTGAGCTGCATCACTCCAATCTCTGTCTACCTCTGCTTTCACACGACCTTTGTTTCTCTCTGTGTATCCTTTTCTGTCTCTTATAAAGACATTCTCACTGAATTTAGGGCCCACCCTAATCAAGTATGATCTCGTTTCAATTCTTGCCTTAAGTACCTCTTCAAAGACTATTTCCAAATAAAGCCACATTTTAAGCTTCCAAGTCCCTGTGAATTTTGGGGAACACTATTCAATCTACTACAGTATCTAAAAATACATAGTAATCACTTTGACTTGACTTCCTTGGCTTGTGGTTGCATCACTTCAATCTCTGCTTCCATTTTTACACCACCATCCTTTCTCTGTCTTCATATTCTCTGTGTGCTTGTCCCGCAAATCACTTCGCCTCCTTCTTAAAGGATTACATGTGATTGTCTTTAGGGCTCACCAAGGTAATTCCAAATAAACTCCTTCTCTCAAGAATCTTAATCACATCTTTTGACATATAAGGCAATATTTATAAATTCCAGGGATTAAATGTAAATGTGTATTTGGAAGGACAACCATTCAGCTCACTAAACCATCTTGAAGAAAAGTCTTGTCAGCAGTATTTAATGAGGAGCTGAGGTGAACACATGTGAAAACTCAAAGTCAAAGGTCTCAGCTTCAGAAACAGATAAAAAGGCATCAGAGTTTTTGAACTACCAGAACAATATTTGTCACCTGCCACACAAGCTGTACAATCTTGGATTCAGAAAATGTTGCTGTTTTAAATTTTCATCACCATGATCAAGGTCCCCTGATAATGCTACAACAAAGAACTGAATTCTAAGAACATAGCTTCATTATCTTTGTTTGGCTACTTGACTTCAAGGTGCCCCCAGTCTGTGGACCACATTCGTGACGCATTTGGATGCATATAGTGCTATTTAGCTGAGTGGCCCTGACATATTTATTTTATATTACTTTTAATTACAAAGGTAACAAACATATGCTTGTTAGAACCTTAAATGGAATATATACAAGTAAAAAGTGAAAATTCTTTATTCTATCTCTTCTAATTCCTTTTCTTAACCTATCACCACTACATTAGTCTTCAGGGTAGCCATTATAATCAGTGTGGGTTTTGTCTTTCCATACCTTTTCAGGCATATCTGTGTGTGTACACACACACACAAACACACACACACATAGACATATATATATACACACACATATATAACCATATATATATATCTACCATACATATTACTACACAACTTTTTCGGCTTTAATTTCTTTAACCTTGATTAATAGCTCTGTTTCATTTTCCAGGAAAAAAAATATCATCCTGAAAACTAAATTACTACTTCTGATATCACCAATCTATTATAGCAATTCATGTGAGAAATGACAGTGGATCGTGTTAGCAATAGAGCTGAGAGAATTGGCCAAATAATGGAGATTCAGATACTTACTGAGATCTAAACGCCCAACTGACAATATTCTTTGAAACCCATTTGGAAACTGGGAACTGAGTAAGTGAGTCATACAGGGCTATCAGCTTAACTGGTTTCTATTTACTACAGAGGAAGCCAAGTACATTTCCTTGCCTTAATCTACTTTACTTTTAATTTAAAGTGCTCTATTATAACTGCTAAGATAAATTTGAAAGTCTTCTCAATTCTATTAAATAAGTCTAGCTCTGTTATCACATGCATATTATTTAAATAAGAAATTTTCACCAACAGCGATTTCGTGCTCTTTTTTTCATGAAAAGATTGTTTCACTATTACTGTATTTCGCCATCATCTCCATTGTCATTCTCAATAGCATATCCCTTAGTAAAGTCTATGATCTTTATGGCACTGTGTGAGGAGATACAGAGAGATGCAAGAAAAAAAATCGTTTTTTTCTTAAGAAGCTGAAATTTGGGGTGAGTGATAGAATATATATAGTTCAAGCATCACAAATTGGTGAATTAATTATTTCATTCATCAAGTATTTTTTTTAATACTTGCATGTTAAAAATATGTATCAGGTACTGCTGTATGCTCTAAGATAAAGTATTGAACCAAACAGACACAAATTTCCACTCTCATGGATTTTGTATTCTAGAGAGGAAGCAAGTCAATAAACAAGGCAAGTATAAAGTATATTAGAAGATTATCAGCAAAATGGTGAAAAATAAAACAGGATGACAAGGACCCAGTGTTGGAAGTTATATATGTGTAATTTTAATTTACATGGGCAGGATGGACCTCAATGAAAAGGTGATATTTGAGCAAAGACTTGAAGGAAGTATGGGAGTAAGCCATACCTGTATCTGGGGTAAAAATATTTCATGCAAAAGAGATAGAGAAGAATCTCGGAGGCAGGGCCATGTCTGATAGTTTCAAAGAACAGCAAGATGGCCAATATGACCGAGTAGAGTGAATAAAGGGGCAGTAGAGAGAAACAAGATAAGAGAGGCTTGAGGAGTCTAGTACCTTGGCTTTTTATTCTGTCAAATAGGAAGCTATTGGAAATTTCAAGAAGATGAGTAATATGCTGGGTTGTGAATACACTCAAGTGTGCTATGTGAAGCTGAGATATCAGTTAGGAGACTATTACAATAATTCAAGAGAGGGGCAATAGTGGCTTGGACCACTATTAGTGGGTGGTAGCAGTAGAGATAGTAAGAAGTCATCATAAAATGGATATATCTTGAAGGTAGAGACAGTAGGATTTTCTGATAAATTAAGGATCAAGTGTGAAACAAATAGATCACTCCAACTGTTACTACTCTGGACAACTGGAATAATGGACTTGCTATTAACTGCAATGCATCAAGGTTAGTAGTTCAGTTTGGCACCAGATAAGCCTGAGATAGACATATACATGGGAGTACATATTCAGGGGTAACAAAGAAGTGGTTAAAACTTGGGCTTACATAGCATCATAAAGAACAGTACATTTTTGGAGAAATAATAAGACAAAGGAAAAAGACTGAGTTTTTAGGGTGGCAAATTGTGAGACGGTAAACATATGAGGGAACAAATAGAAGGTAAGGGCTAGTAAGTAAAATTTATTCTGTAGATTTTTCTGGTGCTTCCACTGGGTTGATAAGGGTCTAGAGTTATCTCTGGTGATTAACTTCTGTCCTTCCTGACAGAGAGGGGACTTTTTTTTTATTATTATTATTAAATTTATGTTCTGCTTTCAGGCAAATAAGGGGAGGGAAGAGAGCTTTTTTTTTTTTTTTTTTTTTTTTTGTATCTGCTTCTTCTCGATTGCTGTTAGCTCAAAAAAATCTTTATGCCAAAATGGCAAATTTTGGAGATGCATATTCTGCTATTATTCAAATGCTTTTTGAAAGGGCACATTCTCTACAGTTCTCCATATTCATCACTTATTATCTTTGTCTAGGTCCTACAGGTATGCAAGTTTGCAACTTGGTCAGGAAACCTATGCCATTGCAGATTTAGTATTTGCAGCTGGAGATTTTGTAAGTAACTCTGAAAGATATGTAGTCATTTGTAACTATACTGAAGCACTGTTGTTGACTTTTTAAAATATAAAATAATTTTTTTGTTTTTGTAAAAAATATAAAACTAAAATTTGTTTATGGTATACAATTTATAAAACATATAAAAGCAGATAAAGGAAAATAAGCATTAATTATAATTTACTGTACGAGATAATCCCCTGTTGACACTTGTGCATATGTTCTTAGTTTTTTCCCCAGTGAAACTACAGCATATTTAAGAAAAATGGGGCTATATTACAAAGGTTGCATAATTTACTCTTTTCATTCAACACAGCATAAAGCCATTTGAAATCACTAAATATTCTTATCATATCTTTTGTAGTGACTTAACAATTTTTTAAAGACATAAAATTTCTTTGTATGGATGAATCAATATTTAATTGATCACCTGTTCAGATATTTATTTATTGCAACTAAAATAATGTGATAATAAACATCCTCATAGTAAATCTTTGCATGCATTTAATCATAAAAGAGGATCATAGGTGCTTCAAGACTGGTGTGAAAAGTGTTACCTGGCCTGAAAAAGCTAGCTGACTTCCTCATGCACAACTCCATAAAGCTGTTTCAGATTTTATTAAATTATCTTATTCAATCTTCACCAAAAAGGGGGATATTATAAAAGTTTTCTTTAAAAAATAAAGAGGAAACTTTGGGATAGTTAGATGTGCACTGAAATAAAAACTCAGATGTTAGAAAATATCAATGATGCAGAGAAATGTGTTTTACATATAACTTTTTCTAATCTTCCTTTAGAGTTTGTAGACAAATAGCACCACCATGTCTGAGCCCTCTCTTGTATAAAGTCCTTCGTGACAATTAATTTAGAAGTTTTCTCTTGCTGCCAAGCATTTAGACTCATCCTTTTCATTATTTAGGCTATTAGCACTTGTATAGACTACTGCATATTTTGTCTTGGCTTTTTAATGCAACTTCTCACATCTGTCAGTTGTCTAATTAAATGAGTTGATTACTTTGTCATTTCCACTTTTCTCTATTATGGCATAAATTCTCTTTCAACCATTCTGGAGGTCCCTTAATTAAGTTTTAGGCTCCTCCACACTAAATTCCACTGAATTATTGAACTTCGTAGGTTCACCATATAATTTTCATACAGTTAGTGCCTATCTTTTCTATGTAAGTTCAACCTGAGGCCCTTTATTCAAAAGCATCAAGGAAAGTGCCATTAAAGATTCTAAAATAAAAAGCTTTTTCCTTCTTTCTGCAGTTTCTTTGCTACTTTTTATTTGCTATTTAATATAATTATAGGTAATAAAAAATTAACATTTAACATTATTAGTATGAATATTACTGTTCACCTTTATATTGTGCAATGCCAGTTTTAAAGGCAAATATAAGAACACTGAACTCATTTATGTGGAATTAGTGAAATTGCACAATTCCTATTTTTTGATTTGTATGTGCATATGTATTTTATACTTAGCAGAACAACAGAAATGCTGCATAAAACTAACTCGACTAATCCTTTTTTCTCATTTCCTGATACACTGATGTTCTACCAATATTCTACTTTGGATTTGAGTAAGAAAGAGCTGAAAGGAAAAGGAACTATTGGTTATGTAATCCATCATTTTCAGCCTAAATGACTGGATAATACAGGAAAGCAATACAAGTAAAAAAAGATATGATAAGGTTCCTTGGCTATTTATTTTCCTAGAATGGCTCTGCATTTTTTTGTATTCGAAGCAAATTCTAGTTCCAACAAGAAGGTGGCCTATCAGGGCTGTCAGCTTACTCAGTTGAAGACATTACAACACATAGTTACCTAGTACTTGCTTTGAGGCTCACTGAACTCTTACACATTGTGAATCCACCAGAATTCTCTATCTATGGAGCAACACAAATATTACATGTGAATGGGATGGCAAGGAATGCCAAAATTGAACCTACCTTCTAGGTTCACATGTATGCTCCACTATCCTACCGGACTTCACTTTCCAAACACAAGTTCAAAGGCAAAATTAGTAAGAATGACCACAGAGCATAAAGCACAGGGCCAATGCAATACTGGACCAAGTCATATGCTGTTACCCAAGTCATACACCCATTAAGTCAGCTCTGGTTCCAGCCTTTTCAAATGACTTCTTGATTTTTGTAATGCAAAAAGAATAAATAAATAACTTCTGTTCTCATTCTAGATTCTCTCCCTACGATACTTCATTTCTACTCAAAGCTACAAATTACCGTTTCTAATTAGCGGGCTCTGTCAAGTCAAAGATCATGTCTGGTCACTACTGCAGACTTAGCTCCTAGCTCAGTACCTAGCTTGTAGAAGAGACTCAATAAATATTTTTCACATTAACAAATAAACACTTACTTTTGTTTCAGATACAATGCTTGGAATTTTATACATTTTACATCAGTTAATCCTCAAATAACTAACTACATGAGCAGATTCTATTATTATCTCAATTTTATGAAATCTGAGGCTTACAAAGCTTCAATTATTTGTATTCAGTCATACAGATTGTAAGTAGCAGAATCAGAATTTGAATCCAATTTGAATCCAGTTTACTCTCTCATTCTCTTTAGACATAGTAAAGGAAACAATTTAAAGCTGGATTTAGAGGAGTGATAAAAACAAGAAGTTGAAATCTGAACCAGCATATGGAAAGAATCCTACATGGTTTATTTAAAAATTAATTACAACTTCAAATAAGAAAGAGATAAATACGTGATCCCTGTGTTAATGGTCAATCCTCTTTACCAAGATATTGTGAATCACTTAGGCAGAACTGGCAAAGGAAGGAGTATCTGCTAGGCTCTATTAAAGACCTTTTGTTCCTCTGTCCTGCTCTTTACTCATTCTTTCCTGGGTCTTTGATAAAATGTGTCCTAGCCCGAGCTACCTTTACCTTTTCATATTCCCTGCCTGATAGATCTACTGCTAAGAAGTCTAAGTAGCCATCAAAAATTTCTGCAGAACCAGGCCTTCCAGTACAGAGTTTTCATTAACGAAAAGTCCTCCAGTGGTAGCTATTACTACTACTGCACAAATGGTCTGCACATGGAAGTCACAAGAGTGATTTCAAATATCTTGACTTTTTCCAAGAAGAATAACACTTCTATTCAGAATGCCACCTCAACAGGGCTTCCTGCATCATATAAAATATGAAAAATACCATTATTCTTCCAATACCTCCTAGGTTCCACTATTCAACAGCTTCTTTGTCAACAGCAGGGCTATTAAAGGTGTCACTAGCAGCTCTACTTCAGGTTTGTACTTTAACCATTACATGACTTTGGGGCGGGGGGTAGGGTGGAGAGTGAGGGTATTAGTGAATTTAACAACTGTCTAAAAAAATTTTCTTTGGCTTTCTCAATTATTATTGATACTTCCTCTCTTCCACCCTCCCCAAATAATTTTGATTGTCCAGGTTGCCTCATTTGCCCAGTCATTTCAAAGATCTTACAATCTGGAAAGTTAACCACGAAATCCATAATAATATATGGAAGCTTTCCTTTGAGAATAAGCGTAGAAAAGAAAGATCAATGGTTTAAAAAAAAAAAGTGGGGGTGAGGGAGTTAGAAATGTTACGGAATAAGGTTGGCCACAATAAATATATACCCATGTATAGTTACTCACAAAATATGGTCTTAATCTGAAAGGCAATAGACTCCTCATGAGTGGACTTGATAGAAGGTGGTGATGCAGCAGTTAAATGTTTTGCTAGCAGATTAAACTGGCTGAAGGACTGAGGCCAGGAAAAAAAATCAGGTTGCAGAAGCTAATATGAGGCAGAGATGAGGACAGCATTCTTTTTAAATAAAAGTCCAATCATTTTATTTCTTTTTAAATTTGAGATGTGGCGAGGCACATATTGCTTTGACGCTTACACCTTCCATTGTTAATAATCCCATTTGTAGTTTATGAAACTAATAAATGGTTTCTGATCTGTCCTTTGAGTGATGACATTAACATATAGGGAAATAGTCAAGGCAAAACAAAAACACAAAGGAACTACTGTAAAAATGTTGTATTATTTGGATTCAACCACCACCAATCTTGCCAAATTGCAGATTTCCATTGTCCTGCATAGCGAGAATAAAGGAAAATATAGGAGTAGATGCCAAATTGTTTTAAGTTGAATGTTTTCCAATTTTTTTTTTCATAAAATGTCAGTAGTTTTTTAAAACTCAGTTAAGGGTTTTATAATATTTTTATTTTCCTCATATGTCTTTAAAAAATATATAAATTTTCAACTCTGCCTTAGGTTTTTTTAGTCATCATTCTCAAGGAACTGATTTCATTTGTGAATATGCTGAAACCCCAAAGAATAGAAAAGAACAAATACTGGTGTGAAAATGATGCTTTAAACGCATGGGTGCCAGACAGGAAAAGCACTTAAGTCTTTTCCTATATTTGATCAATTGGCTTATCTAATCCATTTGACTGTGGAAGGCTGGCCTGACATGACTTCATATTAGTTTAATAGGGATTAAGGTGGCATGAAGTGTATAACATTATGCATTTGCAAGTACAAACATCCTTAGAAATTCATTTGTCTTTGAGGGGAGGCTAGTTCAAACTCCAGCTATATTTACAAATAGATTCTAGCAGAGCAGAATAGTGTGGAGCCAGGGAAAGTAACTGTGCCTGCCTTTCCTTAAACCCACAGGGCCTTTGATTCCTGACCAAATAAAGCAGGCCTTTGGCATTCAGCTCTCTTAGCTGGCAAGATATCTGCATAATGTCTGCAGAATTTAGAATGGCCAGGAGGGGCAGGTCAAAGACAGCCAAATTATGATATCACACCCATTAAACCTCATCAATGGTGACATACAGAAAACACTCAGTGAATTGTTTTCAATAATTTACCCTTATTAAGAAATTCTAAGCAGTGTCTTCATTCTTTGGCGGGTTTCAGATTCTGCTCTTTCCCCTTCATTCATTGTTTTTCCTTAAAAAGAACAGGCTACCATGGGCAATGATTGACAGCAGCTGAAGAAATGTGGCTTGGGGAAATCTAGGATGCTTAGATTTAGGAGGAATATTTTATAAATGTTTTATTTGCCTTTGGAAGAGCCAAAAACTTTTCAGATCTTCTATTATGGGTTAGGATGAGAGCTGTTTCTGCAGAGAAGTTAAAGGAAACCTGACTGTGGAGAATTATGTGTCTGTCTCTTCTCTAGGACATGGATAGGAGCTCTGACATACTGCCTGACCAGACCCTAGATTGGCCCTGGGTTGCAGTGATCAGACTTTTTCAGAAAGACGAAATGGGGATGGTCGTCAAGCTGTGAGTACAGACAGGAGATCAGGAAAAGGGTAGGATATGCAATTGAACGCAGGCCCAACTTTTCTGTAGGTCACACATGTTTCTAAAGCTGAAATCTGGCTAGCCTACAAAAACAACATCAGGAGGAAGTGACAGAAGTGAGAAAAAGCGATGGGAAACATTTCCTGGTACCCAGCTGACCCTGCTGAGAATTTAGAATGTCATCCTCATGTGGGGGCAGATATTCAGAAGACTCAGCTGCTTTCTCTGCTTGTCTGGAGTGGAGCCTGGGAATCTTGACCTGAAAGCCTTACTCGGGGAGCAGAATTTATAAGCCATTACAGTGCTTTGTGGCAGAGAACTTCTGCATGTAGATACATAGTAAGAGAAGGAAAGTTCAAGAAGGCTGAGACCAAGAGATAAAAGAATGAGGAAAGATGACTTATCAGGGCATCTTTAAGATTGGAGTGAATAGAGAAAATGTTTTGAATATAAAAGAGAGGAACAAAGATATTACGTTGTTTCACAGGCAAATTTTAAAACAGCAAAAATATAATTTATGTATTACAAATGAATCCTTGTTCTTTTCTGCTTTTTTCCTTACTGTGTTAAATTTCATTTTTTAGATTGTACACTTTTAAAATTCAAGTTCTTAAAAATATTTTAACTAATTTAGTTATAATAGGAACTAACAGAATTATGGGGCATTTGAGCTAGTTGAAAAAGTATTCTTTTACCATAACTTTGCTAGTCACTGGCATTCTTAAAGACTTCCATGTTAAATAAGCATGTCAGACAGACCCTTGTCAATGACTGACATTGACATACAATGTGCAACTCCAAGCGTATAGTCACAAGGACACAGAACCTTAATGAAAGAAGCACCTGAGTGTAGGTGTTACACAAAGGAGAGATGAGAAAAACCAAAGACCTCAAAGCATGACTCGAAGAAGAAAATCAGCCGTGAAGACAGCAGCTCTTTCTTCTATAGCTGTATCTTATTGACTTGATCAAATTTTGTCTGAGAAAATCATCCTGCACCAAGGTAATGACTCTCATCAAAATTCAATGTGAATGACCCAAACTAGACTATATTCAGATTTCCTAAGGATATCAGAGTCTTGAATGTTTTTGGCATTACCATATGAAGACTTTAATACATCCATGCTAATTCTATCTAGGCAGAGTCATGATATTCAGTAATAGGAGAGAAGGCCAAGAAATAAAGAAAGGACACAGATACGTAAAACAAAGCAATATAAATACACACAGATAAGTAATTGAGAGTAAGGCACCCTGGTAAGAGACCCCGACCAGGAGTCAGGGGACTTGAAATCTAGAGCAGGCTCCATTGAAGGCTTCACTACTGACCAGCTGTGGCTGACTTCTAAGTCCTCTTTTAGATATGCATTTTAATGATTCTGATTCATTTTCCTAAGGAATAAAGTTTGAGTCACAGAAGCACTAACAGCAGTGAAGAGTGAGTGAGTCTAATTGCTTTTAGTTATGGAAAAGACCTGATATTCTAATTATTTGTTTTCTTCTGTGCATGCCATTTTTATTATTTTAAAAGCTAAACTTGTTGCCTTATGATTTTTGAAAAGTTCAAATGTAAAATGATTATGCTGCTTAAATTTTTTTTTTCAAGTATGAAAGATGAATCCACTTCCTGGTGCCAGACCATATTATTTCTTCACTCTGGCCAGTTAGATCTGTTGTTGAGGTTAGTTGCAGAGAACGTTTGATCTAATTTAGGTAGTATGTTGAGATTTTTCTGCTCATGGCATCTTCCTTAAATCAAAAAAAGGAAAACCCACACAAGCTGTGCGAGCTAGTTTAACAATATTGTTGGTTTTAGTGTTTCTATTTTCTTCCAAGTGGTAGGGAAAAATAAACTAGAGAACTCTGGGTCAAAAGTCCTCAGATTTTTACAACTAATGGTTTGTTCTATTCAACAGTTTAAGCATATTTAAGTAAAATAGAAAAAAAAAATGAAAATTAATTACAGGCTAAAAGCAAGCTCTTGGCTTTCAGGAGTCTCTCAGCTCATGATTCCAGGCAGCACTGAAATAGAAACAGTGGAAGAGACACTAAGTGTGAACCAGTGTACACTGCAATTCTCACCTCTCAAGAGGAATATAAAATGGTCTTGCTCTTATTGATGTAAATATGCATAAAACAAGAAGCACAGAACACTTCACCTTTCAATACTTTTGGAAAGTTCTATACAATGACTGAACAGAGAATTTGATAAAAATGACAGTTTCTTACCACTTTCCACAGAGAAGTGTAAAAATAAAAGCAATGTCCTTGTATACACGTGTGTATGGGTATGTTTGTGTGTATTCACACACATATGGGGAAGAAGTGAGGGTATTCAGACTAAGATTCTCTTGATGTGAATTAGCAGACTAACATTTGTCCCTTCTAAATTTTATAAAGGCTTCCATCTCCAGAAGAAACGGAAGCAATGTCAAACGTTTGGCTGTTTAGCTTTATAGGTTCTCCAGTCAATGTGGTTAGTCAAAAAAGGTCTCTCTCGTCTCTAGATGAATTGTTCATGAGTCTTTCACTAGCTAAAAAGCTTTGTATTTATTTAGTCAAGACTCCTGATATACTGATTAGATGTGATGTCTGAAGATGGCACAACCTGTCGCTTTGTCCTTTTGTGCATATGGTTTTTAAATCTATGACTTTTCTCATTCTTTCAAGCTGAATCAAGAAGATACGAAAGAGAGCTAGTTGTGCTTATAAACCATTGTGGTCAAGTCCCAGACCTTCAGTTAGACATGCCAGAGCCTGTTGGAGCACTCAATAAAGACCTAATCAAACAAGCTTTATTGACTGCTCTGGTTTTTCTGGGTATTGGGTTCTTTCCCATCTCACTCTTTTATTATTTTCTTGGCACCTCTAGTATTGTGAAGATCATGAGATGGAGGCAGAATGATACATGATGTGAGGAAATTGGAATCTAATGTATTTACTATACCAGTTTATGTACCACACATTTCTAAAGCTGACAGGCTTATCTGAATAGCTTATCTTTCTAGGACATATCATATTCCTGTAGTCCCTGGATGTCTCCCCTTCCCTCCTCCCAAAGCAAGAATATCAGTGGAACTTAAAGGAATAAACTTCACAGTTGTATTCATTCTTATCAGATCAAATCATCTCAAGACCTGGCACACTACAGGTAAAACATTAAATTATCTGCAACAGACAATATGTAAATGAAATAAGATATTTTCTCTTTGAGGTATTTTGGAAAAACAAAACAACATAAATCAAAACAAAACATGTACCAAAAATAATTCTACTATGCATACAACTTTCCTAGCTTTGGAAATGTCACCCTCATCTTTATCAGAAATATATTTAGATTTCAGCTAGAATAGTATGAGGATGGACATGGTGGCATGAGTCTGAACAGTCAACTCTGGTGGGCTGAAGAATAAATTACATGAGCCTTTTAATCACTATTGACTTTTGTACAAAACAAGTAACGAAAAGCTAGAAGAAAATATTTCCATGCAGACAAAATTTAGGCATATGTCCCCTAATTCATACTGTAAAAGCAAAGAGAATATAACATTTGCAAGACTGCATAGCCTGCAGATCAGCTCCTTTCCGACTTTTAAAGGTTTAATAAGAACATTTGTTTTTAAATGAGGAAGGCAGCCTTCTCTTGAGTAAATGACATTTTAGGGGGTCTGACTATATAAAGGAAACTAAGAGGTTAAAGGATGATTTGAAGTGGTGAATGAAGGAGAGTCCCTTCTTTCATGGAGTAACCTCAAAATATGTGTATGCAGAGGTGAGTCGGAGGCAGTTATGAGCTGGAATCCTGGGAAATTTTATTACTGGATTGGCATCATAGGAATTTGCCCATCCTGTGAGAGACAATTTTTTAAATCCCATTCATGTGTCCAAATGCATGATTGGGGACTTGTAGTAACTACCCATGTTCACACCTCTATCATTTAGGCATAAAGCAAAATACAAAACACCAAATGTCTCTAGAGTTGAGCCAGATCTTTCTTATCTTTGAACAATCAAAACTTATAAAAGCCTCAGGGGATTGAAATGATTTATGGATGTTTGAAGTTGCTAAACTTTTGACAATTGTTCTTGCTCAACCAAAACTGTCTACATTATCTTGTATTACCATACGGATTTTGACCAAAAAAATCTGTTTCCAAAAAAAGAATATTGTTTTCTTGTTATTTTTTCTCTTATATTTAGACATTGGATTAAAAAAAAAAAACTTTCTTTGATTCTTTTCTTTTGAAAGCTGTTCTAAATAAGAGCATCTGGGAGAAACAGAACTGCTCAATATAATAGTAATTAAAATCTCTCTCCTGGTCTGGGCTGTAACCTGCATCCCGTCACCAGGCTGACCAAGTAGATATTCATAACCTCTAAATTACCAGTGAAAATTGTAGGCTCTAAAATATACTTTTTCTTTATTTTACAGTTCAGTTTAGATCCCTTAATTTGACATTTCTCTTGTAAACCTTAGCCAGGACCTATCTGTCTTTTAAACCAAAGGATTCATTAAGTGTTTTTATTAAATACAAGAGCAGTCTCTAATGTAGTCTGTTCTCATCCCTCCCTACAAATTTATGGAAAATAATCTCTTTTTTCTGAGGTTCTGATAAACTGATAATATTAAAAGTAGTCTGAAAAAAATGAATGTGCCTTAAAAGGAAAATGATTAAACAAGTTATAATAAATCCAGAGAATAATATCTTATAATTTTAATTTATATTCATGAAGAAGTTTTTGGTTTACATGTCACTCTTTTAACTGACATAAATTACATAACATTGAATAAACTATGTAAAAATATTTAGAAATAATCAAAAGGCAATACATTAAGATATAAGAAACACCAATTTGTTATGGAGATTTTTATTTTCTTTTAAACATTTTTAAATAGTTTCCAATTTGTCTATAATAAGCATATATTACCTTTATGACAAAACGTAGATTTAAAATTCTCAAGAATTTGAATTTTAAATCTGTATTTTCTTTTTTCCTTTCTCTTGATACTGTCCACTGTCTATTCACAATGGTGGTGGTGTTCTCATCAGCATGAACCCAAATACAGCTAATGACCTGGAATGAATGGTGGACTAATAATCAAAGAACTCAGACTAATAACTGTGTAGTTTAATATGAAAAAAAGTCATATGTTTTCTAGGGATATCTATTATTGAAAAGTCTCCAGAAAAAGTGTTAGTCAATTAATTGCCAAGAAAGTATCATCTATATATAAGTTTCCAAATTGCTAATCTGCCCTAAGTTAGAAACCAATTATAATAATTTCACAGTCTAGTCATAATTTTATGACAATATAGTCATACATTCAAGTCTACCACTGCTTATTTATATATAAAACAAGACCCCTGAATGTTACATGATTAAAGCCATCTACTGTGATTCAATTGCCCCTGACCTGACATTTTGGGCTGCTATGGAACCATGCACTATATGTTTTACTAGACGGTGAAAATCCCTTCTGAGATCTGAGCATGAATCTGTTGCATCTTGTATAGTCTATTGACTCCTGTGAAATGAAACTAGCTCTAAAATTGTTCTCATAGTCCCCGTTAGATGCAGTGCAAACGTTATTCTCACGGTTCAACATTTTTCTTTATAAAATCAGGAACTGAATCGGGGTGATAGTCTCAACAAGCAAAGTAATATTAAAATCAATGATACAGGGAACTCATTTATTTCACAAAGTGTAAGTGTGCAATAGTACATACTGGAGCACCAGATATCCTTACAAAGCAGACACCCCTCACAGAAAACTATACTCTCCTTAAATGGGCCATTCTTTGTGATATACTCAAATTCACCTATTATTAGGTAATAGATGTATAAAATTTCTCAAATTATTCAAATGCCTTTAGCAAAAAATAATGTAAATCCTGAGGACCCCCCTCCTTTTATTCATTAAGAAGAAAGTCTTCTGTTAAACTTGGAATATCTGATTTTAGATGATGCTTCTCATATCCCTCTCCCTTAGATCCACAAGTCTGAAGAAAAAGATGGTAAATAATTTTTCTAATAAACACATATTTGATGGCTTACAATAACCCACAGTTTGAGATAACAACCTCCTCGCCTTCTGACAGTCACAAAGAAAAATAGTCTTTAGTTCTGGATAGGCCGTGATAAGGTTAACTTTAAAGAAAAGTTATATCATGAAGGTAGCGGGATTATTTCAGGGAAGGAGGAAAGTTTAGAACTGAACACAGAAAAACATGTTATTACAGGATTTATTTTACTAAAAAAAATTGTTAATTTTTTTAAATATAGAAGGTAACATAACTGAAGCATGACTCAATAATTTAATTTTTACATCAGGGCCAAATATATGTGCCAAATATTTACAATCTGATGTGACCAATCTAAAATCACAGAATAATTGTCCAGCAGGCTTAATTTTAGTGTGTGTGATTGCTAGGTCGTTGCATGACAGGAATAGGCAATCCTGTTGGCTAACGGTTAAGTGCACAGATTCTGGAGTTAGATGGTCTGAGTTCAAATCCAGGTTCTACCATTACCTGGCTATGTGACTTTGGTTTTTTATTTAATTTCTTTAAGCATTAGTTTTCTCAGAAATAAAATGAGGATTATGCTATTTAATTCACAAGATTATTGTGAAGACCAAAAGGGAAATGACACACATTCATACTTAGAAAAGTACTTGGTTGACAGTAAATGTTCGTTAACTGGTTACTACTGACTACCATGACATCCAAGGGTGTACGTGTGAAGAGGGAGCTTAAAGTTACATATGCCATAAAAGTTGAGTCCTAGTTCACATGGCTATATGGCCATTTTCTTTTCATTTCAAATATTAACTATGAGCAACTTGCTCTAAATACTCAGTTGTTACCTCTGTAGTTTGTGAAGTAAATTATTTTCTTATTTAAAAATACAAGTAACAGTGAAATCCAAAATGAAATGCAGATTTGTTTTCCCAAATACCGGCTGTTGTCATCCACAGAGTATCAATTGCCACTATATCCATGCATCCAACAAAAATTGACAAAATATATCCTCTGCCAGGTCTTCAAGTTTACAAAATAAATAATACAAGAGTCCTGCCCTCAAGGAGCTTTCTTCTGTAGAGAAATAGGACAAATATCAAATCACTTTACTATATGGTAAAAAAGGTTATGTCTTAAGAAACAGGAATAAACTGCGCTGGGAGTTTAAAGGAAGGTATCACTCCTTGAATCTGTTGATCAAAGAAAAATTCATGGCAAAAGTAGCATTTGAACTGGGGTTTGACAGAGAGCAAGATGTTGGTGTGATGTCATGAAGAGAATGCCGCAGTAATGGCAATTGTGTTAGCTAATATAATTAGTTTTAATTTTTCTAGACCAGGTTTCTACAGCAAGGTATTTTTTGCATGAGTTTTGTCTATGAGATAACTCAGAATTGAAGAGAATTAGATTCTCCATGTTGCACCTTGTAGAGAGACTAGTGGAGGGATGACTTACTATTGTAATGGCCTCAACCGCAAAATCAATTCAGAATGGCGTCCAGATACACATGAAAAAGTTAAAACCATAAAATTTCTAGAAAATACTAGAGAACACTTTGAAATCTATAGGTAGATTTGTCACTATTTATAAACTATCTCTATAAAAATTTTAAAACTTTTGCTATCAAAAGACACCATTAAGAATATCAGAATGCAAGCATTGACTGGGAGAAAAGTACATCTATTAGGAATAAAGAACTATTACAATCTAAGACAACTGAATAAAATAAAAGCAAAAGAATCCAACAGATATTTTGCCAGAGAAGATATACAAACTGTCGACAAGCATATGGAAAGAATTTCAACACAGTCAGGAAAAAGAAAACTACCAGTGAAAAGGTAAAGTGCTACAACCAATATGGAGAATAAGTTGGCATTATCAAGAAACACTGATAATGTTTATACAGATAACTTAGCAATTGTACTCCTTAAATATAAATCCTGGGGGCGTTTAATATGGGTGCTCCAAAAGACATGCACAAGACTATTCTTGGCAATATTGTTTGTAAAACAATAAATGGAAACAACCTAAATATCTTTCAGTACAGGGATGTATAAATCATATTGTGGCATAGTCATATAAAGTAATACTACCGACAGCTACAGTGAATGAACAAGAGCTATACTCATCAACATGGACAAATATCAAAACATAGTGTTAATCACAGTTTATTAGATCTCATCTCTTCTCACCTACTGAAAACACTAAGAATTTCTTTCCTGCATAAATAAAATTTCCATTTCTACTGGATTATTTCCATGGGCATACAACTTGCTATATCTTCTCCCATCTTATATTTTTCAGCTACCATCTCATTTCTTGCTCCTTTATAGCAAGCAGAACTCTTTGAAAGTTTTGATTTCTCCAATTTCTCCACTTTCTCTCCTTGCAATTTCTTTCTTAATATTTCTAATTTCTCTTATTTAACAGGAGATGCCTCAAAGTATTATCTTCAAGTTTTTTCTTATGCTTCTTTTATCAATTTTGTTTTCAGTAGATGATATAGTCGTTTCAGAAATTTTAAAGAATAAGTATTTTATATACAGCAAAAACTCTTCACCCAAGTCTTTCTGCCACACAATTTCTACTCCTCTCTGCCAACTATTACCTGTTTCTTGTATATTATTCAGCATATTTGTACACACACAAGCAAATGCAAATCTATTTATACTGACTCTGCTGTAGAATTTTTTCACTTGATGTATCTTGGAGATCATTTCATATCTATGCATAGTAACCTTTCAATTATTTTTTATAAATATCTAGTATTTTCTTGAATGGAGATACAAATAATTTATTTTTCACTTTCCTATAGATAAACATTTTGATTATTTCCATACTTTTGCATTTACAAACAATGCTGTAGTAAATTACCTTATGTATATGTTATTTTGCATGTGTGTAAACATTTGAATTTCTAGAAGTGGACCTTCTCGATTATAGCAAAAATGCATTTAATTTTTATAGATATTACCAAATTTCTTTTCATAGGAGTTATGCTAATTTAAACTTCTCCTAACAATGCATGGCAGTACCTGTCCCCCAAAAGCCTTTCCAATAATTCAATTATCAAATTTTTACTCATTCTCATAGGTAGAAAATGGTAACTAGTTTTAACTTGTTTCTCTAAAGGAAGTTGACAGTCTTTTCACTGAAAAATTTGTACTTTTTTTGAACTATTTTTATCCTTTGTCATTTTTTTTCCAACTGAGTTACTGCTCTTAGCAATTTCCAGGAGTTCCTTAAATATTGATGATATTAGTAATTTTGTCTGTGATATATTTTTCCCTTCCTGTCACTGGCATTTAATTAAGTTTATTACTTTTTCTGCCATGCAGAAGTTTCTTTTTGCTTTGTTATGTGTTGATTTTATGTCTTGGTTAGAAGAAATGTCCTCATATCAGGTTATAAAAACTTTTCTTTCTAATCTTTTTTCTAGTGTTTTCATTGACTTGTTATTTGAAACATTTAAATAAATACTGGAGGCCTTGGAACTTATCCTTCAAATATGGTATAAGTATGAACCCATTTTTTTTTTCAGATGGCTATCAGGTTATTTCATTTATTGAATAGTCTACCTTTAAATGACAACTTTATTGGATTTCGTTAACCAATGTCACCATATAAATGAATGAATGAATGAATGAATGAATGAATAAATGACAACTTTAGGCTATTTCTAGATTTCTTTATATTGGTCTCTTTGTCTACTTATGAACCAGTGTTACATTGTTTTAATTGTAGCATCGAGGCTTTATATATAAAGTTTTAATACCTAATGAGGCTAATCTCTCCATCATTGCCCTTCCTTTTCAGAATTTCTTTGCTATTCTTATTTATATTTCCACATGAATATAGCATCTGTTTTTCTAGTGCCTCAAAAATCTCATTGGTATTTTTACTGGAAACTCATTACATTTATAAATTAACTTGCAGAGAATTGACATCTTTGTAACACTGAGTTTCTAAACCAAAAGCTGGGTATGTTATTCATTTGAGCAATACTTCCTTTATGTGGTTTTGCATATTTCTTCTGGCACATTTCTTTAATATAACCTTACATATATATCTTTTTATTGCTATGTATCTTATTTTTTTATTGCTCATGGAAAATGAGTCTTTTATCATTATAGCTCCAAACTGTTTATTATGAGTATATATTAAATCTGCTTTTTAAATATTAATTTTATGGTATATCACCTGATGGGAGTTTTCCTGTATCAGTATTTCATTGATTATCTTGATTTTTATAGGCATATTAATATAACACCTACAAAAAGTGATAAGTTTTTTCACAGCTTTCACCATCTCTGTTAATGAAAACACCCTTCATATAGCTGTTTAGATCCAAACCTGGAGTGATTCTTGACTCCTGTTTTTCAAACTTCATATCCAGTCATCCCCAAACATCATCAGCTCTTCCCTAAAAATATATCCAGAATCTGACCACTTCTCATCAGCTATCAACATCTTAGCTTGGATTACTGAAATGTCCTCCTAGGTGGTCTCTGTTTTTGTCTTCTACGATCTATTTTCCATATGGAAGCCAAACTAACACGCTTTTAATGTATTATCACACCACTTCTCTTCAAAATTCTTCAAAATTGTCTGTTTCACCCTGAGTAAAAGCTATATTCTTTCAGTGTTACAAATCGCTTCATGATATGGCTCTCTACTCCAAATAAAATATCTCTTTACAGTTTATCAACTATTCCAGGAAACTTCCTGCCTCAGGTCCTTTGCACTTGATGTACTCCTCTGCCTGGAATTGTATTCCCCTTTCGTATTTGGGCTCACACTCACACAGCCTTCAGCTTGTTGTCCAATATTTCCTTATCATTAAAGTTCTTGAATTTAAAAAAAAAAAATTTGATCACCTTACACACCAACTACTATGTATTTCCTTTTTTCTGCCAGACTTTTCTCTCTAGTATCACTACTTGACATAATAAATTTCGCATATTTCATTTTCTGTCTGCATCATTTTAAATATGTCATGAAGACAGTTTATCGGTGTTGTTCACTGCTATATCTTCAGCACCTTGCTTGTCCACAGTAGAAGGTCAATAGATGTTAGTTGAATAAGTAAATTTAATGGGTAATACATGTGAATTAAATAAATATATATAATATCTTATATTTTAATATGAAGATTTAAATCTGCAAAATAGTAATCTATGGCGCTTATGAAGCAAAGTATATGGGAAAAGTATAAAAACATCCATCGGATGTTAGGGAGGGAGAGAAGTCACTGGGAGAGGTATATGGATACTCTTAATTATACATACGATGTTTAAGTTCTGAAAAATTATGAGAAACTAACATAACAATGTTAAGATTTGATAAAACTGAGTGGTGGGTACACTGGTGTTTTACTTATTCTCTACTTTCATTGATGCATTTAAAATATTTCATTTCGTATTTTAGGAAAAGGAAAACATTAATCTAAGGGAATATCTAGCAAATATACAGAATAAGAAAATCCACTGTATGAATACATAGTTTATTGTATTGAGGAACTGTATGAAGTGATTGGCAAGATTAGCGAGGATTAAAATCCACCTAAATTTAAACAACTCTGAGGGCAAAAGAATTTCACCTGGATTTTATTTTATCAGATGCTTAGTAAGGTGAGTAATTATTAAAGATGTACCAATCTCACCTAGAAAAAGCAATTTAGTCTATAATTTTAAGGAGAATTGTCCCTAATTATTTTTAAAAAACACAATTATTTTTAAAAAATACAGTAAGTATATAACAATTTTTTCCTATGGATCAGAGTATATTAGTTAGTAGGACTATAGAGATGAATAACATGAAAATTGACATAAAAATAACTTGCTTCAAAAAGTGCACAGTTTAGTGGGGAAGATGGACAAACAGTTATAAAACAGCGTGCGATAATAGTGCCATAATAGCAATGTGTGGGGTGCCATGGGGGCAGAGAGCTATGAGAATGAGCTTCGCATATGTCAATAGAGATCTGTGCTCACAGAGAAGCTTTACCAAGAGCCATGCTGTCAGCAACTATGTTCCAAAAGCTACCATAATTATTAGTCCTAACTGCCAAATCCAAGGCCTCCCACTAGAATTTATTATACTCCGGGGTTTTTTATTTTATTTTTTTAAATAAGGCATTTGTTAAACTCAACACATTCTTAGTAAGTTTTTATACTCCAATTTAAGTGCCATGTGGCTAACTTGATAATCAAGTTTTCTTCCTTTGCTTCTAAAAGATCTTTGTCAAACCAACAACCAGCAATGAAGGCCTAGCTGATCAGAATGTGAAGCATTCAGAAGCAAATTAATTTTCACAATAATCTAGTGATAGGAGATACAGAGAAAAGTTCTAGGAGGAATTACAAAAATAATTTTCTCAATCAAAAACCATCTTATGATGCTATGAGTTTAGTTATTGGTAAGAGCAACTATATAGCAGCACCTATGAGGGTCATGAGGAAGAAGAATCTAAAAATATTCTTACAAAGGGTGGTTATAAACAGAAATGGTCTGAACATTAAGAGATCAACAAAAGGGTTTTGTTTTGTTTTGTTTTTTTCACGAACTGCTACTCACAAGTGTAATAATATTGTGTCCGAATCTGAGTAGCTACTTTCCTCTTGGATTTATATCTGTCCTCAGAAAAAGAGCACCACAGGGCAAAATCTTCCTGTTTGAGAAGATTCATATCTTTGGTATCGTCATTATTGCTCCAAGCCTGAAGGTCTCCTACCACCAGGTAAATAAATTTCACAAAAGTGAGATGGCTTTTACATTGGAAACTGCAATAGGGAAAACTTAAGTGTCTCTATTGGGAGAAAAATACTATCTACATTTCTTGGGATAGCTTAATCAAAATGGGACATAACAAATTGCTATTCCATGAACTTGGAAACTCACAAATGAATGGTTTCTGTATTTAGAGATTATTTTCCTTAAATTAATCAATTATTTAAAATAGTATTCAACATCTCCTTTATTTTAACCATAATAGTTTTTTCTCCAGTTAGATCCTAAAACTTTAACACTGAGGAAAATAATTTTCTACAACTCATGTTTCATTTCAACAAATTATGCTATTGACTACAAGGAAACCTGGCAAATCATAATGTTTATATTTAGAACTCAATCTTATCCATGTTATGGAGGAGGAATTTTAGTAGTTGGGTGGTGAATTTCAAGAAAAACTGGGCTCTGTTTGGGAATATCCTTTGTCTCTCTGCAAAAAATAGAAATCATGTCATATTTCTAGTTTGTAGGGTAGAATAATCGTCTCAGGTTTCTGGATTGGATTTTAGCTGAAAGTTCTGTAGGACAATTTAGGCCTTTGGCAGTTAACATATCTAAGGGGAAAAAAATCATATCATTTCATCAATTTATCCCTCTAAAGTATATACTATTACCAGGACAGTCTGTTGATACCATTCACTTCATGTCTCAATCTCTGCTGAAAATCATTAAATATAACCTCCAGTCCCCAGCCAGCATTAACCACTGGATCTGTGATCGGATGTGCCTTCAAATGTCTTTAGCCTCCACCGTCTCCACTGTACCCTGAACAAATCCCTGATCCACAGAATCTGCGGGCATTAAACAAAATTAATTGTTTTATGTAACTAAAGTTCTGGGGTAATTTGTTTTTAGCAAGAGATAAGAAAATGAGTGGTGATACAGAAGGTGAAGAGATTCATGATATATTTTGGAAATACAATCTGTAAGATTTACTTATGAAATGGATGTGGGGAGTGAATAAGAGGGAATAAAGGGTGATGTGCATTTTTGACTTTAGTAACATAGTAGACAGTAGCTCCATTTGCTGATGCTGAGAATACAGGAGGATGTGGATGACAGATTTGGAGAGGGCAAAGCCAAACTTTCTACTAGATTTTAAGCTCTTTGAGAGCAGAGAAGAGTTTTATCTAATTTCTTTCACAGCACAAAGCAGTGTCTTTTGAGTAATAAGTGCAATAAATATCTCCTAAATTGAACTGTGAAGAAGCTACAGCCCACAACTGCCCCAGTGAGATCATCCTTTCTGAAAGCATTTATCTACAATATATATGGATATAAATGAAGATGCATTTTTAACATTTGCATAAAGGGAATTGACATATTACATCAATTAATTACACTTGGCAAGGAAATAATACATAAATTAACTTTCTGTCTTTCAGACTTTGGCTGCACACAGCAAAGTGATATAAAGAACTGGAAAATGTATGGTTAATTTGGCTCATGAGGACATGCATATATTAAAATGGGTCATATCAGTCACAAAAATGAGGAATTGCTGTTCCACATTGTTATGTAAACAAAACCTTCATGCTTCTTGCTTATGGCTAATTCTAGCTTGTGCTTGCATGACCTTGGCCTTTTCTTTACACTGTGGTTGCTTAGCTTTGTACTAGCCAAGCCTTCCTTATAAAGTGTCCATTGAATATATTCATTCCAGAGTTTCTGGGAACTTCCCTGATGGGTCCAGGACTTTAACTATCATAGTAACATAGCTTCAATGACAGAAGGACCCCTCTGCAGGGAACTCTCCAGAGTAACACATAAGTGGCAACTACATTTTTTTGAGTTCCTTCACTTTCTGCAGCTTCCAATGGGAAAACCATCCTATCTGCATTCTTGGTGTTTGACCCAGTGCTTTACCCAAACTTACCACTTTGTAAATCCCTTCACAGGATCTGGTTTGCCTTTTCTTTCTGGCATCTAAGTTAAAAATTTATCCCTCTTAAAGTATGTGCCAATAAAATTTATATTCAAAGGGCAAATATGAACTCTGGAGACATCTCCTCTGGCCACATTATTTGCCTCTGAGTTTCTGCGGGGGCGAGGGGTAGGTGGAAGGAGCTGTGCTGTGGGTGCCACAGAGCATGCTTGTGTGGGGATAGGCCAAAGCTTTAAAAATGTTCCTCACAGGCCCAGCTCCTGGACACAGAGGTCCTCTGTCTATGATTACCCCAGGGAAAGGTTTAGCTCTTCAATAATAAAGATGTTTGACGATAAAGATGTCTCTCTTCTGATTATTTTCCTTTGGAAAGGAAGTTCATTTAATCAACTCATTTGGTTTGGCTTTTAAAAAAAAAATGGTGGTCTTGTATAAGATGTTAACGTTTATCCCTTATTAAATGCTGATTCTAATTAAACAAACTCTCCACCTTGAACAAGAAAATTGATTTTCTGATTAAGATTTTTGTCGATAAAATCATGGTGATTAGTGAAGTTGCAGTTAGTTGCTAAGTCTTAATATATAGTTGTAACTTAAAGGCCATTATTTTTCAAATAATGTTCAATGACCCATCAGGTTTCCTGAGGTCTTCATCATTCATAATCTTCTATAAGAGGATTATGAAGTACTCTAGAGAGCAGGTGCTAGTGGCCAAGCAGGTTCCCTCCACCCATCCCCACCCACCAAATGAGAGAAGTTTTTATAAAGGATTGAGTAATTCTACATCTACATCCCATGCCCAATGAGTGTAAACCACAGAGGGTCTTTCTTCCTCTCCTCTCTCCTCTCCTCTTCTTTCCTCTCCTCTCCTCTCCTCTTCTCCACACCCTTTCCCTCCCCTCCCCTTTCTTCTTCTTCTTTCTCTCTCTCTTTCTCTTTCTTCCTTCCTTCTTTTCTTTTCTTTTTTGGTTTTTCCAGGAAGAAGATGGATCCAAAATTTGAAAAATCTCCTGGATATATGATGGAAAAATGCTTGGTAATGGATAGAATGAATGAGAGAAATGGAGCCCATAGCAACCACCTGAGGTAACTGGCCATCTTGGTGTTGCTCTCAACCATCTTTCACTTATCAATGTCACCCTGTGCATCTGTAGCTTAGCAGCTGAAGGTTTCATAAATTAAGAAAACTGATTTTAAAATTTTCTTTTAAATTTATCAAAACACTGTTGTTTCTCAAACAATACCAAAGTATATAAAATACAGCATTTTCATCACAAGCCTGTACTCTGCCCGCCCTACCTAGGGCTAGTCACTGTTATTGAGTTAATATGTACTTTTCCAGTCTTTTTTTTCTAAATACACCCACAAACACACATGTGCATACACATTTGCACATGTACCAAACAGACACGTGTGGCTGTGATTTTTTTTTTTTTTTTTTTGGTCAAAATGGGATCATACAATACAGTTCCTCCAGCCAGCTCTACATGCGATAATATATCATGGACATATGGCATGTCATAATATAATTCCATATTAGAGTGCACAAAAAAGTATTTAAAGTACTCTAATTTATTTTTAAACAAATCGACATCCAAAAATTGTTCTCTTCATACTTATTCCATTGGAAGTTGAACTACATTCTTTCTATGATACTATCATTTTTTTGAAATAGTTTTTACTCTTTCTGATCTACTTTCAGAGCCAGATTAGACAATTCCTCTGTTTTGGGAATCTCAGAGCAAACGGGACATGCAGTTTTTCGGTTTATATAGAGAGAACCCACTGTGGTAGGCTGAATTCTAAGACGGCCCTCAAAGATTCCTAACTTTGTTGTATAGGCCTGTGTAATCATCCCACTTTGAGTGTGAAGGACCTTGCTATTATGGGAGGTTACTTGTGGTAGTAGGTTATGTTATATAGCAAAGATGTAATTAAGGTCTTTAATCAGTTAACTTTGAGTTAATCAAAAGGGATTATCCTGGGTGAGCCTGAGCTAAGTTGGTCCTCTCAATCTCAGTCTCAGGGCCAGAGACAGACAACATCAGACATATTCAAAGTTGTAGCAAATGTTCTCTTATTGGACTTGAAGGAGAGAACTGCCATGCTGTAAGGAGGACCATATAGGAGGGAATGTCAGACAGCCTCTAGGAGCTGAGAAGGACCTCTAGTTAAAAACTAGCAAAAAGTGGGCCTCAGTATACTCTCAATAAACTGAATTCAGTCAATAATGCGTGAACTTGGAAGAGTACCCAGAGCCTCAGCTAGATTGCAGTCTCAACTGGCACCTTGATTTCAGCCTGTGAGATCCTGAGCAGAAGACTCAGCTAGCCCATGTAGGATTCCTGACCCACAGAAACTATAAGATAATAAATTTGTATTGTTTTAAGTTGCCAAGCATAGTGTGCTGAACTGTAGCCACTAAAAGGTATGTCCACAGGAAACTCAGAATATGTGATCTCTTCTGAAAATAGGGTCTTTGCAAGTATAAGGCAAGGATCTTGAGATAAGATAACCTTGGATGGGGGTGGGCAGAAAAGACAAAGACACAGAGAGAAAGAGAGAAGGCCAGGCAGAGACTGGAGTCATGCAGCCCACATGTTAAGGAGCACCAAGGGCTGCTGGCAGTCACCTGAGGTCAAAAGGGAGTCATTGACTGGTCTCACTTTCAGAATCTAGGAAGAAAGCCAACCCTGCTGACACCTTCATTTTGGACTTCTGGCCTCCAGAACTGTGAGAGAATAAATTTCTGTTGTTTTAAGTCTCCAAGTTTGTGGTAATTTGTTATGGCGGCCTTAGGAAACGAAGACACCAGGTCTCTGGTAATTTGTTAAGTAGAAAAATAATACACTTAAAATGTCAGAATATTTTTTTTTCTATATCAACACTACATTTCACATGGCAGAATTGTCTAGAGAGGCAGCTGCTGGAGTTTGTCTAGGTGTGAGTAATCAGGTGGTTTCTGTGGGCCACACCACTCCCACAACACTATCATGTACTCATACCTGGCCTGTTTCCTCACCTGCTGGGCTCCCTAGTTATTGGCTGTTTTGATCTTTGCTTTATGGTTTCACCTTTTTAAAAACCTCAAACCATATTGCCTATTTATTGGCACTTCATTGCTTCTCAGAATTGAAAACATACTCCAGCAGCACTGAGGATATTCAGAACAGAAATCTGTAACTGCTAAAAGAAACCCTATACTAGTTCCAAAACTATGTTGTATCAAAGCAAACTTTCAGAGCTGACATAGACAAGCAGCCTCGACACTGGACTTGAAATGAGGTGGCCCTTTGCACTCAGACACACTTATTTTTTAGTACAAAAAGTTAAGCTTTCTCAAACATACACTACTGTTTCCTGCCCTTAAACTATGATACTAACACAGAATACACACTAAGCCTAATTTCAGTGGAAACTGAACTTGTCAAAGACAAACCAACCCTTCAAAGATACATTCTACATGAGCCCACTTTGAGCTAGGTTCAGAGTTCATGCTGTGTAGTCTGCTGATTCTAGCTTCTCACTTTCATACTGAGTTGGCAGCAAGATTTGAAATACTACCTGCTTCTGAAGAATAGGTCTTTCTTTTATGAAACTGATTTACAGTTGTAGCTTATGCTCAGCATCAAAACCTCCATTTCTTTCTACCTCTTGAAGCAGAGGGCAACCTAAACTTGATACTCATTCAAATGGGCAAAAACTTGCAAGTGGCTTTAACAACTGTGTGTTTCTTTGCCTGTTAATACTGAGGATCACTTGAGTTAATTTAAATAGAAATGTCAAAAAGCAAATAAGTTTTTTTTCTACATGTTCCCTAATGGGGAACTAGGAAGTACAGTGGAGAACCAATGATTTCACAGCTGAGAAAAGAGGGATTGATAAAACTCTGAAGAAAAATGATGAGACGGAAAAACTATCTTTTTTTTTTTTTTTTTTTTTTTATGCCTACAGCACCTAGTCTTCCTAGGTGGTCTCCCATCCAAGTATCCAAGTACTAACCAGGCCCTACCCTACTTAGCTTCCGAGATCAGACATCGGGTTTGTTCAAGGTGGCATGGCCACAGACTATGAAAGACTATCTTTTGATTCTTAACTTGAATTGATATTAAAATCTGAGCCATGGTCATTTAGGATATATGACAGTCTGGAAGTTGTGTTGTAATGATGGCTATGATTCAATTTCAATTCGAATTCTATAGCAGGTTCACTGCTACCAGCACTATTACTATTTTATACTGACATGGCATCAGAGGGTGGGCAAGCTTGTGTCTGACAAATGAGACATTGTTAACTTTCCCAAGTCCCCTGGTGTTTGTCGTAGTAGGTTTCTCTGATATGAGCAACACCAATCAATATTTATTGAGTGCTGACTAGATGCCTGGTATTGTGTGAAGCATTTCATTTGTAAAATTGTTTTTGACCCTTTATTTTTTCTTAAAAAGAAGGAATAGCCATAATTATTGTTGACAACATGCAAATAAGGATAATTTATATCTCCCAGTGATTCCATCCTCAAATATGTCACCTTAGAATTAATTTTCTTCTGAACTGACTGGCTTTTCTGTTAGGACACTGAATAAGTGGTTCTCCTATGCCTGTGTGCTTGTTTTCTAAAAATTTCAGATCTCACCTCCACTTTGACTTGCAGGTTCCTCAGCTGAGTTACAGACAAGGGATAGAGACTACACAGGAGGGACAAAGTACAAATAGGAAATGACACTGGACACTGCTTCAGATAGAAATGAAAGTAATACATTTGGCACAATAAGCAAAGACACCCAGTCTTGCAGCTTGTCATAGGACATCTGTGTACAACCCGTGGTATGTTAGTTTGTTAAAAAAGGAAGCAGGAAATAAAATATTTGTGAGATATGTTAGAAGAGAGAGTAAGGTACTGGGTTATTGCCTCAAGACAACAGCAAAATTCATTAGTGTTGCATTATGCTGTGCAGAAGAAGTCGATATTATTTCCTTTCCTTTTAAAACTTATTTCAGAATTTTCATTCTGCTAAATCACTTGAAAAAGGGAGGTGTCAAATATTTATTTTGGAAAATCTTAGAAGGATACTCCAAACTTTTCAATTAAAAATTTTACAGGATTGGTTGGGAAGTAAGGAAAGTTTAAACATTTTCTTGTTATAACTCTACTCCACTTTCATTTTGCTCCATTATCTTTTGAATCTTATTTATTCATTATTCGAAAGTTAACAAACTAGATGCAGTGAACAAGGAACCATTTTTGGGGGTGGGTATTTTATTTTGGCTTCTTAGAATAGTACCAGGACCAACACAAATTAGTTGTCATTGTTTGTTTTAGTTCTATGCCTAGGTGGGTGGGTAGAAGACCAGCTTTTATGTTTCTGTTTTTATTTATTCTTTTTTTTTTACTTTTCTTTAGGTTGAAAAACCCTGCCTCTGCTGTTTCACTCATTGTGACAAAAGTACACTTAATTAAACATAAGATTTTACAGATGCTTCAACAAATATCTTTTAGTACAAAAGTACCTCTCTGGTAGAAAGGATGGAAGCTTTTCCTTCCTACTTCTCCTGAGTTTAATAATTGGTGATATTGCTTGGGTCCAAAAGTGTATGTATTAGGAGACATGAATGTATGCAACAACAAAAAATTAAATTCTCCTATTTAGAAATCTCATGAATGCTTAAAAGAAATATTAACCCAATAGGATATTATAAAATGTATTATTCCATTATACATGCATATAGCTATTTACAACAAGAATACTTATATTAAAGATAGTGGAGGAACACTTTATGTTCTTTAGACAGTAGTGTAAAATGGCAAGTGTTATCTGACAGTTAACATTAGTGAAAGAAAATGCTAAAAATAATTTCCTGAAAGGATATTTGCGTTATATGGAAATATATGGAAATATAAGTTATATGTTTTCTCATAGTATTTTCTTTCAACATTAGAATTTTAAATGAAGAGTTAAGCAGGCCACTGTGATGATGTAAAATCCTTTAACTTATCCCCATGGTTTTTAGGTCCATGGTCCTTTATGATGCCTTCTGCCTCCCTCTCCAGGCCAATCTCCATCAATGATACCACATATGTCCTTTACTCCAGGCTACAGGATGCAGATTGCCAATGCATTATCTTCACTCTCATTTTCTTTCCTTTTTGTTTTTGTTTTGCATTGTCTGATTTTCTATACTGTCACATTCTTTCCTGCTTCAAGATACTTCTCTTTGAATACAACCTTATAATTTTATGATTCACAAATAACTAAAGACAGTTGTATTTTTTTATCCATTTCTATATTTTTATTCATTGCATAGAAATTATAGTTAAAACTCTAACTGAAAAACTAGAGTTTGTGATTAGGACACTGTTAAGTTGGACTGGAAGAACATCTGTGTGGAGAGATTGGCTCATTATTCTATCAGTGAAGTACATTCTGAAGTGTATCATAAATTGCTTTTGCAGTAGATTTAGTATACACAGGCTTATGTACTCTAAGTAAATATCTGACAATGATAATTTCAACAGATGATACAGACAAAATGCCTCAGACACAATGTCATCTCAAAAAAAAAAAAGGAAAAAAAAACGCATTTTACCTTCGTTGTTTACATAAATGATACCCAACCAACGAACAAAAGCAGAAACTTATATATCTGTGTGATCCCTACTTTGGCTCTATAAAATGATTATGGAAGACTGGTGAAGGCCATGCACACTGGAAGCATGAGATTATCTCCTTTCTTTTATTGGAGCCGATCTTTTTCTAGTCACACAGGGAACTACTTGTAGCATTTATATTGCATTACGATGTTTCAGAACACTCTGCCTTCAACGTTAAGTCCCTTCTGTCTAAAGCATCCTTCTCCATTTCTTCATCTTATCAAATTCTACTAATTGTTCAAGATATAGGCCTAGCAACATCTCCTTGAGAAAGCACTCTCTGGTCCCCCACCCCCTCGCCCCCCGCCAAATCATTAGTGTACACTCCTCTCAGCTCAGATAGCACTCTGCAGTGAGTATTCATCATAGTAATTATGTGCTGCTACAATTCTGATTTATTGTGTCTCTTTTAAACCACAAGTTACTCTAGGGAGAAGGTCATATCTTTTTTAGCTTTGTGCTTCTAATACTTAGCAAAGAGCCTTTCACAGAGTGGATGCTAATACTAATTTTTGAATGAATGAATCTGGCTAATTATTTGACTTATATCATTCCAGACACCAGCTGGCCAAGGAAGCTAATCAATATAATGAGACAGAGTTCATGGTGTTTTATCTAAAAATAAGTCTGATCTCAGAAGTCCATTTAAATTACACTTTTCAAATGAAAATCATGGAATTAATTTCTCTGCTTTCCATTTACAAACAGTATATTTTATAACCATGTTATAAAGGTCAATTAAGGGAAATTTTAGCTCCCAGGTTTATGCCTTAATAAAATTATGTTTATAGTTAGTTTAAATGTTTTAACTTCATATTCAGGCCAGTTATTTAACAAATACTTATTGATAACTCACTATGAGCCACTGGGAATAAACAAGTTCCTGCTCTCATGGAACTTACACTCTAAAGGGGCAGGGAGACCAGTAACATACCAGCAAATGCATATACTGACAGATATCTCTCTTTAAAGAAATACATTTCATAAACTGGGGGCTTCACTTTAAACTATTAAGAAGCTATCATTTTAGCAGAAGATGCTACTAAAATACTGAAATAACTTATTCAGACCACAGACTCCTGTTTGCTCCTCCTAGGGATGCTTAATGACAGAATTTGGGAGAGGCGTCATGACCAGAAAGACTAAGCCTCTTTTTCTGTGAGAAAACAAACATGGATATTTTGAATTCTTTACTATAAAATAGACTTGAGTGTGGTTCTGAATATGGTTGCAAAATTGTTTGGCTCTGTGAATCCACAGCACTATAAAATTAAGCTTTCTGGTAAAAGGACTGTTTTTTTAACCTTAAAAAAATTAATAGGAGTATTTTTCTTTCTTTTTTT
>NW_024346667.1:8551555-8618632 GCF_902729225.1 Pteropus medius | reverse complement strand
CTGTCATAGCTCCTCTTCTCCCCACCCTTTGTTTTGGTACTCTTGGCAATGAGCCTTTTTACAACACAGGTTTTCCGGCAGGTACTATCTATTATTTTCAGCCCAGTTAATGGCTTACTTACAAACCAATGAGTCTAAATCATAAAAAATAATGACTCACATTCATTAAAGTAAATTCTGATACATTTGGCTGCTTGTATAAAACAGAGGTACATTATGCGGCAGTTGGAGGAATTCATTAATCCATGAGGTGGCAGTGATGCCAACTAGAGAAGGTAGACATTTCTCTTTGGTCTCTTATGAGCAAAGGAATAATTTCTTTAAAAGATCTGCAGTTTGTGAATACTCATTAGCCTTGGAGGCCCCTCTTCAGAACTTAGAAAAAAGAAAAGTCTCTGAGGAACTAATCCAGATGCATGAGTTATTACAGTTTATAGTATCTATTTTATTCCCCAGTTTGTTAGATGTTACTTAACTTCTGTTGTCTCAGCAGTTCATTCCTTTCATTTGGATTTAGGCAGGATAGCTTTTTGGGCATCAGAGACAAGGGCTGAGACAGTTGGCCCTGGCACTAATAATGACTTAGAGATGTTTCGGGACTCGATTCTGTCCACACATTTGGATTGTTGAATAGTCCTGCTCATTTATTTCAAGGATGGAAACAACAAAGGGAAAACACTGTTTGGCAAAAAGATGTTTAAGAGTCCTCTTGACAGAGCCCATATTATTACTCATCGGGACATTTTTTTCAAAATATGTTCTCTGCACAATTCAATCTCAAGACAAAACATAATAAAATTAAAAGTAGTCGATTAAGTCAGACTATTGGTTAAACTAAATTTTTTCAGTCTTAATGGGTTCATCTTCTAAATAAATTAATGGCCATAATAATTGATGTAGTCACATGGGGAGAGAAAGTCGTAGATAAGTATCCAGATGCCATTTTTTTCTTTCGAAAGGGCCTCTTTTGGGAAGAATATTGATTTACTCCGGTGGCTGGGACACAGAGAGATGAGAATATCATCTTATTGATTTTGAAAATGTGAGTTACCCACTGAAGAAGCTTGTATCCTTTGCCACAAACTATAGATGGCTCCCGATCCAGAACTTGAAGAGCTACAGATGGAACCTGAGCAAGAGCTGAGGGAAAAACAAAATCATTGCCCATGACAACAAACAAAGTAACTGTCCATAAGACAGATGAAATGGATGCAAATTTTTTTCCAGTTTATACTGACATGCCTTGGAACATGTATAGGAGTGAATACTAAGTCATATTTGATAAGGATGGAAAAATCTATTAGACCAAATTTTTTTGTATAAGTGTACTTAAGAGACATTCTAGTAATTTTTAAGTGTGAGCAGCTGTAGCTCTAACAGTCATCTTGTTCAGATGACTAAACTGTCTTAGTACCCTAGAAATGATGCAAACCAAGGTTGCAGTGCTATAGAGGACCTGATCGCCATTCACTCATTGTGTCTAAAGGATGTCTTCCTAAGGTGTTATAGCATACATCAGGGAGCAATAGGGTGGTTGTCCTCTGTAGTCCCAAAATGCCTGTGGGAACTGCTGCAATCAAACTAGACTCACTGAAAATAGGGATGATGGGCTCCTGCAGTGCTAGGACCAAATTTTGGCACTTAGTGGCCAGAAACCAGGTGGTCTGGTCCACAAAGAACTTTGGGTTGTCCAGTAATGTGTCCCTAAAGTAGAAATATGTTGAGAGCCTTTTAAAGTATTACTTGATATCTGTAAATGGTATAGGTCTCTTCTGGTAAGTGGAAGTCTAACTTTAATCATTATAATGATCATGCCTCTCAACCATTTTTCAGCATTGAGCTAATTTTCCTGCCTCACAGCCAACCAGTTACACTCTAAAGGTTTTTCTCTAGATTTTTCCCAAAAGAATTTGTGATCATTTCTCAAGGTGACTGTGAATTTTAGAAAAAGAAATAACTCAAACTTTTTGAGAACTGTTGGTCACTTGCTGTGAACTGACCTTAATTCCTGGAGACACAGAATGTTGCTATGGTCCACCAGTCAAAGTAAAGGAAAGCTGAAGTCAAGTGAACAGTTTTGGTCGCATTCATCTTACAGTAGGCCCAGTGGGTCCCCAAACCTATGCTGGGGTTATTTTCCCAGTTATGAATGCATAGATGGAATAATATACTTAATAACGAGCAGACTCCCCATGTTGATTCCCTAACTCATGCAGCTAGAGCTGTTTGATAAGACAGGCCAAGTGGAAGCCACTGGAAGTGATTCTTCCCACAATGTAATAAAAATAATAAAGCTTTCTGAAGACGTTACAAAAAATCAATGCTAGTATCAAAAGCTTGAAAGGTAAAGGGGGGTGGTAATTCCTACCATAATCCCATTCAAACTGCCTATCTGGCTAGTACAGACCACTATATTTTGCAGTATGCAGCAGACATCCACAAAAGCAAGTAGTGACTACTATTCAAGTTGCTATTTCAATTTTCTTTCTGGGCAAACTCAGCAGCAGGTATGTAATTATTATTCTGAAAAATCTTTTTTTCTTTGTGCCTTTTAGCAAAGATCTCAGAAGCAGTTTGCTTTCAGTAGAATGAGCCAATAATATATCTTCACTATCCTACCTCCTGGCTATACCAACTCTTCAGCCCTATGTCATAATCTAGTCCACATGAGCATTATTGTCTCACCATTCCAAAGAACATTGAGCTATACTATTGTCTTGTTGATATAATGCTGATTGAATCTGGTGAGAAATTTCTGAAGCTTAGTTGGGTATCTCTTCCAAAGTTATGAAAAAGTTGCGGCATCTTACATTTCATACCACTAAAAAATAAACATACATAATGTCTCATGGATCTCTAGATTTTGGAGGCATCATATGACTCATATGGGTGTGCTTCATATATTCATTTGTCAGATAACTTCAAAAGAATGCCAGTCTTGTCTGTATCCTAGAACAAAGACATTTCAGTAAAAGGTCCAGGCTAATGTGGAAGGTGCTCTTCCATTTGTGCCATAGGAGGCTAAGTGTCATCTTCTGGTGCTTGAAGTGTCTTTGGGGGATGGGATGATGTTGAGAGCCATTAGCAAGTATTTATAGGTAAATGACTATGAAGACCTTTGGCATTTTAAAATAAAACTATGCCATACTCTGCAGATATCAATTCTCCTTTTAAGAAATAACTTCTGGTCTGCTACTGGGCCCCAATAGAGATTGAATGCTAGACCAAGAGTCATCAATCTGCCATCTGCCTGAGGTGTCCAACATAAACTGGGTGTTGTCTGACTACCAAACCATGAAACTGGATGTGCACAGCAGCATTCCCTCATTAAATGGAAGTGATAACCAACTTGAGCAGGTCATAAAGGCACAAGCAAGTTTCATGACCAAGTTGCCCAGATGCTCATAGCCCATACTCCTGTTGCATGGCCTCCTCCTTCTCAATGATAGTTATGGCCTCTTGGAGAGTTCCCTATGATCGTAACTGAAAAAGAAAATATTTGGGTCTGGTTTACCAAAGAGCCTACAATGTATTCTGGCACCACCATACCCCAGAGGGATCAGCAAGCTACATGTAGGCATGTTGATTACATGGAACAATTATATCATGGAAGGGGCAGTGCTTTGTCCTCACCAAAACAGACACATTTGTTCTGCTAAAAAGCACCACCTGTATATGCTTTATTCACTACTATGATATACCACTTCTGACCAAGAACTGGTCAGAAATAGGTATGTAGGAATACCAAGATGACAAAGAGTGAACTCTTGTGTTCAGCAACAAGTTAACAAAGCTGGAAATACATTTTTGAGGATGCCTTTGCCACTATGGCTCAGTATGAGAATTGGCTACAAGAAAAATCTGCATAAGACTTGGAAGACAGAAGTAAAGCAGCAGCTATTACTCTCTGAAGAATGAAGTAGGGTGCCAGGCATCCCTGCAGTTCATGCACATTGTCACTAATCTGCTGGTTCGTCTTGGCAGAGGACAGCAATTGGGCTAATGGCTCTTCCAGCTACCACTGGATCTTCTCCTTCAGCATCTCCAAGTCCTGGGCTAGGAATATGTGCAGGGCTGTGGGAAAGTATATCACCTTCTTCTGTAGGTCATCCATGTCATCAAAGGCTGATGTGGTAAGATAGTATGATCTCCAATTCTTCCTTGCAGGTTCCAGTTTGTGTTTGATAGACTCTGCTTCATGTGGAACATTTCTTCCCAACTGCGAGTCTAGATGACCTAGAACAATTTCAGTACTACAAACCGATGCAGCAGCAAGAGCTTTCTACAGACAGTTTTAAACGGTTCCAACAATTACATATGAGCTAGCCTCTTTACTCTCATAACACTCATAATGGCTCCCCTTTCTGGATTAAATCTCAACAAATTTAGTAACTAACAATGCAATTTGGTATGATCTCTTTTTAGGAAGAATTACAATGTATACAACCATTATTAAGAATCATATTTAATTTATACTGAATATTGTTTTAAGTACGATCTCTTAAATTTATGTGGTCCTCACTGACCTCAGCAGATAATTTTTGTTTTTTTGTTTTCATTCTATATTTTTACAATTCTATATTAAGAATCTTTTCTTGGTGTTTTAATAGAATCCCAATTCTCAGAATACTTTAAATTCCTTATATTTAAAAATATGGATCAATAAGTCAACAAATAAGATTTTAATGAATGAGTTAATAGATGTTCCATATGTATACAAACTAGTCAAAGTTCTATCTTGAGTGTGTATATGTAAGAGTGAAAGACAGAAAAAAAATAGTTTCCTTTCTAATAATAAAATACAGAAAATGAAAAAAAGAATATTTCCTTTCCTTATAATGTTTAAAGATAGATCTTCAAGTCTACAGCTGGATACGAATATGTATTCCTGAAATAATCCTGTTATCCTAAGCCTAAACTTCAAATATGAAGATCATAAATGGTCCATAAATGGAATAAATATATTTAAAAAAGAGATATGCCCTTGATGAATAGGACTGGTTACTCACATCTAATTGGAAAACAAATCTGTTTTCCCCACTTATGATGATCACATACATACTCAGTAATTGGGCCACTTTCTCAACAGTTGACTGGGATTGGACTCACAAAGAGTCAACAATTGCCACCTCACCACCCACACCCAGTCAAGGAAGTTAGAAAATGGAGTTAAAATATCAGCTTTTTCTTTTTTTAACTGATAAAGGTAGGCTGGATAAGATGGATTTTTAAAAATGTGTAGGAGGCTAAGAGTCAAGATGAGCTTGCTAATATTTTATCTACAAAATGGACAGACTCACACACACAGTCATAAATAGCTGGTGATGACAGCAGGCCCCACTGTGGTAACTGTGTAGCAGTCCGTATCTTTCCAGCAAAAGAGATAATTTTTGCTCTTGTTATTCTGTTATGCAATTAGCAAGTTTTCATATACAATCCAACTCTCTACTTGCCTTTACCAAGCAGTGTCTCAAGGATTCAGGTGGATTTAACTGGTGATGTGATCCAAACCCTCATTCCTGGGAGGTATGAGTCCCTGATCACCATAATCTTTTCATTATTTCCAGTATTTGATGTTATTTTATAACACTGCCTTATTCTCTATGCATGTATGATATTTTCTTGAATTTACTATAAATTCTTTATAACTAGGGTCCTAGTTTGTATACATAACTGTGTTCAAATATATATACATATACACACGTTATATATACACACACATATAAATATGTATTAAATATAAAATGAATGAATGAGTGCTAGGCTCATGTTGTACATCACCTTTCAAGGGAAGCAGACTCTAAAATAGAGATATCGTGCAAAAAGACGATTAGAAACTGCTTACAGGATCAACCTCTACATCCTTCCCCAATAAAAACAAGCAAAATGGGGTAAAAAGAGAAATTAGACTATACTGCAGTCTCAAAAAGTTCTCAGTTAAACCCATAGACAGCTCTAAAGCTGAGATGGATCTTCAAAGATATCCCAGCTTGGGAGAGGCAGTTGGGTCTTTACACCACAGTACAAACCATTTATTGGATGCAGGCTTCTCCCAGGAAGGGGTGTGACCTTAGCAAGGCTCCTCTCTAGGTGAGTGCAATTCCTGCAAAAGTTAGCATATGGAATCTATCACCCAGAAGCACTTCCAGAAGCTTGAGAATTACATCCTTATTAGTACTGAAGGGAGATCTAGGTTGTAAAGTGGAGCATCTCGCAGACCCCCACCTCCCCCCACCCCCGCCTCCTTATGATGCTCAGATCTCCTTCTTTATGTAAATTCTGGAAGAAGCTCCTCAAGGATTCATTTTGGGCCTCTTGTCTTGGAAGAAATTTCTAAGAAGCTACATGGAACAAGCTACAGTTTACCAACACCTGATTTGGTGTTGCAGCCACTAGAGTTACTCGTCAACTTTTTGTGTATCATCCATTCTGGATTTCCTTCATCCTAAGCTACCATCTTTTTCATTCTAGGTGGTTTTGACACAGACCATCATGACTTAGGGATATGAGCCCTAATCATCATGCCTTTTTCAGGCCATCACATGAGTTTGTCCACAAACCATAAAAACTGAGTGAGAATAAGTAGACATCCAAGTGCACTACTTGGGTGTCAATCATATTCCACTTCGGCCCTATTGTGTAACAGGATTTCTACCTCTTCCTGATGGTTAAGGTCAACTACTCCTTTCTAATAATGATGGTTCTTACTTTTGACTATGATCTCTTGGCATTGGGGGCCCTAAATGTCTGAGCAGCAGCTATAGCTTAAAGTTCAATGGCACTTCTGCTGTATCTCCTAGTGGATGTTTTCCCTTTTAGGAACCAGGACCTTTATACCCATAGCATCTAGAGATGGAGGAAGCCCAAATTCCAAAAGTGGACCACGGAGTGACGTGGATTGGGCGACTCATACTTCTACCCTGTACATTTTTTCTCATCACATTTATCTCCTATTTTATTGGATCTGCAGGGGAAGTGGCCAAAGTGGCTGAGCCACTTGCTTACAGATTGAACCTACTCTAGAACCCTTTCCAGCTCTGTTTCCTACTGAAAGCTTTCATTACATCTGACATGCCGGTTGAACAGTATAACCAGGTGTGGAATATGCTACCTCTAAAACCTGAAGAGAGATACCAGCTATTGTGCTTCCTTCTCTATGGCAAGGCATGTAGGACACTATAATTTGTCCTGCACTATGGAAGTAATATCTTGCCATGTCCCAGACCATTGGATTTCTAAAACTTTTATTGATGTGGTAGTCCCCTTAATCTTCATAAGGTGCACCTCCTCTTTCTGTAGTGCCTATTTCTTACTAGAGACTACTAAACACTTGCTAACTTCTTATTTTTCTGGTCTGATTAGCATTAGGTCATCAGCATAGTGGACCGGAATGATGTTCCATAGTATGCCTTATGGATACTATATGGGTGGTATGTTCTAGATCTCTTTGGAATATAACATGACAGAAGGCAGAACAGGTAACACAGCCTTGAGCAAGACTTGAGCTTTGTCCTATCAATAAGACCTAGGGAAATTTATATGATATGAAACAAATAAAATATGGGATAAGAGGACAACTAATGTAAAAAAAAATGGATGAAATAAGGAAAGACTGCAAGAACATAAATAAAATGTAATCACAAAAATTAAAATCAGACTTAGAATAAGGCAGTATCAATGTTGCAAAAAAAAAAAAAATGAATTCATGTAGTAGAAGGCAAACTAGAAAAGCTCTCCCAAAATGCAGAGAATAACAACAAAGAGAACAAATGGGAGGAAAAAATGGTAGATATAAAGGTCACAATATTAAGATTCAACATACAGATCACTGGTAAGCATGACTGGAACAAAAATTTAAAACATAAGTTTTAAAGGAAATTTCCTGAGATAAAAGACTTCACAGATAAGAATGATACACTGTGTAGTACCAAAAAAAAAAATGGTAATACTTGGTCAATAGCTGGATAAAGATTGGCGGCACTTAAAAAAAAAGCAATTGTGACATTTTAAATGAAGTAGTTTTACTAAATAATTCCAGGAACAAGAAATAAAAACTACATGTACAGAGTATTTAGGGAGTAATGATAACACTGTATATATAAACTAATGGGATGTAGGCACGGTTACTTAAAGAAAAAAATTATGATTCTACTTTTTTTAAATTAAGAAGTATAGAACTACTCTCAGGGTAAATAAATAATTTATATATTCCACCAAATAAATTTAAAGAAAACAAGAATGGAAGAGTAAAACACCAGAAAATATCTCCATAAGCTTGGGAGGCCAGGACAGGTTTCTTTTACAAGACCCAAGTAGTTTTACAGGGAACAACTAACAATTCTGATTACATTCACATTAAAATCTTATAAACATCACAACACATTATTTTTTAAAAAGCAAAAGATAAAACACAGGCTTAGGAAAGACTTTTTTTTTTTTTTTTTTTTTTGCAATGGATATGATCAACTCAATAGAAGGAAGTTCAAGAAATACGAAGAAATCACAATGAGATACCATCTCACACCTGTCAGAATAGCTATAATCAACAGGACAAGTAATAACAAATGCTGGAGAGGATGTGCAGAAAAAGGAATCCTCATGCACTGCTGGTGGGACTGCAAATTGGTGCAGCCACTATGGAAAACGTATGGAGGTTCCTCAAAAACTAAGAATTGATCTGCCATACAATCCAGCAATCCCTCTACTGGGTATTTACCCCAAAGACTTGAAAACTCATATCCAAAAAGATATTTGCACATCGATGTTCATAGCAGCATTATTCACTGTGGCAAGGACATGAAAGCAATCAAAGTGTCCTACAACAGATGATTGGCTAAAGAAGCTGTGGTACATATATACAATGAAATATTACTCAGCCATAAGAAGAGATGAAATACTGCCATTTGCGACAATGTGGATGGACCTTGAGATAATCGTGCTAAGCGAAATAATCTAGACAGAAAAAGCTGAAAACCACTTGATATCACTTATGTGTGGGATACAAATCTAAAAGCAACAATGAACACGACAACCAAACAGAGACTCATGGACATAGACTATAGACTAGTGGTTACTAGAGGGTAGGGAGTAGAAGGGAGCGGGGAGGTAGACAGGGTAAAGAGGATCAAATATGCAGTGACAGAAAAAAATCTAACTATGGTAGGTAAACACACAGTGTAAACATATATATGTCTTACTGTTAAAGTGTACAGCTGAACTTACAGGATTTCGTTAACCAATGTCACCATAAAAAATAAATTAAGAATTTTTTCAAAATAATAAAAGACAACCCAAAAGAAAAAAGGCAAAAGATACAAACAATTGAAGAAAGTAAGAGCTGAACATACAATAAGCATCAAAATATATACAATCTCACTAATTATCATGGGAATGCAAATTTGATACAAAAATAGACAAAATCACATGGACAAAAACTAAGAAGCAGTAAGGCAACGATGTAAAACAAGAGAAATCCTGGTTTTCTGCCATTGGGAGGGCAAATTATCACAAACCTCTTGGAGAAAAATCTGACAATTTAGTAAGATTGAAGGAACAAGTATCCTATGATCTACAAATTTTAATCCTAGATATATAGAAAGTGTGTGTGTGTGTGTTTGTGTGTGTGTGTGTGTGTGTGTGTGTACACATACATATGAGCTTAGTACAGGATGAGATTGAGATATTTATGACTGATTTATGGGTAAAGGTATAGGTAATAACATTTGAAAAACAACATAGTGCTATTAGATACCATATTTAGGAAGGGGATACAGCTGAGCAAAAGGGAGGGAAATGGAATATAAGGAGCAACACACAGATTTCATTTGAATATGTAATATACTCTTCTTAAGTTAGATGGGTAGATGAGTGTATATTATTTTATTTTTTATACTTTTTATATAACTTAAAATTTTATCAAACCAATGTACGCCTAAAGAATTAAGATACTATGACAAATTAATAAATTAAAAACAGAAAATGAACAGACCAGCTAATTCAAGATCTTGGTCTTCTTGAAGATAAGTTTAAACATGAATAAAAAAGGGAAAACAATATATAACAAAGACATGCAATGACAGATGTGATGTTTTAAAATTCTGAAAGGAAATCATTTAATAAATTTTATTAGGTATGAATATTTCAATGAAGTAAAATTATTTTGAGGTAAATAAACCTAACTGAAGTGCACTGAGATATACTGGACCACTGAGATCTATATACTCATCCGGAACCACCTAGCTCACATTTTGTGGCAGGCCAAAACCTTCCAAATACTATGAACATTTCTTGGGAACTCAGTTTCTCTGGTCACCGCTGTCCCTGGGTTCCCTGCTCTCTTCTTTCCAGTGTTCACCCAGACATACCATTTATCTCTTTCCCTAGTTCTTGCCAAAAACTAAAATCACTCTCTAAGGATACTTTGAAGTGTGGAAGGTTTTACTGAAAATGAGATAACCAAGTGAAATATCTCCAAACAAAACAACAGGCATCAGTGCTCTGTAGCCTCCACATCACTGGGGAAATTCCCTTAGCTATTTTCCTAATACAGACCTCATTTCCCATCACCTCTCAGAGTTCTTTCTCTTATCTCATCTTTATCTATATTCTGCTTTATTCTCTCTCTTCACTGCACAGGACAATAATAATTTCTCATTTTTTAACACATAAAACTAACAATTTCTTAGTTCCTGTTAACACCCATGCTTTCTGGGTTTCATATTCTATACCAATCGTTCATCAAAGTATTATACTAATAGAAGTAGATTATCTCTCAAAGGGACTCAAATGACAGACGTTAACATACTACATTTTTAATTTCCTCAATTATGATTAACAAAATATACTCGAGAAGTTTTAAAACAGTATTTATAGCATTATCTCAAATATGAAAAATTCCTCTCTCTCTCACACACACACAAATAATAAGGCATTTTCATAGATACTGACTCAACTCTATTAATAGCTGATGATATCCCATTTCTACTTTTTAAATATTATTTTGATTAGAAAAATGACATTAAAATAAATAAAAGTATAGCCATAGTATCCCTTAAACAAAATATCCATGTTTTCTGCCAATGCAGTTTCTATCACATGCCTAGAACAAGTACTGATAATCATCATTCTGCCTCCAGGCAAAGCTTCACCAATCTGGCATCTGGGACTTAGGCAGAGGCAGAGTGCCCTATTCATCAGGTCTATTTCTTGCACTGTGTCTCCAGAAGCTTTAAGTGAACATTTCCCTGAGTTGTACATCCACAGTGCTTCTCTGCTGTATTTTCTGGAATCTATGCTTTTGCAGTAGCTGAATTTCTGTCCTTTGGGAAGTTGCCTCATTTCATATTGAGTCTCCATGATGTCCTGCAGTGTTCCTCCCATACCCCAAAGTCAGAAACTAGTGTACATGCACAGATATGTGTTTAATGGAGTGTAAGCAACAGCAATTCTGAAATGACATACTAAAACTGGCAGAGAATACATTCCGGGTCTCTCTCTATGCACTATTTATGTCTCTGTCCTCAGTCTTCTTCCCTCATAATTAGTAAAATTGATATTTTCTTCATGAAACCCTTCCTGAAACCCTGGGATAGCACAGCATCTCTGTGGCATATTCTCATAGCAATCTTCACTTAACCTTTTGTAAAAACTGTTCTTATATAATTTAAGCTCTGGAAGAATGGGATCATGTTTCTCTTGTTTACTATTATATTTCTAGATTGTAACAAGTGCTTAGTGAATACATGAAGAGATGGCTGGATGGATGGCTAAATGGCCACCACTAAACCTTTTTAAAATTTTCTCTCACCTTTAACTCTATTCAATGGGTCTTGCAGCAAAAAAAAAAAGAAAGAAAGAAAGAAGAAAAAAAGAAAAAAGCAATCAGTTCAGCCAGTATTCTCTGTAAAATAAATTCTATCTCCTGTTAAAAAAAAAAAAAAAAGGCCTGAAAGAAATTAAAAGAATCTCAGTAAAATCAAGGTGGCAATTTAAATAGGAATCCTATGGCAAGATTGAGAGAATTTCAACTAAAAGACTTTTCCCCATTCTCTTCTATTCTGATTTGCTTTCCTCAGAAACTCATCCTCAAGGAAAAACATAAGTCTTTTCCCTGTCATTACTCCTAATGACTTTACATCAAATTCCTTTGCTGTGACCCTGCAAATTCCTGTCTACTTTATGCTGATGGCTGTACACATGCCTGGCTCTTCCCTGGACCATTACCTGGCACTGTCAGATGAATACTTCTTTGGAATATGCCAATGAGCACAATTTTTCACCAAATTTATCAGTTTGGGTATCTATATACTTGTGATCATTCAATCTCTTACAGTATTACCTAAAATATTATCCCCCTGAAGTGGGCTATCCTTTCTACCTTGGAATTCACAGCATGTATATTTTTTTTAAAGTACCCACATTCTGTTGAAAACAGCTCTTAATTATAAGGGTCATTTATTTTTTTTTTAAATGTTCACTGATTATTCTCTGTCTTCTCCATATTCTCTGCTCTTGGTTTCCTTACGTTCAGGCTTCCCCAAAGCCATTCTGTATAATATTTATTTCAAGGTTAATTTACCCAAATCAATTCTTTTATGAGAATATTCTTTTCAAAACTTACGAAAGCTTGTAATTGTCTTAAAACCTATGAATATAAAATTATCCATATTTAATTACACATTCTTTAATGGAGCTAGAGTATCTATATGCAATCTATTTTTCTCTAACCTTAGTATTGACTCTTGACTACAGTCATGCTAGTGTCCCCATTCCTGCCTTCCTGGATTTACTTCTGCTATTTCTCTTTTTAGAATGGCCCTCCATTCTGCTCTCTTTTGATCCAAACCCTAATAACTTTGACCAGATCAAATTCCACATACTTCATCAAGTCTTTTTAGTCCATGCCAATTTTTGTTTCTGTGATTTCCTCTCATATTTCATATGTGATACCAGGTCATTAATCTAAATACTTCATGTATGTTAGATCTACCTCCCAAATTCAACTACATACTCCCCATGAAAATATATGTTAAATTTTCTCTGTAATTTCTATTGTACACATGCAGTGCTACGGACTTAGCAAAACTTAGGTTAATACTGACTGCAAAATAAAGATGTCTTCCTTCCCTTGGTTGAATTCTTGAAGGAGGGTATTGTAAGTAAAAAAGGAATCAAGTTAAGAAAATGGTAGAGAAAAGGGGCAAAGTAAATGAACAAGACAGATTTGATTACTAAAGAGTTTTGAGAACTATTTTCAAGTATGAGTTAGTGTTACCATGATCAAGCTTGTCAACAACTACAAGCACGCTAGCTATCCACCTGCTGTGGTAAGGAAGAATTTGGAGCTCAAAGAGAGCGAGTAGTAGCTTCAGATAACACTTTAAAATACCTTTATATTTATTAATATATTTTTGAAATCCTTGAGCTACTTTCTGGGCAAACTTTCGTGTCATACCTGTGGAGAAAAATGAGAGTAGGGATTGTGAGCACTTTGACAAAAGCAGAGAGACACAGGGAGAAATCCTTGCCAAATCTCTAACAGTGATACAACTGAGAATAGACACCAGGTCCCATGCCTTACCATCTGGTGTTCTACCAGCTAGACCACACTGTCTCTCTAAATTGCCAACCTAGATTACTAACTGTGCATGTGACATAATTTTTTTTTTCTTTCTATTGAAGATAGAACATCTTTCACTGGGCATGATGAAAATTTTTGTCTTTTTACAAATTTATAATTAGTGATGTTGCTTCTTTATACGCAGCAACAAAGGCAAAACGTTTATGTAAGTATATACCAATGCTATAAGAAAATTAAGAAATTATTGGTGTAAGATAGGGAGATATTTAATTACAAATTATTTAAAGGAATATATTATGAGAACTGGCTAATCCACTGTATTAATTTCTACATCTTTGTCTTATTAGTAGTTTGAGCTACTCTATTCAACAAAACAAGATTCTGTGCACACAAGACTTCTGTAGCTTCATGTTTGTACCAAACCATGATTACAGAAATAAGAATGCTGGTTCTTTCCATCTGTTCTTCTGGCCTGCATGTACATTTACTTAGGCATGTGCACATTCACATACATTGTCCACTGTGTAGTTCAGAAACTCTGTAACTCTGACTCAGATTGAGATGAACGTTTTCTGTTTTTAATTGAAGGAAAATGAAGGTTTAGGATCAGGTAAAGTATACTTCTTTGTTTAATTACCAAGTCAGGAATCTATTTGGGGTTATAAAAAGGAGGCAATCCTTGATACACTAGTATTTAAACTCTTATTCTTTCAAATATCTATGTGTACTTCAGGCCAGCTGTTCCACTAAAAACTGCCCTACCGTCACATTAATTGTACTTATGCAAAACATTTTTAATGTTGGTGATTATAATGATGTCTATAGAAGAGCTGAAAACTATGCAAGTTGATGAGTGGCAGAGAGGCTGCATTCATTCTCTAAAATAATTTTCCTTAATATTACAATATTCCCTTTAGACCTTTATGTATTGTCCAATCCACCAAGATGAAGAAAAATATTGTAGAAATTATTCACTTGGCAGGAATTAAGGGTTGAAGCAATTTGAACAATTGAGAAGGAATATCATAAAACGCAGATCACTTAAAGGACATTTGAGGTCAGCAAGTGCCAGGAGGTGGTGGTCTTCCCCAGGGAGCTCTCCACCACTCCCTCACCTCTTCTCAAGCCTTTCTCCTCCATGGGAATGGCCCTTCCCCTCCGGCCTTTGGTCACATGTCATAGCTTTGTACATATTTCCAAACAGTCAAAACAATCCAATTTTTTTTCCTCTTCAGAACATCCAATAATACATACTTTCCCTAGGTTGAATTTATTTTAATTTATTCTGGTTAATCATTTTTTCATGTCATGTATCATATTTCATAAATTAAGATTATAATAAGTAGTATGAATGCAGTCTTGCTTTAATACTATATAGACGTTCCCAAGTTGATTAGATTGGTGAAATATAGTAGTAATGAGTGAGAGGTGAGGCTTAATAAATGTCTGTTGTTTCATTAATAATAAGAATAGCTATCATATATCTAACACTGAGTACCTGCCAGGTTCGGGGCTAGATGCTTGATATCTGCTATAATAATCATAAAAATCATATCAAAATAATACCTTTCTTTTCCTTTATTTTTCTCTCCTCCCTCCTTTCTTTCCTCCTTTCCTTCTTTCTTTCCTATTTTTCTTAGGGAAGGAGGCTTAGTAAGTACCCTCATTTAAAACATTTTTAAAAATTTAGCCTTGCAAAAAGAAGACAGTAACTTGATCTATATATTTTTTAAATAAGTAATTTTATTCAAATATCAAAAATGTTAAATCTATAGGCTTAAACACACAAAATTATAAAGTCTGAACCTCTTTCCAGCCAAACTAAACTTTCAAAGTCAGTAGAAAATGGAATAATTTACTAGGCTAGATCACATACTCAGTTATCAATTACTTCAGAACATTATTCAGAAATGCCTGGTGAACAAGAAATAACAACATATCCTGTCCTGCTTTTAAGCTCTGCTTACTTTCAGGTACCTACTATTATTATAGAGTATGACCCTGAGAAAATGACAAACTAAAATCTAAGCTTCTCATTTGTTTCAAAATTAGCTAAGCATTTTTATAGCATGGCAGTCACAGAACAGTTATATCCTTTGGGTCATGCGTGTGCTCAGTCTTTTCACTTCTTTATTAAGGCTAATTGACAGTCCTCAGCAAGCTATACATTTTCACTTGATTATTCAAATTCTCTTAATGATCAGTTGGCAATATTTTATTTTTTATGACAATAAAGAACATGTAATTCTTAAATATCTAGTTCTAAGAGCCAAACTCTTTGATTGTTCTGATGCTTTAAATTTTTTCTCATATTCTAAGATTAATTCAGTATTCACCAAAATTTTCTTTCAATTTGTATTTATTTTTAACATTTAATATTGGTAATCTAGCTTAGATTGTATGTATATATGCATGCATGCATGCATCTATCAATCATCGATCGATCAATCTATCATCATCTATCTTATTAGTGTGATGAAAGGTAAAAACACATTTATTTTGCTCCAAGTGGCCAATTAACTAACATCAGTTGTTTGCAGTATTCTCTGCCTTTCTGTATTACAGGATCTGTTTTAGGGTTATCTGTTCTGTTCCCTTGATCTGTCAGCTTATTCTTATGCCAGTATCACACTGTTTTTAATTATTGGCTCTTATAATAGAATAAGTCTTCTTGTTCCAGTATTTAATTCTTCATTATTTTTGGACAGTTCCCCACTGTTTATTTTTTTTCACATGTATTTTTGAATTATTTTTCCAAAGTCACAAAACAAATTCCATTGGGATTTTGTTTGGGGATTTCATTTTGAAGATACAAATTGATCTGGGAAGAACTGGCATCATTACGATATTTAATCTTCTCAACAGGGTAATCTAAACTTTATGTCTGTGAAAGATGGAACCTGTTTTCTTTCTATTATCATTTTGGGGAAAATGGCTGTGAACAAAGCTCAAATATTCCAAAACTGCTTGTATGGTTTATGGATGAATAGGATCTTTAGTTTCTTTCATCTCACAGCCTCCCTGTTGAAACTTGCTTTTGAGCACTTTCATTGAGGTGAATAGGAGTCCATAAGTGAAACCAGGTTAATAGTTCCAGAGACAGGCTTGGTCAAGAAAAGAGCTGGCACACCTGGATGTAAAGAGGATTCTGCTATCTCTTGCCAGAAGTCTATCTGCCCATGAGGTCACTAATCATTCTTATTCTTTCTTGTGTATTTTCCAGTACTTTTGCTGCTGCCTCTCCATCTCCTCCACCCTGCCAGGCTCATTTGCTCAATATGTGTTTTAATTGAATTAAGGTGCCAAAGGATGCTTAGCTCTAAGCTTCATGGTTGGCTTTCCAAAGATTAATGAAAAGACCACTCCAGAGATAAGGAATCAACAATAAAATTAGAGCTGAGTTTTGAGGAAAAGTATATGCCTTTAACAACTGTTTTAGTATTTGGAAAAGGGCTCATTGTCTCTTCATCATCATCTCTAGCAAAGCTATCTGGTTCACTCTTTTTTTTTCAGTTAGGAATTAAATTGTACTTTATAGTAATATATTTCCCAGTAGCCATCCCACTCCTACCACACATGAACACTGAATGCTCTCTACTTTCTGACAATAATAATTTCATTTCAAAGAGACAGCTGGGAGGATACAAGCTCAACCATCAACAGATTGTAGGCCTTGTGGCTGAAGAGGTTGAGAGGTCTATGGATTTCATTTCTGTCCTACCACAGTTTCATCAATTATTGGTAATGTATGTGACACCACCAGCCTCTGGTGTCAGCCTGTGATAGTTATGGGAGATAAATAGCTTTTAAAATGTAAGTTTGGGTTTCAGAAACCAAGCAGATTCATGGTATCCATAAGTGAGTTGAATAGTTCCTGCCTATAGTGCCTGGTTCTTACCTTCTCTGCCCTCTCCCTCTTATGTTTGTTAACCCAAAATTCTCCTTGGAAAATGTTTGGAAATTCAATTCTAAGCAGTATTACTAATACAAATTACTAAATATGCATTTAAAAATATACATTTAAGCACTATCCATGTGTCTATTTTAAATGTTTACAAATGTAATATTTATAATAGAAAAATGATGCTATATGTTTATATAGCTTCGAATATTTCAAAATGAAAAGCAAATTAATAAAATTTTCAAGTGTTAGATTATTGTGTCAAAACAACAAGAAACAGAAGAGAAAGTGAGATGCTGAGTTGATATCCTCCTCCTTGATTCTATCTGGTATTAATTTCCTTAGGGTGACTCTCAAATTTGAGAAAGTCAAAGTCAGGTTACCTGGATGTCATGTCTACTCAGCACAGACCAATGGTGAGTGTATGCTCTGTAAACTGGGAAAGTGCAATCCAGAGGCAAGCAAAATGAGGGCCCTTCAGAGCGTTCTTCAATTATATGTTGGTTATTGTCTAACCAATCTGTTTACTATTCCAAAAGTGTTACTCTAGTCTCTCTAGATACCTGACGTTCTATTGCATTTTCACAACATTCCACAGCTACTGCTTGTTTTAGATCTATACTTCATGACAGGATGATAGCTTCTTCTCCTTCCTGTTGCTTGGGGAAAATGCTGCGAAAAATGTTTCCTAAGATTTTTTTTTTTCGGGTTTTTTTTTTTTTTTTTGGTCTGCCCTTTGGGTAACTCCTGTATACTCGTTTCACATGCAGCATAAGATTAGATTTTTTTAGAAATTACACTGCATGTCAGTTATGTATTAGAGCAATCTGTCATCTCCACATTGGGTGCTGTCTCCAGCACCTGGTTCTCCAGGACTTATATTTCGGAAATATAGCAACGCATGTTACATGAACAGTGTCAGCAAGCCATTATTATTAATATGAGATTCTAAATTATAAATATCAGACATCCTGGTGCAGCATTAGGAGATGGTTCTGAGGTTAAAACAGTAGAACATTCACACAGCTACCAGGCAGAGGCAAATGAAAAAACTAAAAATATATGCTTCTGTTAGTTTTAAAAGCTGAGTTGGAGAGCAGCAGCAACTTGGTCTTATGTAGCAATGGTTTAGGACTCTCTCTCTCTCTCTCTCTCTCTCTCTCTCTCTCTCTCTCTCTATATATATATATATATATATATATATATATATTTTGCCATTTTATAAATAAGTAAATGCTGATAAATAAGCATATTTATCCCCCACCTCTCTTTGCGTCTCCAGGATGGTCAGTGCGCAGCTTAGGCAACTACCACTAGAGGTCTGTAACTCTTTTTGGACATTTGCTAAAGGTGGGAGTCCAGCAGTAGCCTTATAAAAATATCTATTATTAACGTACATCCATTTTACAAAAAAGGATTCACACCAGGAAGCACTCCAAAGGACCCAGTTACATTTTATCTTAAGAAGGTTGGTATTTTAAACATCAGAATAAAACTGCTCACACAGCTGAATGGAAAGCAATGAAAAATAGTAAACGAATTGGTACAACCTTAACTTCTAGCAGAGCTAAGCCAGGGGCTTTACACACACACAGAGGTTGTGTGCCATTCAGGAAATGGTTCCCTCTGCAGTGATATGGATTGAGGCATAAGTGATAACAGAATCATGAAGACATCAGATTGTAAAACACAAGCCTCATCCATGTTTCTTGCAGATAATTATTTACAGGTGAAAATAGTGGGGTTCCATCATTAAGCACAGATGCATATTTTAGTCATTTCATGGTGATTTGCGTTTTTCTGAGTGCAACTAGCATTTAAACTATATTAAATATGCAACACACTGAGAATGATTACAAATGTAGGTTATAAACATCTCACTCATATGCCCATATGATTTTTTTTTGTGAAGAAACATCTGAAATAAGCTTAATGTATTTAAAATTCTTTCAGTATATTATTGGTTGTCAGTTCACAGGCAATTATGTATGAAGGCTTTTCAAAAATATTGTGCTAATGACATGTATATATGGAAAGAGATTGATATAATCGCATTGTCTTTAAAATCTGATGTTTTAAATAGTATTAGGCAAGCATGAAAATGAAGTCTAATCCATAAGTACCCAGGTATCTAAGGAAGATTCTCCTGTTCACAGAACATATTTCTCTTACTATGAATTCACACTCTTAATATCTTTTCTTCATTATATATTTGACATGAGTTTTATATACTTTGAAAAGTTTGAGCATTTCTTTCCCTTAGATTAGGGATGCAAACATAGAAATTTCTCAGATTGTGATAAAAACAATTTGAAAAACTGTATTTTGTTTACATCATTAATACTCAGTATCACAATAATTACAAAATTAGGACTATATCTTTTATTTCTTATATGTCTATGCCACTTTATAAGATTATTGTGATTTTGAGGAATTGTACTTTAATTGTGAAATTTGAAAATGAACTGCCTACCATTTGACATCTTACAATACCAATTCTAACTTGAGCTACTATGTGTAGATATTCACAGAACTATACGTTTTCCCCCCAGATGTCTATTTGCAGAAATATCAATGCGCAGATTATATCATTTTCTACATCATGAAAGCAGTCAGTCATCTCTTGGTATTTGTCCCTCTCATCAACCTTAATTGGTATTTACTTGGTCTTGCCATACTGGGTATATAGCACTGTGCTAAGTGCATGGAATGATTTAACTTTAAACAATTTGAGTCAATAATATGAGACACACATACATATGCATACACATATATCAACCTAACAGAATATGCATACAGGGTAAGCCTGACCTTTTGGTCTTGCAGTCTCTGGGGCTGCAAGAGCTTCCTCTGTTCATAAGTGAATATGCAGCAGTGATATCTGCTGAACACAGAAGCATTCTTACCAGCTGCACTGCACTTTGGTATCTATGGCATCACACCAGGAGGATATAAGGATCATTTGGCTGCTTTATTTATTTTCAGAGGTCATGTATCTGGCGTGTGTATATATGTATATATATATGCACACACACAAAGACATACATACATACATATACATATATGTAAATAGTTAAAATTTAAAATTCATTAGCTACAAACCCCCAAACTCCAAAGTAGCTTTTTTTCTTATTTTAGAGCAAAAAAAATAATTTTGATATTGATGAGATTTCCTAGTTTCAATGATATTAATAATATCCACTAATCTATCATTGAAGTCTCACAGAAGGCATGGTGCTTCTGCATGGAAATTTTACTGAATATTTTTATTTATTATTTTAATTACTCCATCTGTTTGCATGAAAGTCATTCCTATCAAATCAGTGTACTTGCTTCCAGAATTTGGGAGGCAGAATATCACAATACACAGAAGAACAAAGGGATTGAAAAATAACTGCTACATTAAAAAACAAATAAACAAACTTGTTTTCCATTGTCCCCATCCTGTTTATATACAACAAAGAAAACCTGAGGCATGTTTAGATAAGTATAGTTATTAGCTAGCTAGCTGTTAAAGTCACAATTTCTTTGAAACTTCAATTAGCAGTTGTCATTTGGTTGATAATTTACATTCCTGATTCTGTGGCCCAGCCTAATCTCTAAATATTTACATTTGTATTTAACCTCTTGGTTCAAGCTAAATGTAGTAGTGAATGTGAAATCAGGAAAAAAGAATGTCAAATTAGAAAACACGGATCTTTGGTTGCAGTTAGGAAAGAGAGGAAAGACAGGCATTGCCTGAGAGACAAGTGCAAGTCAGAAAGTAAGGCATGTGTAGACTGCTCTACTGTAACATTAGTGTTCTGTTCCTTTTTTATTAATGGCCAATACTGGGGTGTGTTTCAGCTAAAAATATACACATAACATAGCTCCCTGGGGCTTAAAAACACTTTGATTTACTTTGTCAAGTAGGAAGAAATTCCAGTTTTGCTAGTTTATAGGTATGCTGGATTTTTTGTTCTCTTCAAGGAAGCCAAGTACAAATAAACTAATGTTTTTTTAAAAAAACTGGCCTCCTTCTATAGACTGAAGATAGTTTTTGTACCTCAGATTTTAAACCTTATTTTATGATTGTTCCATTCAGTCAAGGCAATAGAAAATAAATTATTATATGACTCAAATGGAGTAAACTAAACTTTGCTTTAAGGTTAAGATAGTACATGGAAAAGTGTACTTGAAATCACAAAACACAAAACAATGTATTTGTGCAGTAAAGAATGGCTTGAGAAACCTCAGGAATTGGTTCAACCTCAGCAAACTATGTTAGTTGGTATTATATACCATGAAAAAATCAGCATGATACAGTAAAAGGCATTTCTACCACCTTTAAAACACCTGTTATATAAACCATTGTTTATCTGCTCTGAACTCTGAAATACAAGTGTGAAATAGGCTTTGGGCTTTTTATTGATCTGTTTGTTTTATTATTCCTGAGTTTCAGTAAGTTACAGATTTTGAATCTATAAACCCATTGTCTTTCCCCAGTAACAGAGTTGGTATCAAAAGAGCAGCCTACAACTGGAGAGTTAAACAGTGGCCTGCACAAAATTGCCTCTGTCTTTCTATGCCTTCTGGAAAGAGAGGATGCAGTGAATACTGGCAAGTCTTCATATCTCATACAAGCCGTCCACACCAGTCACCCAGAGGAGCTCTGATCTCTGGACCTCCTGAACCCTGGACACTACCCTAACCATCTGATATCACGGAACTTTGCTAGGCCAGCTTCAAGTTGTTAGTAAAACACAAGGATGGTGCTTCATTCCTATGTTGTTATGAAAATGAGGTTGGCAAGGAAGAAATATGTAAATTACCTTTTGAAGGTCAAGCTAATTCTGTCTGTAGGGATGTTGTATGCTAACAGCCAGAATAAGGAATCACAGGCCAGCAGAGCTAGCACCTGGGCATGAAAATGTCAATGAGGCCACAGCAACATGACTGAAAATGCTGGGAGCTGTAGCAAATTGCATTTTCCAGACTCCTCTCAGAGAGAACTGCAAATAATTGGGGAAAATGCTGTGATAAGCTGCTTGCTTACCTTTGCAGCCCCCGCCAAACATGGTACCTGAAACAAGTAGGTGCTAAATCACATTCTTAAATTAATAATTGTGAAGCATAAATCATGGGAAGTGTGACCTCCAGCGTCATGTTCAAGTGGGAAATGATTACTTTATAGTTTTCAAAATGCTTTCTAAAGAGGGGTCCCTCTAAGAAACATTTCTCTTATTTTAAAATGCCTTATAAAGGATGTTTGTTCCTTGAGTGGAGAACAAAAGCTAAATTGCTCTGCTCATTAGAGAGACTGATTTCTGAACTCCTCTGCTCCTACCCTTCTCAGTGTTCAGCCTGTCTGCTAATATATATTCATATTCAAAGAATATCAGTCGGGTGAAGTGCCAAATTATTAATTTGCCCTGTGTGTCCGCATATCTCACTCAGTTTGACCCTCAAAGTGACACCATGACTTTAAACTTACTTGTAGTTATATTTTCTTGGAATTCCAGTCCCAGCTCTGTTAGTACATTCATTTTGGTGCCTCGACAAGAACCACTGTTTATACTCACGACTCAATGGCTCATTTTGTTCTGATAAAAAGCCTCCCCCCAAGCCCTATCCTAAAAAAAAAAAAAAAATGCCACAGGGGTTAGAGTTGGCTGCACTGTTTCCAGTGAAATAATCAATAAAAGTTTTTTGTTTGTTTGTTTGTTTTTTATGTAAGGCAGCATGGAGGGAATTTTTCATCAAATTTCATTAGGAATGAATTCAAAACTTAAAATGTCTGAGACATGAATATTTCTGGACATGAGATATTTTTAACTCTAAGAGTAAAAAGATTTAAAAGTGTATATATTTAGACAGTACATGTATTTGTACAATTTCATTTCAATGCTTTAAAACAATTGGTACCCAGTAAAACACCTAACTTATTTTAATGAATCATGAGCTACACACAAGATGACAATGAGACTGCTGAGAAGAAATCTATTAAATCTTCTTCCTGCAATCCTGTCTGAAAACATCAGGCCACCAAGACATCAGGTGGGGCATTCCATTTCCATGTATATGATAGACTATAGAAACTTTCTCTGCAATAATTACAGAGGTTAGATTTAAACAATGAATGATTTTTAAAAAATAAAACTCTAATGCTTTAAAGAACACAGTTCTTTGGAATGTTTCTCATAATGGGATTCCTGAATGAAGTATCTTCCATTGTATAATCATACCATGATACGTGTTAAGGATAGACCAGACTCAAATATAGCCAAGTTATAATTCTTATAAAGATGCCTTATTGGTGAAATTCAGCCTACAGTGACTCTTCTTTCACTGTCAGAATTTCTGAATATTTATGAAAGGGGATTACCTAAATCTTTCATTGAAATGTTACAGTGTATGATTTCCCTGACTTTTGTTTCTGGATTACCACTTTTATAAAGTTCTGACAAGTCAAAGGAGAATGGCAAGCAAAAAGCCTATTACTCAAAGAACTAAAATCAGATAAAGATCAATTTTAAAATAAAATCAAAGTACAAGAATATAGAGAGAGACAAAACTCTAAATATGTTAAATACCATGTACACAATTTGGGAATATCGAGACATTTTGGTCAACTTTCAATTTTATTTTCTAGAGTATCTAAACTGCAAAGGCCCAATTTTTGAAGGCTGTGGAAAGACTTAAAGATGATGCTGATGATAAATGTTTGAAAATTCCTTTTGTTGATCTAGTATTAAATTGAGAAAATAAACATTTAAAAGGAATGTCTATTTTCTGTTTCCCTTTGAGATTCAAAGTTCATTAGCATTATCATTTTGGATCAAAAACACTACAAAAATAAGATTACTAAATCTTATTCTTACTAATCTTATTCTTATTAATCTTAATCTTATTCAAAAATGCATGAAAAATGACTTCTGAGCTTTTCTCCACTAGTCTACTTTGCCCCATAAGCAGGATTAGTTTCAAGAAAATGCTTCTGCCAGAGAAATGTCTGATCATGGTCTCTAAATTTACTGCTCCACTGTTTGTAAATATCAGTAGCAAATTCTCAGACTGAGTCAGTACAGGCTTTTAAGAGATGAGAGGAGCACTGGGGCAGGTAGGATGGGGCCAAAAGCTCAACTACACTTCAGGGCAATTTCTTGGACTGTGACTCCAGATGGCCATTTCCCTAGCCAGACTATAGTAGCTGTCTGTCAAACCTTGAAGTTCACCTGGTTGTTTTCTGTGAGACTGTTTAAAAATAACATCAATACGTCTGACTGCAGATATTATTTATATGTGTGCATATCTATAATTTTTAATACTGAAAAATTCAGAAAATAACAAAGATAAAAATTATGCCTAAACCTATTGCCTACAGTAATCACTCAACATTTTTATGAATATACATTTCTAATAATTTTTCTATGCATAGATGTAATTTGAAGACATTAAATATCCTAAACTTGGTAAAGTGTGTGTAAATATTTTCACTTGCCATTTTTAATATCTGCATATTTTATTCTACAAATGTACCTTAACTGTTTTAAGCAATGCATATTGTTGAACATTTAGATTGTTTTAAATTTCATGCTATAATAATTCTGCTACAGAGTTTAGGAAATCATTGAGTAGTACACCTATACCATTCTTCTAAGGATAAATTCTGAAAAGCAGAATTTTTAAAATTGACTTTGCAACAGTCAATTTTAATTGTGATTTCCAAGATTTGGATCTATGTTATTCAGGGTAGGTAGGCTAACTGCTTTAACAAACTTTGAATTCTCAGAGCCTCACTGCAACAAAGATTTCTTTTTTGCTCACACTGAGTCTCATGAGGATGTTCTTGCTCAGTGGTTCTCCTGGGTGACTCTTCTCCAAATAGTAAACTCAGGATCCAGGCTCCATTTACTATGTGTTCCACCATCAAGGAGTCCATGTGGACTATCCTATGATGTTTCCGAATGTCTTACAGACTAATCTTTAGATAAAGGGTTCAATTGTAGTTTTCTAAAATAGCTTAATATCAGAGATATTTTCAATGTTTAAAAAGCAGAATTCCCTCTTTCCTTAGAGAATTACCACTAAAGAATCTAATACTTTGTCTTTTCAACTCAACCAATAAAAGCACAACTCTTTTTAAAGGTATTCTTTTTAAGTGTACCATATTCTCTACAATTGTGGCTACATTTGCTACTAGTGAAAAAAACAATTGTGATTAGTTGCTCTCACATAATGTAATGGGTGATTGCTAGCCCTACTGTCTTTCCCTTTTACATCCTCCTGAAAAACAAGCTGCTTGTTTTGCCTCTAATGCCTCATAAATTATTTTATTTTCACTGTAAAAATTAAGGCAGAGAAATCAGAGAGAGGAGGGAGAGGGAGGAAAGGAAGAACGGAAGAACAGGGAGGGAGAAAGGGATATAGATGGGCAATAAAGATAGAAATAGAAAATATGACAAAGAAAAGAAAAATATAAAATGATCACGGGCAAAGTGATACAATTACTTTGCTTTCAAATTATACCTTGGTAGAATTGCCTAGTGATGGAATAGTTAAAAATAAGCTACAAAATATTTCTATCATCGGGCAAATTAGAGAGGAACAGTATAATTTCAGAAAACAAAACTATCATCAGGGACACTGAGAAAGTGAATTGAGAATACTGTTAAGTTTCTGTTTTGACTTAACTGAGCAGGAAGAATAACTTAAAATAGCACACTCATATTTACAAATTTGAAAATAAATAGTCTGATACATTTTAAAGTGTCAACTGTCATTTTCTTCTATACCAGTTTCTTTCTCTTTTTGAGGCACAGACCAAACCCAGACCCACAGACTTTAGCTTCTTGTTTAGTTCCTTTTTACATTATGGAGTTAAAGCATGGCTTTGTGGTTCCCATGAGTCTACTTTATCATTTGTCTCTGCTCTCCCTTACTCCTCTCTTTTTCAACTACTCATAACCCAGTGACAATCACAACAAACTTGAATATTTTTCTTTGATTATTTTCCTTTAAGAATTTACTTCTAAGTAGCACCATTCACCATTACACTATTAGCAAAATAAATTCCAAATGATCTTAATCAAAACAGGAAACTTTATCTTTGAACAAAATGGATTGATTTAGAAATTTCTAGGAATAATTTCAAATAAAAACAACTGCAGAGGCTTCAGTGGACCTGCTGAACATGGTATGTGAGAAAGGGAAAAATAAAGAAAAATATCCTAACAATGGACAAAACAGCAAGGATTACCTAGTATGGTCTAAGACAACATCAGATTATTCTGATAGCTCAGTGTCTAGCAAGGATAAAAGATAGTGCACTCGATTTGATTAATTAGGATATATTTTAATAAAGAGGTTACTTGAAAGGGTGAAGGCAACGTTAGAGAAACCAACAAAGAAAAATTCTGTAATCCAGAACTAATAACATGGAGCGTCATGTCCACCTAAACACCTGAAGGGACAAAGGGAGGGGGAAGAAGGCACCAAAATTCAGGGAAATTAGGTTCTACCTGACAGCAGCTTTGACCTTTAGAAGAAAGATATAATCAACCCTCAGCAAGCCTCCAGGTAGAAAGCTAAGGTATTAAATATACTGACTTTACTCTTAGTTTTCTGCCGGTGACTCCCATTGGTTGAACCCAATTGAAAGCCAAAGGTCAAAGGGACTTTTTGCTGCAGCACAAAAAGGTCAGTTTCTCAGAACCCAGAATGGAGACAGGTAGAAGTGGTTCTGGAGTAGCAAACAGAAGTTACTGAGCACTGCCTCCTAAGTGGTATCCTCACTCCTGTACAAGCCCTCCTACCATCGCTTCGGAGAAGCCAGAGGGACTGCTTGAAAATATAAATCACTTTATGTCATTCTAGTGCTTAAGACACTGAAATGGATTTTCCTGACACTCAGGAAAATATGTAAAATCTTTACTATGATCTAAAATTTCTACATGATCTCATTCCTGGCTACTTTTCCAATGCAATCTCTAATTACTCTTCCCATCTCTTATTCTGCTCCAACCACAGTAATCTTCCTACTCTTCCTCAAAATTCCACAGTCCTTGCTTTACACCTGCTAGTCTCTTTAGCCGAAAGCTTTTTCACCTTCCCTCATTTTATTGTTTTAAGAGGTCTTCTCAGATTTACTCACCTAAAATAGTAGCCCTTATTATTCTCTATCTCCTCACCTTATTTTATTTTACATTTCTTCAGGGCAATTATCATCACCCACTTATTATCTCCCTTCCTCTATTAGAATAAAAGTGCTATGAAGGCAAGAGCTTTGGCTACGTAGTTGGTTTCTGTGTCCCTACGGCTACAATGGACCCTGTTACATTATAAATAATAAAATATAAATTGAACAAGTAGAGGAATACAGGACAACTCTTCTTTTTCTAATTCAGGGAAATTTTCCAAAATCTTTTCAGGCAATACTGAAGATATAGAGCAGTCTGGGTCATATGCCCTCAGCTGCTGAAGAGTGGAAGGGCAGGGAAGAAAAAAAGAGTTGGAGACACTTATGTGGAGGTGGGAGGCAGAGTAATTTCTCAAAAGGAAGGGTTGCATTGTTCAAAATAAATTGGAGGAATCCTGGAAGAGACAGAGCACAATTTACATGAGTTCACTGATTGCCACTAGCTTTAAACAGCCTAAAAAGGGTACACATTGGTTGTTGAAAGCAAGTTGTGAGCATTGAGCTTTCTTAATGTTGAAAGAACTTGAGAGTTGCATGCTGTACAAAAGTATTGCTATGAATAAAATAAAGACTCAAGCAAGTATTTGTTGCTGGTATTACTGATGATGGTGAGGATAGAGATAATAGGATTATGGCTGTAACCAAAGAGTTGTTTGTATTTTACATTTTCTGAAATTAAAAAAAGAAATACATTCTTCCTTGAGCTTTTCAGGAAACTTTCTAAATTTTCTTTCTAGATGGAAAATATGTACAAAGGCTCAACAAGCATTTATTCACTACTCCTGGATTTTTGTGATGGTACATCTTTCCCATTCCCCATAGTAAATATTTCATTTTCAGGTTTGAATATTGATTAAATATCTATAACATGTGAAATGCTCATGATTTATCATTTTTAATCCTCCTCACAACAGTTCTGCAACTTAAGTATCACTATCCACATTTTACAGATGAGTAACTGTATTTGTTATCTACTTCTGTGTAACATATTGCCACAAACTTAATGGCTTAAAATAACTAACATCTATTATTATTTGATAATCAAAACAAGACAAGAGGTAATGTATCACTGGCCTGGTCTAGAAGTGAAAATTCAAGACATACTTTGTAGGTAGTATCAGCAAGACTTGCTGAGGGATCAGATATGGGATAGGTAAGAAAGCAGAAAAGATTAGTATAACTTCTTAGGTTGACTTTAAACAGATGCCCTTTACTAAAATGGGCATGAGTGATATAAAAATAGGTTGGGTGGAAAGAATGAGTGTTTTATTTTCAGTATATTAAGTCTGAAGCATCTGTGAGACAGCCAGGTAGAGATATCAAAGATGAACTAGACCGTAAAGTTGTGGAATTCAAAGAAGAGGTCTAGACTAGAGAACACCCTAAGCTGAGGCTTTGGCCCTAAATCTCCATGAAATTTGATAGTGAAGTAAGTAGTCTAGATACATAAAGAAGACTAGACTAGAGGCAGAAGAAAGAGAAGGTCAGAGCTAGCTCAGTTTCTTGCCTTAGGATATTATTATTATTAATATTTTGGGGGGGATGACGCAGGAGAAAAGCATCTCTCAGGTGGTGGCTAAAAATAGAATACTTCTAGAGAGAGAGAGCGAGCGAGAGACAGACAGACAGACAGACAGACAGAGACAGACAGAGCGAGCGAGGACACGCGCGCGCCCAAATTTCAAAAGTTGTCCATTTCGGGGCTTCAGAGAGCATCGGACATAGATTACTCTGAAATACAAGTGATTCCCAAGAGAAAACCAATCTGGGGGTTTTGCCTTACTACTTTTGAAGCACAGGGGAAGGAGTTTAAAGAGAGAGAAAAGGAAAGAAAGATTATCCTTTTTCTTAGCTTTCTGCTGTTGAGCTTTGAGCTCCTTTCTTCACATAGTGAAAGATTCTATCCACTAACAGTCTATAAAAATATCCTTAATTCTGAATAGTTCAGAGCTGCATTCATCCTTCTTGGTAGGAGAGAAAATTAGGAGACTGCCTGATAATTCTGTTTTCTGGAGGTCTCCTTGGTCCACTGGCTGGCTAGGAACATCCTGGTTGTCATGGTCATATAGTGGCACTCTACTTTTTCTGACCTTGAGCCCTTAGGAAAGAGAGAGTCAAGGGCTTTCGACCAAAGTCCCTGAGGGCCATCTCCTAATCAATGGTCCTAACAAAAGCATATACCTGTGTTCTAAAAAATATTTCATTCTCCAGAGGGGTCCTAGTTGCTGGGTTTCTTTCACTCACTCTCCTAGCCTGAAATTCATACAGTTATGATGTCTATGTGCTCTTTTTAAATGACAATAACACTCACAGTATATCAAAATGAAGACTGTGCTGACCATGCATTCGTGGATTAGCTGTGCTTGGATTTTAATCAGGTATAGCTGTCCTTTCTCATTTAATGGCTCCTGAGCTTAAATTAAAAAAAAAAAAAAAGTGAGAGAGAGAATGTGATTTTTATATATTACAAAAGAATAAAATTAAATGAAGCTACAAATGTAATTTTTATATCGAGCTTATTTCCTTTTATTTGTTTAAAATGAAGAGAAGAGGTGTTAACTAAACCCTGTTGGTGTTGATTACAGCTTCAAATTCACAGATATTTTTTCTTTTGCAAAAAAATAAGACACGTGATTTTTTTTCATTTTACTGAAATACAACTTCAATTAAACTAGTAATAACAAACTGACTGTGAATTATTTTTATAAGCATGGTCAGTGAGAAATTCAAGCTTGTTTATCTCAGTAAGAATCCAATAATCAGAGATTGTACAAACTTGTCCAGCATGTATCAACAACTGCTTCCATTTTCAGAAGATAACTAATAATGTTACAAAAGCCTCTCCATGCTGGATCTTTTTGTCACCATCTTGTGTTCTACTCATTCTTTTAGCCTAGTAAATGCTTTGATTGCATCATTCCACCATCTCTTGACATTCTGCATCCTCTTCTGTTCCTGGCCACAGCACTAATCAAATTCAGGCTTGAAAATATCCTGCTTTTGGCATAGAGCTCATCCACAAATAAGTTTCTTATTTTCTTAATTTAGTTTTGAAGTGACAATAGATGTCTATACCACTGGTAAAGCTATCCAAAAACAATCGTGGTATATTCTTCTCTTGCTAATTCCTTTCTCCAGAGTTTGGTGGGCGTCTTTAACTTCCCTCAGAGGCCATTTTGGTTACAGCACTTTTTTCCTAAGAAAGGCAAGATGCAGGCCATCTTCACGGTTCAGAGTTAAAAAATCTCAATCTGGTTGTGTACGTTAATTTACTTCTTCCATCTGGACTCACTCTGTTCCCTCCAGATACCCTGAACAGTCTTTCAAATTCATCAACAGCTTTCCCCATTGAGTGGTGCTTTATATAGCCTTTTATGGATCCAGAACTGTCAATGTTTCTTCTGCAATATTTGTTTTGAATTCAAAGATTACCTGCTGGATATCCTTGAGGTCGTTTGCTGGTGATGGAAAATAATGGCGGCAGTTTTCCAATCCCCACACTGTCCTCCATAATCCAAGCTGGCAGTGCAAATACAGTAGTCTGTTTTTCCACTTGTGAGAAACCTCTTACAGACAGGCTGTAAACAGCTTGGGTGGTATTGTCACGACACTAACTTTTCTGCCTACTCTTTTTAGATTTTCTGCTTATTACTTTGTTCACACGTACTCATGTGTCTAAAAACGTTACCAAAGGCCTTGGAGGCAGTTTTTTTGTTTGTTTATTTGTTTGTTTGTTTTTAGGCAAGGCAACCCTTGGTTGACCTCACAGACTGCAAGGACCTTGTCAGCTTCCGATCCATTATTTTTTACACCTACAGTACCTGGTCTTCCTAGGTGGTCTCCCATTCAAGTACTAACCAGGCCCAACCCTGCTTAGCTTCCGAGATCAGACGGGATCAGGCTTGTTAAGGGTGGCATGGCCATAGACGACAGTTTCCATTCAACTTTTACATTGTCAATTTTTTTTTAATTTAGGTAAAATTTGCATACAAATATATGTATGTTTATAATTCAATGAACTCCAACAAATTAAACACTCCAGTCATAAGATATTTTTATCATCCATAAAAAAGTTTCTTCTACTTTTTATCCAACAAGTCTACATATCTCTGAAGCAACCATTGTTTTGATTTCTATCTTCACGTTTTTGAACTTCTTATAAATTTAATCAAAAAATATCCTTTTCTGTTTCTGGTTTCTTTTAGTAATGACAATTCTGAAATTCATCAATGTTACTGGGTTTATCAGTGGTTTACTCTTTTCTTATTTTTGAGAAGTATTCCATTGTGACTGTGCCATAAAAATATGTTTATCAATTCTCCTGTTGATGAAACTTTTGAGCTGTTTCCAGTTTGGGACTATTATAAATAAAGTTGTTATAAGCATTTATATAAAAGTCTCTTCTGGACCTGTGTTTTAAATTCTCTTGGGTAAATACATAGGAGTTAGAATTGCTGGGTTTTGGGGTAAGTGTATATTTGATTTCACAAGAAAGTGCCAAAGAGTTTTCAAAAAAAAAAAAAAATTGTACCATTTACTACTCCTAAAAGCAATACATGGAAGATCCAATTTCTCTACATTCTCACTAACATTTGGTATAAGCTGACTTTATTTTACCTTTTTGGAGCAGATATGCGGAATGTGATTCTAGCAGGTGTGATTTCCATTTGCATTTCCCTAATGATGCTCAGAACATTTCTGTGTACATTTTTCACCAGTTGTTTATCTTTTGCAAAGTGTCTAAGTCTTTTTGCTCATTTTTTGTTTTCTTTTTATTTTCCATTTTTAAGAATTTTTTGTATATTGTAGATAAAAATGCTTTCTCACCTTTATATATGTATTTCCAGTCAATGGCTTGTCTATATTCTTAATGGTGTCCTTTGATGAGCATAAGTTTTATTACATTTTAATGAAATCTAATTTATCATTTTTTTTCTTTTATGGCCATTGGTTTCTTCATGCTCCCTAAGAAATATGTGCTTACAACAATACTGTGAAAATATCTGCCTATGTCTTTTGTTTCAAAAGATTTACAGATTTAATGTTTAGATCCATAATCATTCTTGAATTAATTTTTGATTATAGTGGAAGGTAAGATGTTTCATTGTTTGTATGTTTTATCCATTTTTAAAGCACTATTAAAAAGATTTTTCTCTCTCTCCTGGCATCTTAATAGTGAAACACTTTACTGTATGAGTATGGGTTTATTTATAAATTTTCTTTTCAGTTCTACTGATCTCTTAGCCTACCTGCATGTCAATGCTATACTGTCTTGATTACTGTAGCTTTAGAATTAATCTTAGAATCAGGTAGTATGACTCCTGCAACTTTCCTCTTTTTCAAATTTGTCTTTGCTTTTCTAGCATCTTTGCATTTTCATATACATTTTAAAACTAGCCTGTCATTTCCTTAAAAAAAAAAAAAAAGGCTGCTGGAATTATAATCGGGATTTTTTTGAAATAAGAATTGACTGTTGAAGTTTGTTAAATATTTTTGCATCTATCTGAGATGATCATATTTTCATTCTATTTCGTAAACATGGCAAATTACACTGATTACTTTTCAAATGTTAAACCAACCTTGCATTTCTGGGATTAACCTCAATGTGTCTTAATGTACTTTTTCATGTTACTGGAATCAATTGCTATTAATTCGTTTATCAATATTACTAAGAGATATTGTCCTGCAATTTTCTTTTTTTTTTTGCAATGCTTTTGCCAGGTTGTGGTACCATAGTTATGCTGACCTCAAAAAACTAATAGTAAAGTAACTCCTGTCTCCCAATTTTCTGAAAGAATCTGTATAACAGTGGTATTATTTTCTGCTTAAAAATTTGATAAAATTCACTAATCAAACCATTTGCATCTGGATTTGGGGAAGGAAGGAAGAGAGATTTCTTACTACATTTTCAAGTGACTTTAGTACATTCAGAGATATTTAAATTCCTGTTCTTCATATGTTAATATTTTTCAGGAAATTTTTCTATTTTATTTAAGTTGTAGAGTTTACTACATAATGTCGTTTATATTTCCTTATTACATTATGATTTTTATGCAGTCTGACAATCTTTGCTTTTTAATTGGAGTGTTTATATTTAACAAAATCTTTGTTATGGCTAAATTTAATTCTAACATTTTTATGTTTCTTAGTTTTCTAATGTTTTCTATTTTCTTCTTATTCTGCATATTATTTTTGTTTAAAAATTATCTAATGTTTTATTTTGAATCTTCTTTTGGCTTTCTAGCTATAACACTCTGTATTTTTTAGTGATTAGCCTAGAGTATAATATGCATTCTTATTACAATTTTCTTAGAGTTAATACTGTGATTCAAACATTCATTGAAAATGTATAAATCTCTCAAATATAATTTACTTTTTCCCATTTTTCAAGCTACTATTGTTATTTAACTACTACACCTGTTATAAATTCTATAATACAATGTTATTTATTTTATGCTCTAAAAAGGAGATCATCAAAGTTCTTTAAAAGCAAAATAGTTAATATTTTAAGCTTTGAGGGTTACGTGTGGTCTTCGCTGCATATTGTTTTTTGGTTGTTGTTGTGTTTGGTTCATACCTGTTTTTATTTTTATAATCCTTAAAAAGAACAAACACCACATACTTAGCTATCGGACCATAGAAAATTAAACTGTGAGCTAGATTTGGCCCACAGGTCACAAAGTTTGCCTGCTTCTATTCTAAAAAGTCAGTTGTTTTTTAAAGAAATTAATGTAAGAAAAAAAGGTTTTTATCATTTTCAATACTCTTTTCCTTCCTGCAAATGTGAATTTGAGCTGCCATAATTTCCCTTCATTTTGAATAACATTCTTTAACATTTCTTAGAGTGCAGGTTTCATGAATTCTCTCTGCTTTTAGTTATCTGAAAATTTTTTCTGTTTTACCTTATTTCCAAAGGATATACCACTGGATAGGAAAATCGAGGTTGTCATTTTTCTATTCTTTTCCTCCTTGCTGTCTTTAAAGCATCGTTCCATTGTATACTGTCACACATTTTTTCTAAATTACCACCTATCCCCCAAGATTTGCTATCCTAATTCTTAGGACTGTGGATATGAGATAGAGTGCCCTGATTATGTTATATTATAGAGCAAAAGGAATTCTGCAGATGTAACTAAGGCTACTAATAAGTTGAATTTAATCAAAGGGGAGATTATCTGGGTAAGCCTAATGTAAACATGTAAGCTCTTTAAAAGCAGAGAATTTCTCCAGATAGGCATCAAAGAAGAAGTCAGAGAGATTCAATGTGTCAAGGAATTAATGTACCGCTGCTGGCACTGAAGATGGAGAGGACCACATGGAAAGAAATGCAACTGATTTTTAGGAGCAGAGAGAGGGCTGCCTCTGGCTGACAGTCCAAAAGGAAACAAGGACCCTAGACCTACAACCACGAGGAACTGGATTCTGCCAACAACCTGAATGAACCTGGAATAGCTTTTCTCCCAGAGCTTCCAGATAAACCCAGTTCAGTTCACGCCTTGATTTTAAAGTTGTGAGACCCTGAACAGAAAACTGAATTGAAGCCACCTGGACTTCTGACCCAAAGAACTGTGAGATAATATTTTTTTAAGCCAGTATGTGGTGATTTGTTACACAGTAATGGAAAACGATTTGTTTTTATAGTTAGGTTTCAGGAGTTGGATTATGATATAATTAAATTTGGTTTTTCTTAGTATTTTCTTGATTAGGATTCACTGAACTATTTGAATCTGTAGGTTTGTGTTTTGGGAAATTTTCAGCCATTATTAAAATAAAATAAAAAAATAAAAAAAACTTTTCCACCAGAATTCCTCTCTTTTCCTTTGAGCCTCCCATTGCATGCAGCCTAGACTGCTTGACATCTCACAGATCCCTAAGGCTCTTTTCTTTTCCTCTATTTTTTCAGTCTTTTTCCTCTCAGTTTTTCAAATTTGATTATTTTTATCAATTTCCCTTCTTAAGTTTATTAACCATTACTTTTGCCACCTCTAATCTGGAAATCCCATTCAATGGAATTTTCATTTTAGATAATACACTAAAGTTGCAGACTTTTAGATATTACACTGAATTACAGAATTTTCTTGGCTTTTTTTTTAAGTACCTGTACATATTTATTAAAGTCCTTATCTGATCACTTCTGAGCTATTTTGTAGTCTGTTTGCATTGACTGCTTTTTCTTGATTGTGTCTTCTTTTTCTTTATCAGCTTATTTAGTGATTTTCCTTTTTTTAAGCTTATAAATGATATATGAATGTTACATACATTTAATGTAAACACCTTGATGAGTTTGAACAATGCATAAACCCATGATATCATTACCAAAATCAAGGTACTAAATATTTCCATCACCTACAAAAATTTCCTTTCTTTTGTGGTGTGTGTGTGTGAAGAACTCTTAACATATTTTATATCTGTCCTCTTAACATAAGTATACGATACTGTTTTGTTGACTATTGATCCAGCAGATCTCTAGATCATCTTGCACAACTAAAACTTTATATCCATTGAACAATTTCTCATTTTTCCTTCTCCCAACAGCCCCAACACAAATGTCCATTGAGAGATAAATGGATAAAGAAAATGTGTTATACACATACGATGGAATAGTATTCAACTTTATAAAAGAAGGAAATCTTGACATTTGTGACAAAATGGACGAACCTAGAGGACATTAGACTTACTAAAATAAGCCAGTCACAGAATACATACTGTATGATTCCATTTATATGAGGTATCTAAAATAGCCAAACTCACAGAAGCAGAGTATATATAGTAATTTAATAATTTTTAAAAATTTATCCTGAATATATGAAAGAAAGATACATTGTAGAAAATCTGGATTATACTGTCTTCTTAAAGAATGTTGAATTTTATTCTGGCAGGCATTTAAATTACTACTGTATATGTAGCTATATAGTTAACAATACTGTAGTGTATATTTGAAAGTTGCTAATACAATAGATCTTAAAACTTCTCACATACAAAAAAATTGTAACTATGTGAAGTGACAGATGTTAACTAAACTTATTGTGGTAATCGTTTTGCAATATATACATATATAAAATCATTATGTTGTATACTTTAAACTAAAACAATATTGTATGGCAATTAAATCTCAACTAAACTGGGAAAAAAAGTTTAAAAAAAAACTTGCAGATTACTTAGGGCCCTTCAGGCTTGGTTTCATTCCTTGTTTGTGTGAAATTCTTTAGGTTTTACCCTTCCTTTGTCCTAGGGCATGGCCCTTACTCAAGGGTGTGGTTCTTACTCTTAAGACTTGACCTTTCTGGTATCTAAAAAGAATTACCAAAAAACTCAATGTGGTTTCTCCACTCTGGTTTGGTTGGAACACTAGTGTCTCCTAGATTTGCATTATCTCTGCTATCCATTCTGTTATACCTCTACTGTCTCTGTTCGGCTCTTAGCCTCATAGAAACTACTTTATGAGGCCTCAAGTTGTCTGGACTTGCGTATGTACAGATAAGCCTTTGGCCAAAGACCCAAAGAGAAGTCCCATGGGGAGTTAGGCAGCCTTCTCCACAGCTGCCTACATTTTGGTTCCCTTCTCCACACATTTCTGTCACTTTAGTAGCTCTGAACTCTGATCCTTGCCCCACCTGTATTACCTTATATTACTCCTCCAGAAATTATCCCCCAGACAAAAAGCAGACAAATATGGAGTTTGCCAGACGCTCACGGCTTCTTCTTTCTCTAAAAGATTACAATTTGGGGCTGCCTATTATCCAACCCCTAAAAGAAGTCGTTTCATATAGTTTTTCCAGTTTTATAGATGTGTGTGGTGGTAAGGCAAGTCTGGTACTGTTATGCTATCATGGCTAGAAGTCAAAACTGCCATACTTGTTTTAATGATCTTTGAGCTCTTCTCAGTGTATTGTCATTATTTTCCCTACAAACTAAGAGTATCCAAACTGCAGGTCATGGAATTATGGAGTTATTAAACAGCCATAAATAAATACGTGTACCAAGAATTAACTAGTGACTGAATAAACAAAATTTCTGATCCTCTTTGTTTTTTCCACTGTTAAGTTACTCTTTTCCCCTTTTTCATACTGTACTCTCTGGAAGGAAGTCACTATGCACAGCCCACACTAAAGGATGTAGAGTCACCTCATTCGAGGTTGTGAATTTACATAAATGGCATTCTTCTTCATGGGAGATTTGTCTTTTCTTCCCGCATTTATTGCTATATCTGTCCTTGGTGCTAAAGCAGGGCTTGATTATTTCTGTTCGGAAGACATATGATGGGGACAAAGAGGAATTAAGTGTATACTCACTGGCTTTGGTCTATACTAGGACTCACTGGCTTTGAGTTCTAGCTCTCCCACATGATTGTTCTGTGGCTTGTGCCATTTATTTCATAACATTAATTCTCAATTTTTTTTCACATGTGAAATAGGAATAATACTATATACTCCACAGGATATCATGAAGTTAAGGAATACATGAGGAAAAGACCTTTAAAAGAACCTTGCATTTGTATCTACCTGTATCTCCTCTAAGTACAGAGGAAATGGGACAGTTTAAAGAAGTGGTATCTGAAAAGGGGTTGCAATGACTACATATAAGATAATATTAAGTTAAAGAATAATATTAAATTACTAAGATGTGTGGCTACATGTGGATGTGTGGGTGATATCTAAAAACCATTTATACTGTTAGAAAAATCTAGATCATTTATTCAATTTTTACTCTTCAAATTTTTAGCACTATCCACAGCTGAAGCCATAGAGATAATTAGCTCTCTTCCTTCATTTAGAATGAACCATAAACTTGAAGACAATTACTAATCTAACCCTTAGCCCTATTGTTGCTAAGGCAAGTACTTTTTTTAACCATTTATCATATACTTTATATAGACATTCTTTAATAAATGTTCCTAAAACACTCCCAAGTTTTATAAATCCCTTTAAATATTTGGAGTCTGAAATTAGCATACATATCTCATAGAAATCTAATAAAAAGATGTGTTCAGAATAGTATATATAATTGGGATTTTAAAAAACTGTCAGCAACTTAAATAAATTCTACTCTGAGAAGAGTTAGAGAATTATCAGCCCAACATTGCTGATCTGTTTTGATTAAAATAGAAAATGGGATGAGAAATTAAGATGCTCTAAATTTTCTTTTTGAAGGACAATAAAATGTCTCAAGCAATTATATCCTAGAGGGTTATCATGGTAAAGAGAAAAAAAAAAAAACACAGGACTAAGGGGTAAATACACTATTGCATCCCTTAGGCCAGGGCAAGAGGGGCCTCTCATTTTACAAGCCCTCAATTCTGGCCCTAGTCTGTCTACACACCATTCTGGCAAGTGGTCTACAGGGCCAATAGGATGTGACCAGCCCGAGGCAGCACCCACCACACCTACCACTACCACTAGACCATGTTCTGGTTAGCTGGGATTATGAAATACTCTGAGCAACAGGTATGAGCCATCTTCCTCAGCCTAAGCAGGCCTAGGTCTGTGAGCCCAAAGGCAAACTCCATCTCTGGCAAATGCTCCCTTAGGCCTCAGAGTCAGCCAAGGTCATATGGGGAGTGTAAATGGATCTCAAACACACCTGGACAAGAAGACTGGGCTGTCTATATGTATGCATGCAAGGCCTATAGTGGTGTGGATGGAGGCAGGGGTGAAAAGTGGAGGTAGTCTGCAGACTGGGGTCTGGATGCTAGGGACTGGCTCTCTTACCTTTTAGGTTATGGTGAGGTATGTTTGTCAAAGTTGAAGTACAGAACATATTTTATTTAACAATTTGTTAGCTTGGTGAATAACATTTACGTCTTTAGACAAATGACATGCAGTTTCCATATGTACTCTTTCCTTGAGCCCAGAATATATTAGGGACAGCCTGAAGTGACCCAAGCTTTAGTTCTGGTCCTTCCACCAACCAGCATATGCTTGAACAAATGACTTAGAATTTTTGGGTTCTACTTTTTATATTTATAAAAGAAAGTAGCTGATTTAGTTTCAAAACTATTTCTGTCACTTAACAACTGTGTAACTTTGAGCATACTACACAAAACTCTGGGTCTGTCTTTTCATCTGTCAGGATTTAAGGTTTAGAACAGGTGACTATGTGGTCTATTTTAGTTCTACTCTATGAAGACTTATTTTTTATTAGACTAATTACAGACATTTTGTTAGAAGGAAACATATTATTAGAGTTATAGCTAAAGTTGATAAAAAGTTAATTTGCTTAAATCAAGTCCCTTCTTCCCTGCGGTTCTTTTCTGGTTCATAATCACATGATAGCTCAGTTTTGTTTAACTTAAATCAAAATTACAATTAAAAAATGTGGTTCAAGGTTAAAAATCAATTAAATGGAAATTACAATTATTGGTTTTAAAAGTTCAGATAATTTTTTATTTATATCATGAATCTGTTGGATGACCACTGATATGGATTAATTAGCAACCTGCTTTCTCTTTGATCATGACTCAAATCTGCACTGGACAGGAGTGATAATAAGGAAATAATTATGAGCCATTCCCTTGGAGTGGTGTACCTGGAGGGCGTGGGATAAAAAGCCTCTCTGAGTGCAAAGTGGAGCCCTTGTCGTTATATAGGAAAATCAGATTGTCTCATTTTGTGTCCTAGAGCACAAAGGGTGGCTCCTGATCAGTCACATCATCAATTCTCCTCTGCCCTTTATTATGCATCAATTAACCCTGAGGCAAAGATTGATATGTTACTTCTTCTTCTTCAAGGCCTGGAGAGAGCAGTGAGATACTCTGGGCTATGCCCTGGAGCTGAGAACCCTGGAGCTATGCTCTGGCCTCTAATTTTCTCCCCAGCCCTAGGAAAATCACAGAACTTAGTCTCTAATGGGGCAGTGATTACTAAGGGAGAAATAGAAGGAGTTTTCTAATTGCAGCCATAGAAACCACAGGGATGGCCCATGGTGAAATCTTATCTCCTCAGCCTGTGTGTTTTCCAACTATTGGCATCGACTTCAAATTTTCTTTATATTATTTATTTCACCTGTAAAATGAGCTTTTACTTCTACTTCACTGAAGAGCTATGATGCATTAGAATGATTAACAACAGACTTTTCCCTTAATAATTCTATTTACATAAAAATGATCAGATGAGACTTTGTCTCAAATGAAGATGTAGCTCCTCTCTCCCATTTTGGACACAAAAACAGAACTCAATATTGTTTTCTGTTTTTGATGTCCAAAATATGATGGTGACTAGAATGTCACAATACAATCTGTGTGATTTCTGTATCTGCAGTTCTGATTTAAAAGGTGAGAAAAAATTATATGCTATATTCTACTCAAGGACAATCCTTAAAAAATGACTTTGTCACAGCTCCAGAAGCAAAGATTTATAACTTTTATTGTCCTCATGGCCATATTTAAAACCAAATGAGAATGTTGTTCTCCTTATCATGGAGGGTAGCAGTGGTAGAGGGGAGGGGGAGATGAATTCAATCATGTTCATTTGAAGATAAATTAAGGAATTTCATAGCCTACTCGAGTTTAATTAAAAATAAATGTGGAAAATTGTTTTAGAAGATTGTACATAGTGATTATCTCGAATTGCCATGGGAAATATAGAAATGCCTCATTAAAAAACATATTTAGACTTTTTTATATATAGACTCCATCACTTACATTCTAGCTTAGGAAAACTTCATTTCTAAAAAAATAAATAAAATAACAAGCTGAAATATGTCATCATCATTTTTATGTATCCCAGAATATTATATGTGTTCAGATGAATTTTGGTATACACTGACATAACAAAAATTATTTTAAATAGAAACTGTAAAGCTTTTCAAAAATAAAACAAAACCACTGGACAATTACAGGATTACTGAATTATTTAACCGGCAATAAAAGTAAGTCAAAAGTTACCTGGGTAACTTTCAAAAATAAGGCTGGGTATGTATCATGATACTGCTTCTCTGAACAATTTCTTGGCATCAGACAGAGGTTTTACCTATTCTCAGTTCTCAGCTATGTATGTTACTTAAATATCTTGATATTTTCATTTGAAAAATTTAGTTGATCGAAAAAGACTGATTTTACTGATGTTTTTGTCACTGAGTTGAAGAATAGTTTGGTATTGTATATAAACATATCACAGAGCTACACAAAGTCAGGCATTCCTCAAAAGCGAAAGAGAAAAGCCTAATTACCTTATGCTTTTTCTCTCCTGATCCCAAAGAGACACAAACATCTCAAATGGAGGAGAGTTGCTGAAGACATGAGCAAGAGGTTATGAAGTAGACATGATGAAAACAAATAATAATCAATTAATTAAATGTGTCAAAGTTTGAATGACTGATAATGTTCCACATTTTAAAGAACTTAAACATATTTTGTGGTTTCAGAAAGAAAGGATAGTAGTAATATTATTAGTCATTATCAGTTTTAGAGCTGTGCATGAATGCTAGACAGTACAGAGAAAATATGAGAAAATAAAAAATACGGACACTGCATAACTAAATAATTCTTATTGTTAACATATTACTTCTTTTTAATTTTTTCGTAAAGATTACTTTTTATGAGCCAGAATGACATATTTCCTCCTTGAAATTCCCCAAGTTTTCACAGTATATGATGAATACACATACACATGAAACAGAAATATTAATTACTAAAAGAGATTTCATTCTTAGGTATAGCTATACATAGACAATTTGATCACTAGCTGGGTATCTTGGAGAGTAAGACTTTCTAAGTAATTATCTTTTGTATCAAAATCTGCTGTTTTATGCACTAAGGGTTAATCGAACTTGAGATTAGCAATGGAAAATTTCAGACACTAGCAAAATACATTATTTCATTTTTCATCCTTGATAACCCTGTGGTAGGGGATATATTTGTTCTGGAATATTATTTGTTTGGTCAACTCACTCCTCAGGCAATTTGCCAACTTTGTGCAGTTTACCTGAGGCAAATCTTGCTTTCAAGTACTGACAGACCCTGACTTATGGTTTGACTTACGATTTTTCAACTTTATAATAGTGTGAAAGTGATACCCACTCCTGAGAAACCATATTTCGAATTCTGAATTTTGATTTTTTCCCAGGCTAGTGATACATGGTAAGATACTCTCTTGGGATGCTGGGCAGAGGCAGTGAGCATAGATCCCAATTACGAGGATAAACAATCAATGCTTCACAGTGCTCTCTGTCCCCAGTGCTTTTTGGATACTGTGTTTTGTGATTTCACAACCCATCATGTCTACAAAACTACCTGTGTGTCCTGCTTCTGGTGAGAAGAGGAAGGCAATTACTCTTGAGATGAAACTTAAGATAACTGCCCAATGGTCGGCTAATGTAAGGGTTCTGAACACATTTAAGGTAGGCTAGGTTAAACTATGTTTGATAGGTTAAGTGCACTAAATACATTTTCGACGTACTTTCAACTTATCATGTGTTTATCAGGATGCATCGTCATCATAAGTTGAGAAATATTTGTATTAACGGACAATTAACACCTGCCAACATCTTATATTGCCTCTATGAACCAAGACTTTCTAAAGATGAAAGCTTAGATGATAAAATTTGAAATTGAAGTACTTCCCTACCTTATCTATGGTGCAGCAAATTTCAGTAGGCATGATGTGCTGTGCTTGAGATAATGCTTTGGGCCAGTCTCATTAGTGCTCCTGGTTGGGTCCAGCATAACATGCTTTGCAGGCACAGCTGGGCAATAGGCTTAAGGGAGGGAACTGTGAATAAAGGAATATGACCCCCTCATCAAACATTTGGCTTTTGCTTTCAAGTAATTCAACTACAAAATATACACTCTCTAAAGGAAAAGTAAGCAAAAGAAAACATTTTTAAGATGCAACCCACTCAAAAACAGGGCATGACAAAACTCCCCAAGAGATGTGAATAAACATCAACTTCTCAGAAGGCCTTTATGAGGAAATAATCAGATCATCAAGGCAACATAGAGACCTTTATGTGCTTCCCTACTCTTTATAAACCTAAGTTTCATGATACACTGTGCCTACTTTACTGGTAATGGTTAAGAAAACAATCTGACAATATCAAGCACTGGTGAGTAGGTACATCAATATTTTTCTCATACATAATGGTGGAAGTATAAACAGGTAGAACCACATTAAAGATCAGTTTGACATTATTTATCAAAGTTGAAGGTACAAGTAATCTTTGGGTGAACAGTTCTATCTATAGGTAAACACCTAATAGAAATGCATAAACATGTTAAAAATATGTGGGATGATATTCACAGCAACATTATTTGTACTAGCCCCAAAGGAAAGAAAATTTAAATGTCCATCAACAATACAATTAAAATGTGCTACTATTAATAAGATAGAATACTACAAGCATTGAAATTGAAAATAAACTTAAAGCATATAAAATGATAGATGAAAATTTCACACATAATACTAACCCCACATAACAAGACCCCAGATTATATAACTATATATGACTCTATTATAAAATTCAAAACAGACTAAGATTATATTATCTAGCGATGCATAAGAGAAGATACATGGCATGAAAAAAAGGAAATGTATGTTATAAAAGTCAAGGAGGTGGTTATTGCTACAGACAATGCAATAGTAATTCAGTGAGTGGATATGTATAGTTTCTGGGGCACTGGCAATGGTCTATTTCTTAAACTAGGTGGTAGTATATGGGTATTCACTTTATAATTATTTGTTTAACTGTATATTTATGTTTTATGCATTTATTTCTGAATGTGTACTCTTTTTCTCAGTTAAACAAGAAAAGACTCTAAAAAGACTAAAAAGACTAGAAAGACTGTAAAGTGTCACTTCATACGTTTTTGGGGGAGACATTTTGTGTTCTCAGAATTCAAAACACAAGTACAATCATATCTTAGAAAAAACATATTGCATAGTATTTTTTTAAACTAAGCTTTTATTTTGAGATACCTGTAGACTCATGCGCAGTATTAAGAAATAATGCAGAGAGAGTCCATGTACCTGTACTCAGTTTGCCCCAACGGTAATATCTTGCAAAATTATACTGCATTAAGGCAGGATTTTGACACTGATACAGTCAAGAGACAGAGCATTTCCATTACAAGGATCCCTCACTTTGCTCTTTTATAGCCACACCCATGTCCTTCTGCTCTCCCCCTCCCTGCCCCCCACCACCTTTTGCAACCACTAATCTGTTTTCCTTTTCTCTTTTTGATCTACATTTTAAAGTAAAAGCTTAAATAACCAATTGTACACCGTTTCTTTTTAAATAATCATTTAAAGCTGTAAATTTCTTTCTAGGAAACATACTAGTTGTGTCTCACAAATTTTTTAAGTTTTAATTTCATTATCATTCAGTTAAAAATGTTCTATTATTTCCCTTGAAATTTTTTTGACCTCTGCATTATTTAGGAGTAATTTAATTTCAAGGAGATAGAAATGTACTGGATATCTTCTTGTTACTGACACCTAGTTGTGGTGAGATATCATAGTGTGCATGATTTTAATTCTTTGAAATTTATTGAGATTTGTTTTTGGGGCAGCATATGGTCTATTCTGGTGAATATTCCATGCACATTTAAGAAGAACTTTATCAACTTGTGTAATAGTGTTAAAATTTAAATATTTACTGATTTTTGTCTCTGTGTTCTATTAACTTCTGAGAGAGGGGTATTAAAAAGCCAATTATGTTTGTAGATTTGTTTAGTTCTGACAAATTTTACTTCTTGTGTTTTAAAGCTTTGTTTTTAAGTGCACATCCATTTATTATTGTGATCTTTTTCTGGAGAATTGCTCCTTTATTATTATGAAATACTCCTTTTTGTCTCTAGCATTACTCTGAATAAACTCTTAAAGTTTACTTTATCTGATATTAATATAGCCAAGGTGGCTATATTTTTCTACCTTTTTAATTTTAATTTAAAGACAATAAATAGATTGAATGTAAAAATAGGACCGAACCATTTGCTTTTAATAAGAAATGAATTTTAACTATGAAGAGGCAGATGGGTTAAAATTAAAAGAACAGACAAAGATTATACCACGAACACTAAGCCTAAGAATATTTCTATAACTTAAATGAAAGATAAATTAATCTCTTTCATTTAAAAGACTGAGATGATATGGTGCCTCTTTGGAAGGTTCGGGGGCACGAAACTAGTGTTTTTTCATTATGAAGGTATTCCACCTTATTAATAATACCATAGGCAGAACTGTTTGACTTTCATTTTTATGTTCTTGTGTAATTTCACTAACTAAAAAAAAAATTTTAAAGAGGAAGTTGTAAATTAGTGATTAAAATTCTGTAGCTTTCCACTAGAACGCTGGTTCTCTAGCAAACAGGATTGTGATGTTTCCCAAGTTTCTATTAGAAAAAAAAATTAAAGAAACACAAAAATAAATAGAAAAACAAATAAGATGGTGTGAAACTGGGAAGTCAATACAGGAAATTCTCATCAACAAAATGGCTGCATCATTTAAGAGTTTGTTTCAGGATTTGCTCTTAGGAGCATGGTCCAGGAGATTAAGGATCTTTCTTCCCTTTGTCCAGAAGCAAAGAGAGAAGACACACACTGTGTGCCCTTTTTAGGAGCCCAGAATAGTAAAGCAGACATTTGGGCACAATTTGTAGATAGAAATACCCTTCTTTAGAACATGCATAAAGCAATCAATGCCAGGGAAATTTCAGACTCTTCTAACAGGTATGGGCAGAGTGTTTCATTTTTATAGAGTAACAGTCACTTATCAGAAGTCTCTAGTTAAACCTTGACTATCTATTGCATTCACAATATGAAGAAAGAAAAAAAAGAAAAACATTTTTTACCCAGTAGATGCTGTATCCAAGCCTTAATGCTTAGCACAGTCAAGAGATCCTGAAAGAATACAAACCAGAAAGCTGGAAAGCTTCCAGAATTCCTGAGAAAACAGTCATCACAGGAGGAAAGACAGGTAGAACAGGAGGAGAGAACAGAACAGATGGAGATGGAGAATGATTTAAACAGTTCTCTTGAGATTCTTGAGAAAGTTTTGGTGAGTATCTGAAAATAATTTGTAGATCATCCTGGAGAGTATCAGATACCACCTGAGGGAGACATGAGGTAGCAGAAACAAGATCTGTGCAATTCTTCTTCTGGAGGCTGCTATCTTTGAAGAATTTACTAATCTCCATAAATGGTTCTTTTGTTACCTTTACATTTGAATTTTGCAGGGGCAACTCATTCTTCTATGACAAGCTTGGGCATTAAATATGACATTCCTACTTTGTTCTACAATAAGACCCTAATGACTGAGTCTGGCAAAATACATCTGAAACTGTCTCACTGAATGAATGGCAACATTGGAAAAAGAAAAAGAATCACTCCTAGCACTGCTGCTTCCCAATAGTCCCTTATTATTCCCATCTCTACTTCTCCTTCCAGTATTAGAGGTTTCTAGGATAGGTAAAATAGGTCCCTGATACAAAACCCTCGATTCTGCAACCAAGTCAAAATGCCTTTACAATGTAATGCTGCTTTACTCCATCTTCCCAGCATTGTTTCTCATCATGTTCCCCATAACTCACATTCTAGGTGTTCTTAACTCAGCAGCCTGGGACCAGTAGTTTCTACTGCTTATACTATTCTCCCTTCCTTTTAAAGCCAAATTTAATATTACCTCTTTTCTTGTGATTTCCTTGACTTTCTTTGGCAGATTTCATTGCTTTTGGTGCAATGTCCCTGTAGTTGACTACAATACCATTGATTTTACAAATTTATATTGTGATTATCTATTTATATGTATAGTTCTCTCACTAATTTGAGCTCTTGAAAGGTAGAAACATATCTTATTTTTTGTCCTTTGTCCCAGTATAATCCACAGTTCCTGACATATGACATGCTTCATAAAATTTTTGTTAGTTATTAATTAATGCATGAAGAATGGAGATTTTCACGTTGAAGAGAAAGATGCTAGAGGGCATTCTAAGTTCTTGACTGTAAATCATAGTCAATCTGGAAAAATATTTCATTCTGTTCTGTTGTTCTTAGTCTCGATTAGAAACGTGTCTTTGTGTCTGTCCCAGTCATCCTTGTGCCTGGATGTCCTTTGTTTCTACTACAACCATATTGTGTTTGATAGGCAACAGCAAACATTTCCAAATGCGCTTTTTAGAAAGGGATAAGTTATCCCAATCATGAAGAACAGAACAAAATAAAGGAGAGTGGGAGAAGATAGTATTGAACCAAATATAAAGAAAATTGCCATTGTGAGCATTTTATATTAACCTCTTTAAACATTGGATTATCTATTCTGAGCACAAATATATCATTCAGAGGAAATTATAGAGGCAAGGGATATGACAGCAGCTGTGTAGTTTGCCTAATGATTCTGGACTCCCAACATTTCTCAGCTTGGTAGTACAGAAGATGAGGACTAGGAATTATGTGAGGTTGTGAGAAGAATATAAATGTCTTGCATACCGAGGGAAAAAAATAAAGACCCTAAAGATTAAGCTTTCAAAGTTGCTGGTGAAATGGTTTCTTCTGGGTTGTTGAAAAAGTTTTTTCAGTACGTCACTACATTTCAATATCTGAGGCATTCCAATTTGGGGACTTTATGACCCTTATTAAAAGAAACATGAAAATCAGCTGCTCTTGGTTCTTAGACAACAGAATCAGAGGAAAACACACACATATATATTATACATATACATACATTTATTGAGTGCATATATAAACATTAAGGAAACATCAAACACTGGAACTGAACATCAAGGAGACCTGAGAATTGCCTATTGCTAAATGTTTAGACAATTTTCCACCTAAGATTATATGAGCTCATTTCTGTCTAGCACAATGCTTGGTATATATCTTGTTTTTAGCAAATATTGAAATTAATTTGTGGAATTCAGACAGAGGATTAAGCATAAGTATTAAATCTTTTAAAGTTCATATTTGGTGCTTTCTAATCCTCAAATTTGCTTTTCAACCTTTTGTTGTCTTATTTTAATAGACCTAGAGTACATTTAGCAAGATAATCTGTAATTGAAAAAGTAAAATAAAATACAAAAGTTGATAATGGGATGGGCAGAGCATGAGTTCCACAAAGGATGTGGAGGGCAGCGTGAGCCCTTCCAGATCTCCTCTCTGTTATTCTTCAAGTGTTACTACAGGAAAATTCCAAAGAACAGAGAGATAAATAAAGTGATGACTGTTGCCGTCCCTTTAATAGACTATTGATGATTTACACACAATACACAGTTGCATTCTGCTCTAACTGATTATATAGTCATCTATTCAAGGAGCAATGTTTGAGCACCTATTACATGCCAGGAATTGCTACTATAGGTACATCAGATGCATTAGCAAATAAAACAAAGACCCCTACCCACATAGAACTTACATTCTAGCAGAAAGGTCATGGTTTCTAGAGGGGCATATCTTTGAGATGCCCAGAATATGAAAAGAACTTTTTTAAAAAATCACATTGTATTCTCCTCTTTTTATTTAACAATTTACTTTTCTTGAATGAGTTAAAAAATGTCAGTGGTCATATGAAATGAACATTTAAGTTAAAATACTTTTAAAAATTAAATAACAGTACTTTCTTGCCTCAAAAGGTGAAATCTTCTGCTAAACTTATATTTGTCAAATCTCAATCATTAAGATGTAATTTATGTATATGTCTGTATTGATAAAACAGCCTTCTAGGAAGGATTTTCTTTAACCTTATGGGTTATAGAGCACAGGGCAATTACAAGTTCACTTCTCTTTTGGAGAGATGAAAATTCCATGAACTATTATTTGTGGTTAATACTACATGAACTTGTCCAAGGACCAGAAAAAAAAAATCATAGAAAAATAAAAGGATTTTCTATTGCAATATTGCTTCCCTGAAATATTTGGCTAGAAGACACATGACTTATAATACAGAAGCTTGTATTCATCAGTTAATGGAACCAGTATAGGGGGGAAAAAAAAATAGCTTTTAAATGTGTGACTTCTTTTCTAGACACCAATCACCGAAAACCTTTCCAAAGTCAATAACTTTTGAAAATTTTGATGGGTCATGTCCCAGCATATTGCATGACTGAGTCTGTACAAACAGATGCAGTATATATAGGTTTTAGAAAAGATCCTTATAGTAAAGCTCTAAAAATATTAGCAACAACTACTATTGATTAAGAGCCTATTAGGTACCAGCAGTGGGCTTGGAACTGTGTATCAGTTACTTCATTTAATAGTCACCAAAAGCTCATGAAGTGAATCTTGAAATATGTTTTATAGATTGGGAATTCAAGATTATGTGAGCACCAAGGCATGATTTGAACCGCAGCCCAACTCCAAACTTCATGCACTTTCCACAATGCAATAATGCCTCTCTCAGGAAGACTTTGAATGAATGAGAAGATAAACAATTTACACTGCCTTACTGAGACAGAGTTTTATGAGAGCTTCTTTACTAATACATAGTTCTTTGGTACTAAGACCAAAAAGGTGGTTGTCAAACTAAGAGCATCTATAAATTTTAAGGGGACTAGAAGTCTCACTAGGTATTTTTGATTTACTTTATAAAATAAGAGGGTTTTTTTTTTTATAAAATAGACAAGCAAATAGAATATTCAATATATTCTGTTTCAAAACTATATTCTGAGAATTGAATTATAAATGACAGTACAAAAATTTCATATAAATACAAAATGAAGTTTTTTTTTATGTGTGTGAAATGAATTCATTTCAGGTCCACAGAAAGGTAAAATGCTCTAAAGTTAAACCCATTAAAATATTATATCTATAAAACTGATATTGTTTGGCTGATAGTGTGCATAAAATCAATGGAAGGTAGAAGAGAGTTTGGCCAAAAGGTAGGTACAGGCATGCATTTATGGACTACATAATTTGTGCTTGATGGCTTAGGCCTCTACTGTACATTTTTGTTTAAAAAAAATTGCATTTTCTAATATGAAACCTCAGTGGGCATGCACTTGGCTAACAGGGGGAAAACTCTGTCCCAGTTTTCCATAATGCATTCACAAAAGGATTTGAAGCAACCAACAGTTACTGCAGAAGGAAAACGAAAAAATGTTCTCTGGCAATTTTTAAACAAACACAAAAGTTCAAGCTCTACAGCTATTAAGCTCTTTGGAGGCAACATAAACACTGGCTTATTTCTAACCCACTATAATCCCTGAATCAAACCCAGCCTTCATTTTCTGTTGCAATTTTGCCTATAATGCCCCAGACAGCAGGAGCTCATGAGGCAGGGTCACAAGCCCTGGGTCTCGGCTGGATTTCTACAGTAGCAATATCAGGGCCAAGGCCTTCATTTTCTTTCTTTTGGTTGAGAGATCTTACATAATAAGTACCTTCTTTTCTCCTCTGCTTAGTCTACAAAGACACCCTTTTCTCTTGGGGGTAAAGTACTACCTCTTTTCAAGTTATTTTTCTTCAGAAAAGGAAGAAGCATTTCCAGGGAGGATGTGGTTGACATATTTGTCTTCTGCGTGAGCAAGGAGAAGGAAATACTTCCCAAGAGATAGTTTGATTTATGCAGGATCTCCTGGGAAATTATAACATGTCATGTGGTCTGTATGCTAAAAGCAACCTCGAAGGAACAAGGTTTGCCTTCTACTTCTTGGACAGGCGGCTTACAAACCACTTAACAAAAAAAAAAAAAAAAAAATGCAAATGGAGCTCCTTTTATACTTCTGGAGATGAAGTTTCCCACAACTTTTGTTAGTCCTCCACAGTCAAGATGTTTGCCTGGTTTTGTCTGAAATCCTTTTTGCCATCATCAATTTTTTTTTTTTAATCCTCTTCTCAATAGAGAGAAACTAGCTGGCCATCATCACTTGAGTAATATCCCCTCAGGTTATTTTAAAATATGGTAATAGCACAATGGACATGATGCACCAGGAAGCCGCAATTTCCTAAATGGACACAGAAGTCCTGAAAAGGATGAAGTATGGGAGAATGTTACTCAACTGACTTTATTTACATAGCTACAACCAGGCCCAGTTATTACAGGTTAGCAGTGCACACTCACAGATAAATGCAAGGACAGTGTTTCTCCCATCTGCAGTCCTGTAGTAGCAGTCAAATGCACAATAAGTGATCAATACTAGCAAAGGCTACCAACCCTGATAACACCAAGGCCCATTTATACAGAGATAAATATTGGTAAGGTGCATAGGAAAAGAAGGCAAAGTTAACCAGATAGACCTATAAGTAAATTTCATGAAGCAAGAATAATTTTTATGTTTTGAATTTTACTTATAGGTGCTTAATACCTATTAAATAAGTAATGAGAATTAATATCTACAGCACAATGGTGATTTGCACCTTAATTGATGATTGCAGAGCTCTGTAGATGAAAGCTGCAGTACATAATTCATGCAAATATTTTTTTAAATATAATGCTAATTAGTTAAATTTTAAGATTCATCTTCTGCTAAGAATTCCTTCAGAGGAATTTTGAGCAAGGCATTTCATCTCCCCATTTGTAATACAAGAAAGTTGAAATAGATTATCTCTAAGGCTCCTTTTAACTAATATTTTGTATTCTAATTAACTATACAGAGGGAGAAAGAGAATTTTGAATGTAAAGATTCTAGAGTGGATTATATAGAATTGTTCAGACAATCATAGAGGCATTTTAAAAAAAAATTTCATTTATTGAATACTTATCATATGCTAGGAACTATACTACCCACCTTCATATATTTTCTCATGTTTATCTCAAAAGTTCAATGATTTAGGCATTGATATAATCCTCATCAAAAGAAACTAATGCTCAGGAAAATTAAATAAATTGCTTAAGAACACATGGACAAAAACTAGCAGAACAGAAACTTGAACCCAGCTCTCTTCGGTTCCAAAACCTATTTTCTTAATCATGACTAGGCTGCCTTTCACATGGCTTCTCCATAATCCCATGCTCTGGGGAAAGTCTTCTGAACTTTTTCTTATACACTTCCTAGTCACCCCATGATCTTCCTGTTTTCCCTTGGCTCAGAGCCAAGGTTCTTTTCGTCTCAGAAAACCTAGTTTCCTTTAAGTGAGAAAGGAGATCCTCATTTCTTCTCGGTGTTCATGCTCAAATATCTGTGTACGCAGGATGAGACAAGTGACACACTCAAGTGTAGATCATTCCCCTGCACTATGGACAGACTAGCAAGGATCCCTCTTTCAGGCACTTTCTTTCCTCCTCCCTTTGTTCCTTTATCCGTTATGCAAGCAATTAATGCAATCTAATCTTTAATAAGTCAGTTTAGTCCAGCCCACATAGCTATTTTGCTTCTCATAAATCAATCAATTCAGCTCACATTGAGGGGACTGTCAAGCTTATTATAGTGTCTACATTGTTCTATAAGAAATAAGATAGTAAGAAGTATTTTTAGAATAAAATCTCATCTTTCTCTTCATAGAATGGGGGCTGGTAGTTGTGCTGCTGTTGCTAGGAGTTCCTTGTCTTAACCAGAGGCTTGACAAGATGACTTAGCAGTTCTTTGCAATATTTAGTTCATGGGAGGGGAGTAAGCTGACTGAAGTCCACAGAGCTTGGCTTATACTGGGCACAAGAGATTTGAATGAGGATGCAGCAATCCTTCTGGGGTAATAGCTCTCAATGCTTTCCCTTCCACAATTCTATAGGGACAGGTGGGTCTTACCGAAGAATATAATGTCTAAAGCTTCAAATGACCGTTAGTTGGTAGGAATTATTTTTACCTATTCAATCACTTTCAAGTTCTTCAACCAGGTTAGCAAGGTAAAATTTAATTTTGTTAAATTAAGACTTGAAACTTAGGTCCAAATATTCCCATAGCTCTATCCTAGAATGGTAAAAGTTTAGAACCACACGTATAAACTGAATTTAAAGAATTTCCTTAATAAATAGCACTAATGGATCAATAATGTGGTATGATTGCTCATAAAACCCATTGGTGAAATACCTTAAGTGAGAGGCTGATGCTCTTACTTTTCACTACATTTTCCAGATAATTGGGCTCAGTACTAGTAGACTCCTACTAAACTATTAGACTACTATGTTAAGGAAAATAAAATCCTTAGTGTATTCTAGGAAGAGTGTCAAAATGACACGTGGATTAGAAACCCTGCCACATAGGAAGTAATAGAGGGATACTGACTTATTTGTTTAGAAAAAGGAAGACTTCTTCGGAGGCAGGAAGTCCCTGCCTTGAGAAAGGTGAGCAATGTAGGATAACATTAAGTATTTCTGATCTCTTGTGTAAGAGGGATCAGACAATCAATGTGACTCCAGGGACTAAATTAGGGTTAACCAGTAAAACCAAAAAACAGCCAGACTATAGTCAAGTGTAAGGAAATACTTTTTAATAGCTGCAGCTATGCAAAAATGGGAGACACTAAGTTCTTCATCTTTAGAGATGTATAAACAGAGACTGAGTGTCCAGGTTGCAGTAATACTATAGCATTGGGTTTAGAGAAAGAGGGCAGTAAATAATTCATATTTAAGGTTCCTTTCTATGAAAGACTACAATTCTATAGTTTATGTTCTTACTAGGAATATGATCTATGTTTGTTTGATTTTCTTGAAAAACAGCATGAACTTAAAAAAAAATAAAAGAGGCAGAGAAATCTGAGGGATGGCACAGTGGCAAGTACAGGTTTTCATTGCTGCAGTGGGACCTTATCCTCCACGCTGGCTTGTTGATAGCAGCAATATATTTCCCTTCACTCTGAAGAAGTATCTAAAGATCAAGGCCTATGCATCTTTCATAGTTTCAGATACTAGACTATTATTTATTTCCCCAGAAAATGATCAGCAAATTTGCATTCAGGCTGCCAAATTGAGTAATTCAATAACACTGCGTAAGTTTGGCTAACCTGTCTGAAAAAGATACTCCTGTTGGAATACAATGAATAGCTATGCTTTCATAACTTTTTCAACTAATTCAAAAATTAGTGTAAGGTTCCACTATTATACAAACAAATCATGTGGAATTTCTTTAAGATATAACATTTTAAGGTACAAATTTATCCTAGAAGACACACCCAACATTATGCATTCAGAATAGCAAGAAACTCCCTTTTAAGAATCTTTTTTTATTTTTGCCTTTCTTCAGTTTTTAATCACTATCCTTCTTGTCTAAGAGGCGAATTAAATTGCCCCAATGTTCAGCTCTTTGTTCATGAAAATAAATAAAATCTCTTCATGAATTCCATTGTTAACATAAAAATCTAATTTTGAATTCATAGTTATATCTAATATTCTACCACAGATAATATCATAACTGTCAATTAATTGTATTTCTTTTCTATTTTGGTTGAAATAAAGATTAAAAAATCGCACATGGCCAAAACGAAATTTTTGTAATCTTGGAAACATTAAGGTTCCCTGACATCTGAGTTTTATAAAGATCTATGGTCTTTTGTGTATAAGCAGAAAAACATGATTGCAACCTAAATCATCTCTTTTTTCTAGATGGAGGGAATTTTCACCTCTTTGACATACTATGTATTATTTACCATATGCTAAATTGTGCTGTAGTAATAAAAGATTGTCCAAATCATCTGTCATTTAAAACAAATGTTTTTGTTTTCTCTCATTACATATCTACTATGGGTTGGCCCATCTGGAAGACCTCTGCTCCATCTCGTATTTATTTGGTGACTGAAGTTGATTGAATAGCCCCAATCTGGGATTGCTGAGCTCATGGCAGAGGGAAAAGGCATACTGTCACTTCTGCTCACATTCCATTGGCCAAATCAAGTCACAATTGAGACTTCAGTCAATGGGGTGGGCACGCATACAGAGGAACTATGTCAGCTACTGGCTACTGAATGAAACACTAGAAGCATCATAAGGATACTTAAAATGGACCAAAAGTCATTGTGATCAAAAATGTCCTGGAAACGTTTTATCTCATCTACTTTGCTCCTTCTCTACTATTTGACTGATATAATCGATTAAGGGATTTTTTTTTTTTTTACCAAGTTGCCAATATTTCATTATTTGTTAATCTGTCCTTAGCCTTTGGTATTCTCAGATTATTTGCCTATAAAATGACAGTTCAGTAAATCTTCACTGTGAATAACAAGGGAATGTGGTACTTTACACAGGCTTTTTCTCCTTAAAGAGAATATAGTACTACACAAAACTTCCACAAATATTTTTGTCATTAATATCTTATATAATAAATAGATATTAATTCATGTTACTATAAGTTACAATGGAGTGTCTAAACTACTATGGAATTACACCTCACAGCTACATGACTACTTGGAGAGTTGCTGGGAAGTAATGTAATTATCACAAGCAACAGCAGGGAAATAATATAATTTGTTGCCTACTATAAAATGCTACCTGATTTTTCTTAGAAGCTTGGCAGGTTGAAATAATTTCTTTTAGTCAATTTATTAGATTTTTAAAAAATCTCACCAATTCCCTCTTCCCTTTCTTACATGAAGAACTTTACAACAAGCAGGTGTAAAATATCAGCAGGCAACTAAAGTTATGGAGAACTTTTCTGAAGAGAAATCTTTTAAAATTAATTAGGATAGCTACATTCTAAATAGCATTGAGAAGATTACTGTTCCAATAATTTGTGGTTGGTTACCTTGAAGTACACTTTGAAATTTAAGTTGATACATAAAGTGAGCAAGAGAAGAAGAGAGGAAACGGAGGGAGGGTAAGAAAGAGAAAGGGGGAGAGGCGAGTGAGGAGATAGAGAAAAAATGTCATCACAGAGCAACAAGATTATTTCTACTGGTGGCATAGATCTATCAAAACATGGGAGATTAAAGTGATGCCAGGTGCTGATATAAAGCTGTTTTTTTTTTTTTCTTTATCACAAAGTAACACCAGATGACAATAACTTTTACTTAAAAAGTTTTCCCACTACAATCCCTGAACTAGGCATGGTCTTCCTCTTCTTTGGCTTTCCTGCTAACCCTAAAACATTGTAGTTGAATGTAAGTTAGTGTGCAAGTTGCCTGGGGCTCTAACGTTGGTGGCAGCTGCATTGTTTTCGGGGTTCTTATTCTGAGACTGGGTGCCCAGAACAGATATCTTGGCTCCCTTGAAATTAAGTGTCCAAATCCTTTTTGTCCCTCAGGAGCCAGAGTGTTCATATATTATCTATTTTTTCCATATTCCAAGGCATCACTGTGAATTTTGTATTACTTAGCTGTTTGCATATTATATTCAAAAACACACACAGATGCTCTTAAGAATTAAAACATAATAAAACAAAAACTAAAGAAATGACTTAGTATTAAAAACAAGATAATACATCCATGGACTCACCACTGAATTATAATTTCACAATTATAAATGCAATTTTTGATCTCTTTCCATATTCAATCAGTAAAATAGCCTCAGGGTGGAAAAAAAGAGAGAAAATACATTCAGTACATCATCATTACTGTCTTTAAATATCTTACCTCAATATTCAGGTGTCTCTTTGCATGGAGCCAACCAGAAGCAAACGCCACGGAAGGAGGTAGAAGCTGAGCGCACACTCTCGCTAGAAACCCCGCAGCCAGTGCCATGACTCACAACCAGGAGGAAATTTAAAACCCGGGAATTTTCCCTGAGAGCAAAGGGTTTATACCCCACATCAGGACCTAACTCAACACACTGTCACCTCAGAGATAGCACCCTAAATATCTAGCTTTGAAGACCAACATGGCCCCCTCCCGCGAGACCTGAGACGCGCGAGACCTGAGACGCGTGGGGCTGTGCTAAACGGAGGAACAGCTCTTAAAGCAGCCCTGCGCAGACTCACCCACTCCAGGGCCCAGTCTCTACGGGAGACTCATGTAACTTTAAAGCATTGGTCTGAGAGGATGGGGCCTGCTGGGATCCTCTCCAGTGTCAGCGCATGTTGGACACCACCTTTTGGTCTCCCTCTGCCTTGCTAAAGCGGCAGGTATCATCTTTTTTTTCTTTTTCCTTTTCCACAGGTGCCATCTTTGTGCTTCAGCTGACAGGCACCATCTTGTACACTCTCCTGCCTTGCTATAGCTGATGGGGGAGATCATCTTTCTTTTCTCTCCTTTTTTTTTTTGTTTTTGTTTTTGTTTTTTAATTTCCATTTTCCCTTTATTATTCTTTTCTCCTTTTTTTCCACCAGGTGCCATCTTTGCCCTATCCCTTCAACTCCAACCAGTGAGTACCATCATCATGCTTCCCTCCCTTGCACCTCAGAGTGCCACTGTCTCCCAAAGGGACACTTCTACACACATCTGGTGCCCCAGTGTGTACATCTGGTAGCCTGGTTTTGCAGTTACAGTTGCTGCCCAAAAGATGCTCCTTGATCACCTGGCTCTGGAGACCAGGTGTGCTTGTTTTCCTAGGTCCCAAAGGACTGTAACAATCAGAGAGATAGTTCTTGACAGACCAATACTGCCAGGGCACTGCACAGACAAAGATTGACACAAGATTGACACACCTTCAATCTTTCTGAGAAAGAGGCCTATTTTCTTGTCCAGGAGCTTTGGCCTGATGAACAGGCGTCTGGTTTGGCACACTTATAGGGGCTTACAGAGGTGATCTCAGGGAATGGAGGCTGGTGGATGTAATCTTTGCATTCTCCCTGGGCCTTACTCCAGCACCCTGGTATCTTCCATAAAGGAGCTTATACCCTTATTCGGTGCCCTGATTTTTGCAGCTGCTGCCAGGGGACACCTTTATATTGCCTGGCTAAGGTGACTAGCAGGTTTATATGTGCAGATTTCACAGGACTGTGAACAGAGAAAGAATTCTTAAATTGCTACCACTCCCAGGGCATAGCAAGAGGCAACAGACGCAGGAAATCAATCTTTCTGAGAAGGAGGCCTATTAGCTTATCATCAAAGCTGTAGCCTGAGAGGCAGGCTTCTAATTAAACAGACAGTTTAAGGGCTGTTTTTAATCCTTTTTTAAGACATGGGAGACTAGGCACTATCTTCTCACTCTCCCTCTGCCTTTCTCCAGAGCACCAGAATTTCTCAGAGGAGAACACATATATATCTGGTACTCAGTTTTTACATCTAGTACTCTGGTTCAAATGGATACTCCCCAGGGTATACTCCTTGATCTGCTGGTTCTAGTGGCCAGGGGTACTTGCATTCCTGAGTACCATGGGATTGTAACAATCAGAGAGACCGTTCTTGGCAGGCTACCACCCCCAGGGCACTACACATGCAGCAGACAAACTCACCCCCAGCCTTTTTGTGAAAGAGGCCTACTTGCTAATCCTGGGGCTTCAGCCTTAGGGGAAGGCTTCAGGCTGGACACAGATCTAGAGACTACAGAAGTGGTCTCAAGACACAGGTTAGGGCACACCATCATCATAATCTCCCTCTGCTTCACTACAGCTCACCAGCATCTCTGAGAAAGGAGCTTGTACACTCATTTGGAGGCCTGATTTTTGTGACTGCTGCCCAGGGGACACCTCTAGATTGCCTGGCTCTTGGGGTCAGTGGGGCTTATACTTCTGGTGGTCCCGGAGGACTGTTATATTTGCATTCTTTAAGCTGCTGCCTGAGGATCTGACTTCCAATCAGCCTAAATCTAGGTACTGACTTAAGATCCTGCCATTTGGGACACTGACTGGTCTTGATACACCTTTGAGTACTGGGAACTACTAAAATTAAAATAGGCTGCTTTGATAATCACAAAGGTTCCAGAGACAACCGTGAGCTAGAGCAGAGTTGAAAGACAAGGTTCATCACCTGCACAAAGCCAAACTTCAAAACTGGGAGAGGTGGATGTTTTCTCTAAAGCACAGAAACCAACACACCAAGTAATAAAAAGATAGAGGAATATATTCCAAACAAATGAACAAGGTAAAACCTCAGAAAAACCCTTAATGAAACAGATAAATAATATACTGATAAAAAAATTCAAAGTAACAGTCATAAAGGTTGGATAAATACAATGAGAATTTCAACAAAAATATGGGAAATACAAGAAAGTTCCAAACAGAAGTCATAGAATTGAAGAACATAATTATTGAACTGAAAAATGCACTAGAGTAGTTCAATAACAAAGGAGATAAAGCAGAAGAAAGAATCACTGAACTCAAAGGAATTCAGCCAATTGGAGCAGCAAAAAAAAGGAATGAAAAAAAGTGAATATGGCTTAAGGAACGTATGGGACAATATCAAGTGAGTTAACATTCACATTATAGCAATCCCAGAAGGAGAGAAAGGATCAGAAAAATTAATTTGAAGAAATAATGGCTGAAAACTTCTCTAGCATAGGGAAAGAAGCAGACATCCATATCTAGGAAGCCAAAGAGTTCCAAATAATATGAACCCAAAGAGGCCCACACCAAGACATATGAGGTAATTAAAATGTCAAAAGTTAAAGGAGTGAGAGAAAAACAATTTGTTACATATAAAGAAACTCTTATAACACTATCAGCAGGTTTTTCAGCAGAAATATTGCAGGCCAGAAGGGAGGAGCACAATATACTCAAACTGCTAAAGGAAGAAAAAATTCTAACCAAGAATATCCAATTCTGAAATTATCATTTAGAATTAAAGGCAAGACTTAGAAGTTTTTTGGACGAGCAAAAGCTTAGAGTTCGTTGCCACTAAACCAGCTTTACAAGAAACATTAAATGGACAGATTTTGGATAGTTTTAACTCTTGGATGAAAACAGCAAAATCAACATTTTTGTTTATTCAACTATTTGATAGGCAATACAGGCCCCAGGGTTCAGAAAAAAACAAACAACACTCCTTCCCTCTTAAAGTCAGAAATGGCTGGGGAGTGAAACTACAATGATTGCTGCTACAATGCCATATGGATTTAAGTCTGGTCTATATTATAAAAGCCGAGGGAGCTTTAACCTCCTCCTACCATCCCCTGCCGCCACTCCCTCCACCCTCCCACACACTGTTCTTGACTTAAAGCCAAAGTTTTGCTATATATTTTGGAGAATAGTCCAAATAGTCTCCTGCTCTCTTGTCTATAAAAAAGAGTCTATCTTGGGAATCATGTCTGTGAGAGAGTCCACCCTCACATGCAATATAATCCAGGAAAGCTATGTCACTGTATATATCCACAGCTCTTAAAACAACAAAGCCATGTTGTATGCAGCACTGTTCCACAGGACAGAATGTACCAGAACTTCCCATGTGGTCCTGCTATTGCAGAGATGGCTCAGGGGAGTAAGGACGGTATGAGAGGTGAGAATATAAGAACACGAGAAGAGACCGCCAAAGAGAGAGGTCAGAACGGGGATGTGTCAAGTTTTGGTCCCATTTTCTGCACAGCTGTGTTAAATATGTGATGAACTAGCATTTATTGAATCATGTTCAGCCCAAGTCACAGGACAGCGAAGGTGGGAATAAAAATAATAATACCTTAGGCCTGCCCTCCCCCAGGATTTGTGTTTTTAAGAGCTGAAAATCACTAAGATCTGTTCTCACAGTTTCAAGGACTTAGAAGAATATGAATGATATGCATTTTGTGACACCTAGTTCCTAATTGCCCATAATCAAGGGAGAGGAGAATCTGTCTCCCTTTGTCTCTGACTCTTTCGCAATCATCTATCTCAGGATTGGTTGGAGGAGAAAGTCCTCAGACCAGCTCAATCTTCCTCCTGAGCTCAGGAAGGTAGGAGGGGGCAGCAGTGGTGGTGACTTTGACATATGCCATTCATTCATTCATTCATTCATTCCAACAATCATCAAATAATCTGCCTAATATTGGGGTAAATTACTTAGTAAACTGTGATCAAACAGTTATTGGGTTAGAAGAGAGCTCATAGATGTTAATATTCCATATTTTTTGTTGTTTGAAATTAACAAAGCATATAGATATCATCTATAATGTCCGTTTGCCCTGTATCCCCAATATAAACTACATGATACCTTCCTTCATAAAATATAACTCTACAGGTATTATTTTAGTTTTCATCTCAGAAGTCATGTTTTATAGGGATGGAGGCCAAATTACAAAGGAGAAACTGAGTATTGCAAAAGAGGTGTTAACTACGAGAGCCTCACCACAAGGCAAGGGTGAGAGCAGAGACAGAACGGCATCTACACATTGCACTGAGCTGCCTTTCCCTCCGAGAAAAACAGCACATCCTCTATTGATTTCCATGTCTTAATGAACCAGATGTAATTATAAATACTGGGGTGAGAATGACATTGAAGGAAATTGATTTTGAAAAGAAACAGACAACTATTTCCATCGGATGAAAGTTTCCCTCAGTGAAGACTGAGCAGGCAGGGAGTAGCAGCTAAAGGATAAACTTCCCATGTTTCTTGTCAGCTGCACACAAGAACATTCTCTTAGTAGAATTAAGTTTAAAATTTACATCACTCGATGCTTGTTTGAGATTTAATGTTGAGCTTAAGTGAAAAGACTTACTCCAGGGATTAGGTAAAAATGTTCAAGTCAATTATGATAAACTTCTAACTTTCTTGTGACAGATAATGACTGAATTGGCTTAGAAATTATACTCTAGCCAAAAACACATCCCTTTAAATAAGCCTTTGATCCTAATGATTAAATTAATAAAAAACACTATTATGAATTTAAGCCTAATATGTGTGATGTGATAAAAAGCAAGCATACAAAATTCTTGACAACCTCACCTGAAGCAGCAAATGTTCTAATAACCTCCAAAATCCTTGAGATTGAAAGGGCACCATCTTAATTCATGTACCATTCCTTTAGAGTCGGGACTCTCAAAAAGGCAAGGTAAGTTGCTGTCACAGGCAGACATCCCTTTATCAAATAATGCTCTAATAAAGCTGGCCCATGGACATCTGTTATAGAATCCCAGACTATGATGCCATAACAGTTCCTGAGTCATGTAGAAAACCACACCCAGTTGCATTTATTTTCTGAGAGAATAAAATTCCCCCTCCAAACTAATAAACTCCAAAGTAGTTAATCCTTTATTGTTCATTACAAAATACATAAAATGAGAAGAAAACACTGTAAGAGCCACTCTACAGGGCCAGAACCCAGAAGGGTTCATGGTAAAGCTAATGAAATGAAACTGAAGATCTAATGGAAATTTTCTAATGAATCTCTGTCATATACTCTTGCTCTTTGGACTTGAAAATCCATTTGACAGAGAAGTGTGTGTGTGTGTGTGTGTGTGGTTTTTTTAATTCTAAAAACTATTGTAAGGAACAAAAGTAATAAGAATAGAAAAATGGAGTATAACTGAAATGTGGGTTATGCTAATGGAAAACATGTCACTATAAATTTTTATAGTTTATGATTTAAAAAATATACTTTTTACTCCTTCAACCTAATAGTTGAGACCCCACACAAGTAGAAAAATAATCACTTTTTTATAGTGGCCCAATAGAAACTGAAACCGAGTTTATTTTAAAGCACACAGTATTTTAACAGTCTCCTCAAAATCAAGGAAATTCACCCTCCTTTTTTTATAATGAAGTTGAAAGTGAACTTTATTTGGACTCTTGTCCTCCGAAACAATTCAACTTTCAAAATTTACTGAGTCATATTTTGTTTTTTGCCCCCACTACTTTCTCACTCTCCCGATTTTTTATTCTACAAGCACTGTGACTGCTCATTTTCTTTATTATCTAGTTAAAGAAATGGTTTCCTCAAACATTTTTTTTACATAAAAAGGGAAGTAGAAACTCATTTCTCTTGAACTTTGCTTATCTTAATTTCTTCCAGTCCCGTAAGGCTTCTGTAAGTCTGTAAGAATGAATAGATTCCCAAATTAATTTTTTTCAAACTCTATCATCTGTTTTTACTACTTAAATCCAGGTGCTTTGAACAGTCCAACATTGTACTACTTGCTTTTGGCGGGGAGGGGAGGCAGTCATTTCCTCCCTTCATTACGCTTTCTAATTATTCCTATTTTATTTCCATCATTCCTCTCTCATGGCCTAGTCTTCTACTTCTCTCTTTCCTCTTTTATTCTTATTTTTTGTCTACATGGTTGGGATCCATTCTAAGCATTTCCAAAATCATTTTCACCCATATTTCTTTTCATAAGGTGTTAGCCTGTTAGAGAGGTGACAGTAAATTTTGTGGTACAAATTTATGAACAGTAAAAAAGCTTGTCAGTCTTTCTTGGATGAATGGGCTTTTCAAGTCTGAATTAAATACTGCAATTGCTAATTATCTCTCTTGATAAGCTATAACTCAAAGGAAAGCATGAGTAAATAAAGCAGTATACCCACTCTTGACAGTATAGCATTCATCTCAATGTTTTTGCCCTCATTGTCAAATCTCTTATAAGAACTGAATTTATTAAAATTTCAAATCTTTTTCCTTTTTGATAATCTCTTTTCTCAGAATATAGAAGTTACTGGAGACTAACAAGAAAGAATACTAAGAAACTAAGGAAAAAACATTTTTATATCAAAGAATTCTAGTAGATAGAATGATTATTCTCTTAGTCTGTAACTTACACCAATACTAAGCTTATACAAAAATGAGAAACGTGTTTCTTAACTTTAATTAATGTTCACTTGGAAATAAACAATGTAAAATACTAAAGATGTCTTTAATTTTCTTTTGTTTCCTACCTATTTCTAAGAGAAAGAAAGGAAATATGAGGATATAACATCTATAGATGGAAGGGAGCTCCCTTAAAATAAAACTAATCTTCTTAAAAAATATATAATTGTTACTTCTTCCCTACACTGTGAGATCACTGAAGGAAGGGCCCAAGATTTACTTGTTTTTGTGTTTGGTCTAACTGGCTTGATGCCTATGACACTGTAGGTACTCAGTAAATATATGTTGAATAAATGAAGATGACTATAAGTATTAAACATTTTAAACAAACCCAATCTTAAATGGATAAATTGGGAAGATATTTGTAAGTTATTTAAGTTTTATCTCAAAGTACCAATTAGTACTGTGTATACTATTGGTATTCAGGATATAAATGACTTAACATTGTCATAGAGTATACATTCAATGTCAACTCCCATATTTCCCTGAGGTATATTTTGAAAGTCCTCTCCTTTGTTACTTATCAAAGGGCTGCCTAAGGAAAATTGGGTTAGTATCTGATCTTACACGGTGCATTTTACAATCGTAGAAACTTAAGACCCATGTAATTAAATGACAACACTTGCAGGTCATTAGAAGTAAAATTAAGATGATACACAAGCTTTCTAATTCTAGGACAGTCCTTTATGATCAAAATCAACCCTGGATTAATGACTTGGAATCTAGGTTGGGTTACTGAAGATCTCAGCATATCATGTACACAGCCCAGGTTTAAGCCCACACACATTTTGCCAAGGGATTAATCTTCATTAAAAGCAAAAATATCCTGAAAGTTCTAATATAATTTGAGTCATTGAAGTCATCAAGGTGAATATTTAAGAATTATAGAATCTCCAGGAAGCCTTTTGAGATGTATTTTGCCAAGAGCAAACAAATTTAAACACCCAAAGTTTTCTATTCAAAACCACTCACCACATAAGAGTAGAATGATTTTTGGCAAAGCTTCCCTTCCTGGTACTTCAGAAGGGATCATCAATCACCCCAAATGCGTAGCCCACTACTTATCAACAACCACATAAATCTTATTAAAAATACTTTAAATGATTTCTTATGTCAAGTTAGAAAAAGCTGGGAAGACATTCCTTTTTTGATTAATCATAATAAATAAGAATTTCATTTAAAGAAATTCTTTCTGCACAGGATACTAAAACTTTTACTGAGGAAATACGGAAAGAAACATGAATATATTTATGGTTGTGCCACCCTAGGATAAAAGTGAATATCTGTCACAGCTAAAGATGACAGTATTTACAAAAGAGAGATGTATATTTTTTTATCCAAACATCAATCCTCAAATAGGAAAAAAAAAAAACAAAACTATAAGTCTGATATGACAGGCTCAGAAAATACCATTTTGATCCATTAAAAGTCCTTAATTGGGAGAAGAGCTAAACCACACATTCTTACATAGGGACTACTTACCCTAAAGAGATCTGTTAGAAATCAAGGGAGTTTGTGAATTTACATGGAAAAAATATATATATTTTAATTTACTAAACTATAACTCAGATTTTAGCATTTTCTTCCATTATGAATGTAGGCAACCAATCACATTATTATTATCAATATCTGTGACTTCGTCCCCAACAGAAATCACAGATATTTTTATAACATCATATTTACATGTATTGTAGATATATGAAAACTTTATTCTTGTCACTATTTTGAAATAATGGTAGTTACTAAACCAACTGCTAGATCTTATACATTATTTAACGTTTAAATAAATATTTGTCACAAATATTTTCTTAATATTTTTATGCTATTTCAATATAATGGTTTCCTATGTAATGTAATGTTTTATTTTGTTGATTAGAAACATTATTCCAAGCCAGTATCCTTTGACTTTACCAGTCTGCAAGGTACACATTTCTGGGCTAAACTAATCATTAGAGTTTGAAATATTAACATATTTTGCACATATTTGTGGTGAAAATTTACCTTGACAAAGGGACACTTCAGAGCATTCTCTACACTTTTATGCAATTATATACTGTTGTGTGAGTTTAATGACCACACACTTATGAGTTCCTCGTAAGCTAATTTACTAATGAAGATTAGCTAGGTATATAGTTTAATCAAATATGCACTGCACATTTTGGGGAAAAAAATTGTTGTAAGGATTTTTTTACATATGTACTAACTTTGTACTAGCTATTCTTCAAACTTGAAAAAAATTTGGATTTATTTGCGGCAATTTACCTAGCTAGGTCTTCAAAATATAAGCCTAAGAGAGATGATAGTAAAGAACTTACGATTATCTGGTTTAAGGGTTAGAGATTTAATTATTTCATTCTTTTATTAATGTTCTATACTATTAAATGGTGACTACACTTTAAATTTGATGTTAACTTGTTATGAATACCACACTCCTTTCACTCTTTGGGCCCCACTGCATAGATATTAAGTTCTGATTCAAACTTTCAGTTTATGGATTCCATTTCTTGCTCCCTTTTCAACATGCAACATATGATTCCAGCACTTTCAACATTAGGAATTACTAAAAGTATATTTTAAAATCATGACTTTATGGAAGTTTTAGAAATAGAACAAGATTTTTGGGACTTGTTATTGGGATTACCACGAGTGAGGCTTGCCTTAGTGGAAAAAACAATCAGAGAGTGTGTGTGTGTGTGTGTGTGTGTGTGTGTGTGTTGTGTATTTACTGCATCATCCTAATCTCATTCATCCTGCACCATTTTCCATGCTTTGCTCTCTTTCTTCATCCTCCAACACTTTTCACTGGATATTTTGAGAAAATGATGATGAGAGGGACATGAAAAAAATTGAGAGAAAAACAAAAGAGGCAAATGAAGAAACATATCAAATAAAGTGTAGTCGAGTAATTTAAAAACTGCATGTATATGCTCATGAAGAAGAAAAGTGAAGAAAAGTACCTCCCCTCAATTAAAATATCACTTCCCCTTAGAAGGTTACTTTTCAAGTACTAAAGGAAAAAAAATCTATTTTCCCTTCCTTCCTTCCT
>NW_024346667.1:8424977-8551529 GCF_902729225.1 Pteropus medius | reverse complement strand
AGAGAGAGAGATCCTCATTTTCATGTTGCTTACATTCTGAGGGAAAGGATAGTCAGCAAATACAGAAAGTTAAAAATACAGTTGAGCATAAAGTATGTTAAACAGTAATAAGTTCTGGATGAAAAATATAAAGGAGGAGAAGACATGGCATTTCGGGACAGGGAGGTGGGATTTAAATAACTTGGTGAGGAAAGGCTTGACAAAGCGACTTTTGAGAGGATATTTGGGAGAAGGCTTGAAGGAAAGAAGATGGACTGGCTTTCAGATTCTGAGTAATGAGTATTCCAGGTCCAAGGAACATTAGGGAGGCCAATGAGGCTATAAGAGCTGGAAAGGTACAGGGACAAATGAAAATCATGCCCAGGGTTTGGATTTTGGCTTTTTTCTTTGACAAAGGAGTGACTGGAAGGTTTCTAACAGAAGGGTGACATGATTGAACTTACATTTAAAATGATTACTGATTATCGTGATGAGAATATAGTTGGGAGAGGGGAAGGGCAAAAATTGTAAGTACAAGTAGATGAGTTCTTGATATATTTTACGGTAAGTCAGTGGGATTTGCTGATGATTTGATATAGGTTGTAAGGGGGGGAAAGGAGTTAAGGAGTACCATGAGGTTTGGGGTGGAAAAACTAGAAAAATGAAGTTGCCATGAACTCAGATTAGAAAACAGGTTTGGGGTTGATGGCTGGACATACCTGACATATTAAGTTTGAGCTGCTTCTTACACATCCAAGTAGAGATGTCAAGTAGGTGCGTGGATATACGGATTTAAATTACAAGGGGGAGAGTCACACTAGTGATATGAATTTTGGAGTCATAAGTATACGGATGATAGACATGGGTCTGAATGAGACTGTCTAGGGAGTATATATAAATATGAAAGACCATAAAAGAGAAGAGGTACAAGATATGGACTTATGGGACACTGCATCAATTAGAGGTGAGGAAGATGAGGAAGAACCCACAAGAAAAAATGAGAAAGAACATCCAGAAAGATAGGAGAAATACAAAACAATGACTCCTCCAGGTGTCTCTCCATCCCCTCATTTGAGGTACTGTAAATGTGAGAGCTTAGAGTTAACCTGAAAAATACTATAAAGATGATGTTATTTAATTCAAATACATTAAAAGATGCTGAGAAGTATATCATATGCAGTCCATTGATATTTTTCTTTGGTTTGAATTAAGGCTTGCCGGCTGTAGAAAGCTAAAAATACATCACGCTGAAAAATGGACACACAGAACATTGTGTGTGTGTGCTTTTCACAGTTTTCCATGACATTTTAGCTAAGTGTGGAGGATATTGTTTTTCTTTTCCTTACACTTGGTATGGCTAATGTTGAATGTGTGGGGATTACAATCATACCATGTGACAGATTGCAGTGTCACACACACAAGATTCTGTCTCCACTGCAGGGATGAACAGAAGGACATTGTGGCTATGAGAAACTATTCAGCTGTAAACAGTATCATAAAGTAGCAGTGCAAATTAAGAAAGTTACCAGGCAAAAGTACAGCTTCCTTCAGGTTCTTTCCTCTTCATCATTACCTTAAATTATACTTTTTTTTTCTTACTTAGTTTAAGCTATACACACCACTGTTGGAACAATCAGTTATATTATGTAAAAATATTCTCTTTATGTTATTTTGTGTTAAAGATAGCATTCATCTAAGCTTAACATTTACTCTGGGACAAGCTGATTTGCTTGGAAAAGCAAGTAATGATATCTATGAGTAGAAAAGAAGTATGAGGAAAAGAAAAAAGAACACACATTGCTCAGATAAGATTATATTTAAAATTTGGAAGCCAGATATAACTAATTGGGGAAAAAAGCCCCAAGGCCAGTGTAAAATGAGAATAATCTAGGATGGAAAAAAGCCCCAAGGCCAGTGTAAGATGAGAATAATCTAGGATGCTAGAATAATCTGCCCTTCTTGTTCCTCTTGGGGTATTGAGCTTCTTTTTCTGAGCAATCGTACCTTCCTAGAGACAGATCAAGGAAGGCAAAGAAGGCAAACATTAAATGTCTTGGTTCTTCAAGTGGTATATAACACTAGCCTTAAGAAGAAAAAAGAAGTTTTAAGAGAAGAGCTAAATGTTGATTAATATGAATTATGGGATATTTTGAAGTTTATTTATGCTTTTTCTGTCACCCAATTCTGAAATTAGTATCTTAGAGACCCAGGCCAAGTGAGCAGATGACTTCACTTAGTTGTAGGGGGGAAAATGCCTCTGTCTCTGTTGCTTTCTCTTTCTTTCCGTCTCTTTTTCTGATTGTGTGGCTGTTTCTGTCATCTCTTCTCATGTTTCTCCTACAGTAATATTGTTAACTTTAGAATTAACTGATTCATTTTCTAGATAAGATTGTTATGGTTTAAAACAAATTTTATTACTTGCTGCTCAACCTGGGTAAAGATACATTTCTTAGGCCTCATTTCATACTCAGTCAAGGGGAAGAGAAATCACATCCTGATTTATGTTTTGTGCAGTAATCACTTGTCTATGTAGTGTTCAAGAGATGACATTTGAATTCCAAGGTTTGGGAATACTGATCTGTGAGGTAAAAGCTAATAACTAGACCCTCTGAATCTATATCTTCAAAATTCATTGGTTTGTGAAGAATAACATCTTTCATTTTATTCTTATATATTGCTCTTGGTAGGTATTAAATAAAATAAGAATAATTAAAACTGACTTCTTACAACCTTCCTCCTCTTAGGGAAATAATATGTGCTAAAGGAAAGCCAAAATTAATTTAGCTTAATACTCTTATATACTCTTCCAAGCAACAAAAATGAATTAATAGCAATTTATAGGAATTAGCAAGAACATCAGATTGACCTCATAAAATAAACCTTTTCGATTTTATTTAATTTTACTTTTTTTAAGTATCCCTTTTAATGCTTTGGACTCCATGATGAAATTAGGTCAATGAAGGTGATAACAGTTTAATGATGTGGTCAAAAGCATCCTAAAGAAATACAAAGTCAACAATAATTCAACTTGTGTTCAAGATTTATAGTCACCAACTTCGTGGCACTGGAAAAAATTCCATTAAGCATTTACTTTTTCTCCTGGAGGAAAACAAAGTGTTTATCTCCCTTTACCATGATTAGAGAATTGTCACCTATAAAAAACAATGTCCTTTTGTCCCTGAAGCAGAAATATAAAGAGAAAATCACAAAGTATTTTTTTCTGAACTTCTTGAGAATTACTTTTGGTGGTCCTACCTTCACCGTGGCATTTCCTGTAAGTACACAGAGATGTACTTTTATTGAATGCTACTAGGTGTTAGCCACTGAGCTGTGCACTTCACCTACTCTAAACTTTTCAACAACTTCATAGGTTATGTTTTATTACCCTCGTTTTCCAGATAAGAACACCAAGTTTCAGAAAATTTAAATGACTTGTTAAATGCTACAGCTTGCAATGCTAGAGCCAGGATTTACAATTGTGGATCCAGAGATGGAGATCTGAATACCATGATGAGTTATTTTGTTTTAAATTATATATGTGTGTGTGTGTGTGTGTGTGTGTGTGTACGCACGTGAGCTTGTGGATGTGCACGTATGTGGGGCAACCTATGCGAGTCAACCAAAAGAGCAGATGAGAGAATTGTTCTTCTGCCCTAGATTCAGAAAATAAGTGAATAGAATGATGTTATGATTTGGGGCTGAGATGCAACTTTGCTGTTGTGTAATCTACTATGCATATGAGGGCAATTCCCTGGGTATAAGAGGGGAGCAAAATGGAAGGCTCTCCAGCCCTACAGCCTTTAAGTCATCACCAGAGACCTGGACTTCACTTCAAAATATTTCTTAAAATGTATTTTTTCTCCAATTTCTCTCATAACATTAGTCTAGAACATATCCTAACTAATAAAGAATTAAATAGATTAAACATTTATTAGCAGGTTAAACATTAATGATCTAAATTACAGTCAAGGAATTAGAAAAATAATAGAATGAAACTGAAGAAAGTAAGAAAATAATAACAAGTAGAAGAAAAATTAACCTAATGGAAGACAAAAAAAATGGAAGCAAAAGAAAAATAGAGAAGAGTAATGAAATAAAAACCTGGTTCTAGAAAGATACTATCAATATACACAAAAATCTGCCAAGATTAATCAGGAAGAAAGAGAGAAAAGGAAGATAGATATTGACAAGAGGACCATAACTATGGATAACATTGAAGATTTTAAAAACTTGTTAAAGTATGAGAAGCTTTATAATAATGAATTTAAAGACACAAAATGTTAATTATATAGAAGTATGTAAATTAACAAAATGTATTCATTATAAACAAAAGATCTAAATAGACCAATATCAATTAAAGAGATATAATTATTACAGAAAAATCTACACACAGAGAAAGCAACAGGTCCAGGTGTTTTGCTTGGTGTGTTTTAATAAGTTATCAAGCAATAGACAACCATTTACTTATAAAAATCTTCCAGAGTTTAGAAAATTTTCCTCTACTAGTTTTATGAAACTGGTATGAGCTTGCCAACAATTCTGCAAATAAATAGAGCCAAGAAAATTATTATCAATTATCATTTATGAAATAGACACAAAAATACTATATAAAATATTAAACTGATTCACTCCATGTGTGTGTGCACATGTGTACACAGGTAAAAACAACCTCATGACTAAATACGTTTCCTCCTGAGAATATTAAGATCATTTCAATTTAGGAAATAAATTAATATAATTCACCAACTTGACAAAGTAAAAAAAAAAATTATATCAATGAGTGCAGCGATCATTTAATAAAATTCAAAACCAACTTATGAAAGAAACAATGAAGAAGGTAGTAAAAGAAGGTAAATTTCACACAATGCAATATATATATATATATGACTTACTGTTGAATTGCACACCTAAATCTTGCTGGATTTCATTAATCAATGTCACCATAATAATTTTTAAAAATTAATTAATTAATAATTCTCACACACAACAAAAAGAAGGTAAATTCCCTAACCTGATTGTTCATATCTACCAAAATGCAAGCAAATTTGATGATGTTGATATGTTAGAAGCATTCCCTACCTTAATTTTTCCTACAGATCTACCTTTCAGTTTAGACTAATGAGATGTAAGTGCAAGTTTTATGCGGCAGCTTCCAAGAAGCATCTTTAATAGATACCTGGCATGAGATTTTTGTCTTTTCCTTTCCTACTCTTCCCCTTTCTTGTCACTGCTGTTATAAAGGCTGCCATGAACCAAAGGTGTTAGAAGGTCTGAGTCCCTACTAACATGCAGCACCATATAAGCCCCAAACTGATAGCTTCTAGACTTCTTGAAAGGTAAGAAAGAAATACACTTCTATTTTGTTTAAGCTGTTGTTACCATAACTGATTCTCAACACTGTACTGGGAGGTACTAGCAAATATAATGAGAGAATAAAAAAATAGATACAAATTATAAATAAGTATACCTAAATTGAAGCTTGGAGAATTATTTAATTATATACATAGAAAATCACAGAGATTTATACTGCGACATTGATAAGCTTCAATTTTAAGTCCATTAAAATTGTCAGAAATTAAAAGGTCTGATAACACAAGGTCTTGATAAAGTCATGGAAAACGTCAATCCCATATATTGCTAGTGGGAGAATAAAGTTTTTAAACTATTTCAGTGTGCATAGTTATAATTCTTTTGACTGTAAGTAACAGGAATCTTGCCTCAGATTGGCTTAATTAACATTACTTAACTTCTATTGTCACCTGAGTCGAGAGTTTAGATGAAAATCAGGGGCTCAATAAGTCTTTAAAAATTCTCTTTCTGCCATTTTTAAATATATCAGCTTCTATCACAGATTAGCCTCTATCTTGGTGACAAGAACACTGCAGCTCATCAATGGATCTCATCTAGACAGATAATATCCAGAAGAAGAAAAAGTCCCCTATATTCCTGTGACTTCTTTTTAAGAGTGAGGAAACCATTTCCAGAAGTTCATGTTTCTTTAGTCGGCATTGGTCAGGTGTCCACTCTCAAACCAATTATTGGTGAAGAGAATGGAATACAATCATTGAAGCAAGATTTTTAGTAGCAAAAAGTTAGACTAAATATTCATTAATAAGCAAATGGATAAAATTTTATATTATAGCATTATAATAGAATTCTACAGAATGATATTAATGATAGTAATAGGTAACATTTATTGAGGTGTTACTACGTGCTAGGCATTCTTAGAAGCATGTGCCCCATATGTATTCATTTTTTCATCAGAAACCCTGTGGGGTTGAGCATTTGAATTGAAACAATTGTATACAATTTAATACTCATAACACTGGCAAAAATTAAAAAGTCTGGTAATAAGCAGAGTTGGTAAAGATATACATTATGCATGTATGTACATATATGTAAATATGTACATATGATACAGAAAACTCATATACCATTTAAGTTTAATTTTTCAGAGTAAAAAAAAATTGAAGCATAAAGAAATTAAATAATTTATCCAGTCACAAAGCTACTAAGTGGCAGAGATAGGATTTGAATACAGATGGTCTTTAAATAGTAGTTAAAATAAGTAAATTTGATTCATGTGTATCAACTTGGAAAATATTAAAAGTATAATCTTGAATAAGCAGTAGCCCTTCAATGTAAAAGGAAATATAAGAATAGAACAAGGTTATCAAGGGGGAGGGAGTCTCTGTCAGTTCATTTGGGAGCAGGCTGTACTGAAGATAAGGAACAAGGATGATGCTCCATAGCCATGTACACAACTATCCAGGAGACAACCAGAGACAAAGATTTCAGAAAAGGTGTTTCCATCTGCAGAGTTATCAGATAATAGTGAAATTTGTGCAAGTGGATTTAAAGTGAAAAGAGGGAAGTAGCAAAGGAAGAGTCCTGTTGTTAGAGGGAAAGGAACCAGAAAAGAAAACTGAGAAAAAATATTGGAGTGGTCGTAGATGAGAGTAAGGTCTCAAATATGAATAAAGGATGAGCAAATGCTGCCGAGAGTGGTGAAATAGTTAGTATATCACTGAAGACCTTGATGAAGCCCATTTCAAATGCAGTTACATTTGAACAATCATGCTTTGAAAGTCAAAAGGAAATTAATAGAAGGCTACATGAAATGCAGCCTATTTTTTAGAGGAGCTTGGTTGGTGAAGGAAAAAGTGAGTATAAGAGCATTAGCCAGAGGGAATGATGAGTTTTTCAATGGAAAAGACATAGGAATATTTTTAGCTTATGTAAAAAGTCAGCAGAGGGAGAGATCTAAAATATTGTAAAGATAGGAAAGAATTGGATTTACTGTAGGAGTAACATCTGGAAGATGGGAAGCACTGGATCAAGAGCACAGGTGGAGAATTTAGCCTTAAACATGAGAAGTAATGGGGACATGAACAAGAGATCTCCCAGATGAGAAGAGAGACAGATGGAACAAAGGCAGTGGAGAAATGAGTTTTATCCTGCTGTGTTTCCAATCAGCTTTTCCCAGAAGGGATATTTGACGAGGAAAACAGGAAACAGACAAGTGTTCCATAGTCTGTTGGGTAAAGTCAATATATAGTTGCTTGATTATTCAGTCTGAGTTTTAGGACCAAAAAAAAAAAAAAAAAAGTAGTAGATTAAAAGCAATTACTGCAGATTTATGAATCACATCCAGTTGCCCAGACATCAGTCTCCTGACCTAAATTTCTCTTTCCCTTAGTGAGTAGAGGTAGAGCATTGCCTATGTGAAGGCCATTCTGAATTTATACCAAAGAACTAACTGAAACCTGAAAACCAGAAAAGAGCTAAAGTCTCACTGGATGTCAGCACCAGAGGCCACCTAGGAATCATCCACATAAACCCTCTTTCACAGAGGAGAAAACTGAACCTCAAAAGTGTACATGATAGCCCCAAGGTCATCAAATTATTGATTGGTGAAAACATATGCTTCATTTTTATCTAATGCATTATATATTTTACTACTTTAATTGACTTATTATTTGCCTTCTCCCAAGGGAATATGCTCTCCCTGAGTAGAAATTTTTGTCTCCTTTGCTAACTGCTGTTGGCTCAACCCTCAAAGTGTGCCTGCTATTTAAAAGACACTTGATTATTACCTGTAGAGTGAGAGAATTATACTTAACTAGTGCACTTTCCATTTTCCCATTATATTTTCTAAGAGAGCATGTCAAAGTGAAATTGGCACTTCTAACAACCATTACCATGCAAACAATTTTTTCATTAACTGTTTCTTCATTGAGTAGAGAAAAATTCAAATTCTAGACTGCTTGATCTCAGAGCCAATGTTGGATGAATTCAACCCATTCAGTTTGCTCTCCCTTAGAAAAAAACTGAAGGGATTTCTGTAGCAATAGACAAAACACCAACAACAAGATAAATGAAATCCAAATAAATATTATGAGACAAACAATATAGAATTTACATGTGTATTGCCATGTCCTTGTCCATATTTATGCCACGCAAGAGAAATATGGTAGGAAATATTCACTGGGTCTGTTGCTAGGGGAGTATTATGAAAATTATAACTTCTTATGCCCCTTCCTCTGATAAAAATTATTTTTTTTTTGTTTTTTTGTGTGATAAAAAGATGAGAAACACCATGAAGCTGACAGCTACAAAGAGAGTTGGTAGATCCTGAGTGAATTTGAAAGAGGTTTTACCTACTCTCTCTGAAGTGCAATACTTTTTTTTTTGTTTTTTCCTGAGTCATCTCCAGGCTTGGGAAGAAGAAACTCCCTGAATGAAGATGTGTCCATCTCAGGGGAAACAAATGAAACCGTAGAAGCAGTTCAAACAATAAAATAAAATAATAAAGTAAAAAGCAGCTCACATGACGAAGCATTTGTGGAATTAGGTAAGATAATCTAGTTTTACAGTTGTGAGAGACACGATTGTGTATTTAAAGATTCACCCTGCCTGAGACTTTCTAGTATCTTTTTGTACTCCAGATTCTTAGTAGAAAATGTATAGATTAATAGTACCAGTGTGTTAAACTTTATAATACATATAAGATGTCAAATAGGATCCTCGGTTTCCAGAATTTTTGCTAAGATTAAAAGCCCAGAATATATCTCATGTTCTATGTTCAGAAAGCTCACCATCTTCCTACTAGGAATTAGTGAAAATGTCGAGCCACCAACTCTCCCCACTCCCCAGCATTATCCCAAAACAAGAAGACAGTTGAGAATGCAAAGAGCAGAGTTCACTTAAGAAAGGAAAGCACTGATTTTCCCTTTCTAAAGCTAAATGGAAGAACTCCAAGAGATAAAGATTGACAGTGCCCGTGAGGGGAGCCTGGCAATCTGAATATCAGCAAGATGTGTCACAGGCTACAGAAAACAAACTCCCCTTCTGTACCATAATTAATGCTGGACATAGTCAGAAAGAGTGGAGTCTGGAAGAGTGTCTCAGAGTCTGAAGCAAAGAGTCTTATCCTTTTTTATCCTCTTTATCCACTATGAGTAAACATGAATGTGTACCTGAAGTTTGAAAGGATACGTGGACATGAAGCATAGTCTTGAGCTTTCTGTAACAGAAAAACCCATAACAGTAACACTTAAAGACATGGTGCTAGAGTGTGGCTGAGAGAAGGATGATGCTAACCCTACTTCATCCAAATTTGCTATGATCCTCCAAAGCGTGACAAGGATGTCAGTGGTTTCCACAGCGGCATAGACAGGATCATGAAGGATAGTAGAAGAGAGAGCCTTGGGCTGCTAAGTGGCTGAGCCAATCTCTTTAGGTTCGATTTAGAGAAAAAGTCATGGTGTCCAAACCATTGTAAAAGGGAAACACCGTGTGTGTGTGTGTGTGTGTGTGTGTGTGTGTGTGCCAGTAGGGGCTGGGTCGTGGGAGGGAGGAGGGGTAGTAACTAGTTGAGTAAATGAGTCAGTCGAATTTCAGACAATGTCACATTACCTACATTTCTGCTCAATTAAGAGAAACATTTATTTTCTTCTCAAGCCATAATCAGTAAATAACCTAGTATTTTTGCTTTATTTTTCCATCAATGTAGGAGGAAGCTAAGACTTTCTTTATTGCTATAATAGGTAAGAAAACACAGAACCCAGAAGCAGATAGCCAAGGAACACAAGCTGCCTAAAAAAGAGAAAGATCAAGTAGAACTTTAGGGTCACCAAAAAGAAATAAACAAATCTCAGCATACTAAGCAATTGATGGAAAAAATCTTGTTAGTTATTTGGAGAAAACAAACCTCCTAAGGAATGTTATTAGTAAAGGCTTGGTACACAAGCAGAAATGAAGGACTGTCTGTAATTAACAATAAGGGCTGACATACAAGTAAGAAACTACACAGAGCACACAGGTGTGGGAAAGAATGGTGTAGGAAACACCGACAGAGGGGTAGGAGAACATGCATAATACGAGAAGGAAAATCAGGAAAGGTCTTATGATGGATTATACTTTCTGAAGATGAATATCACAATGGAATCCATCCCCCTGCTCCATTTTCAACAACATTGACAACACTTCCATCAAGTGGGAGGATCTCTGCCTCTGCCCCTTGGATCAGGCAGACTTTTGTGACTGCCTTGCTCAATAGGATATAGCAGAAGTAAGGCTATGTGACTTCTCAGTCTAGGTTATAAACCTGCCCTATTCTTCTACCTCATTCTCTTGAGACACTTGTTCTGTAAACCCAGACACAGAGCTATGTGGCAATAAAGAGTCATTAGCTCATCTATTGCCTGGACCCTATATTTTAAAAAATGTGGACTAAGGCCAAAAAGAAGGCTCTGGAAAGGCCCACATGATGCAACCCGTAAGTGAGGAACTGAACCTCCAGGTCCTCAGCCCTCACAGAGCTCCAGCTGATAACATCAATTCGATACCCATGCCAGTGAAGTAATTAGTCTGATGTCCAGCTGAGCTGATCCCACATAAAACAGACATAGCCTTTCCCACTGAACCCTGCCCAGTTTGCGGATTCTGTGCTGAGTAAGTGGTGATTGTTTAAGACACTAAGTTTGGGGGAGGGGTGGTTCTTCACACAGCAATTGATAACCGGAAGAGGACCAGAAAAAGGACTATGTAGCTAGCCAGAGCTAGCTGAGCTCTTGCAGTTCCTTTGGAAGGAAGAATTGAAAGTTTTTATCTATACTCCATTTTGTATTATTTGTGGTTTTCTATAATTTATCATAAAGTATGTGTAGAGAATTTTCACTTGATCGTATAGTTTTAAGTATACTCAATAATTCTCTTGGCAAACCTTATTAAATTTTTAATTAAAAGACACTTTAAGTTGAATTTTAGTTCACTATATGGAATGTTCAACTTTAACAACAGTGGTTAAGAAACCATTGCCCTAAAAGGGATATAACACATAAATAACACTCTACAAAATTCTGATTTGCCTGGGTGACCTTTTGATTAGGTGAGTGATATGCCATATGAGAAAAAGAACACTTTCTAAAACATTTTCCCCAGAGCACAGTGGAATATTTACAAGAAGTAGTACAGGGCCTTTATGTAACAATAGATGGTATAAGGATCCATTAAGTGTGTGTGTGCAAAATGTACACAGCGCATAATTTATTAATGTGACGATACTTCAGCAATGATTTATAAAGTGCCACAGTGTGCCAATAGAGGACTAGACAAAGGGAATATAGAGGTGAATAAAACATATAGGTCCCTTATGGAACAATAAGATGATAAAAACATATATATATATATCTTCTCGAATGTTGAAAATTATAGGGAAAAAAATGAAGTAGGTAAGGAGATAACATGTCAAGGGTGGGTGAAGGTGGACAGTTGAGGTTGCTATTTTACATAGGATATTCAGGAAAAGCCCTCTGATTCAGTGACATATGAGTGGAGATCTTCAGGAAATGAGAGTGAATCAGGTAGATGGCTACCTGGGAGAAGGACAGTTCAAGTAGAGAAACAGCAAGGGTAAACGCACTGAGATGAGAGCAATCGTATGTTCACAGGGCTCAAAGACATCATTGTGACTGAAACAACAGCAAGCAAAACGTTAGGTGGAAGGGTAGTAAGTATTGGGAGTGGGAGGCAGATCATATAGAAATAGGATATTATAGAAACCATTGAAAAGGTTTTAGCTTGTATTGAGTGATTATAAATATACATATATGTTATTGACTGAATGCCTGCGTTCTTCCAAATTAATATGTTTACGTCTAACTTCCAGTGTGACGGTATTTAGAGATGGAGCCTTCAGTGGGTAATCAGAATTAGATTAGGTTGTGAGGGTGGGGTTCTCATAATGGGATTACTAGTCTTATAAAAAGAGGAAGAGAGAAAGATTTCTCCTTCTCTGTACTCACATACCAAGGAAAAGCCATCTGAGGACACAGCAAGAAGGTGGCTGTCAACAACAGAACCGTCACCAAAACCTGATCATGTTGGCACCCTGATTATAAACTTCCAGACTCCAAACTGTGAGAAATAAATCTCTATTGTTTAAGTAACCTACTGTATGATACTTTGTTATGACAGTACAAGTTAGGACAATATAGCTATAACTGTAGTGATACACAGTAACTACAACATCAACTGGTTTTAATTCAACATTGAAATACAACTTTCTTTCAAAATGTCTTATTTTTATTCTCCTCTGATTTCCTTAGTCCATTTCTACTAGCTTTCTGGGTAATGAAAGTGCTAATTGTGCAGTTCATTGCCTGAATTGCTTAATGATAGGTTTCAATAGCAACTTTTCCAGTTATAGTTCTAATATTCTATTTTTGTGAAGTATGAGCAAAAACATGAGCTTTGGGAGGTGTGTCTGCTAATTGGAATGTTTTCTGTTAAAGTCTTTTGCAAACTGTCACAAAAATAAAAAAAAAATTTTCTCTAATATGCATATTACAATTTTATTGGTAGAGATTTTATAGATTGCCCTGGTTTTAAGAAGAAAGCAGTATTTTCTTATTTGAATGAGATTCTTGCCCATTAGGTAGAAATCTTTCTGTCTATAGTTTTTTGTTTGTTTACTTATTAATTATTTCTCTTATTATCATATGTTTCCTATGGTTAAGACAGATGGGGTTTCTGACTGCTTTCTTTTCAGGGTTTAAGTATCTAATTTCATATATAAGCAACTCAAAGGCAGAGTTTAATTTGTTTGCCAACTCAGGCTTCCATTAGTGGATGATTCCTTTTAGACTCTCCCGTCTGCATTTGGTGCTTAGCTAGTTTCTCCTGAGCTCTTTAGCAGTCTCATGCCATCTTTGTGATTACTGCTGTGTTAATTTTCTCTGTTTCTGTCTGATTTTTGCAAGAGTGTTCAAGCATCAAACAATGGGAGAGTTTTTAAGAATATCTAGACTCCTTTTCCTGGAGCAGCTCATATTTTCATTTCCTTCATCCTTTTCCTTGTTTCTTTTGGCACTTCTTCCTCTCTTATCACTGCTTCTCCCTCTTCCTCTTCCCCTCCTCCTTTTCCTTCTGTCATGTCCAGCATTTGTAGTCAGGCTCCTTGGCTCAAGTGTTTCTAGATTGCTACAAGATTTTCACCTATTTTCTGCACAATGGGAGGGCTGTTTATCATTTCTCAGTCAAGGCTTCTTTTTAGGAGAGGAAATGATTGGCCTCTTGGCATTTCTCCCTAGTAAACAAACACACAAGAAGCAAGCAAACCAACAACCCCTAGCTCTGGGGGCTACTTTCTCCCTGCCTTTAAGATCCATCTAATAGCAATGGGCCAGATGTCATGAATGTGAAGTTAGGGCAGAAATGGTGCTTTGGAACTTGCTGCTCTTTAACTCAACTATCAGTATAGACTCTGTAAGAAATTTTAATATCTTCGAACTTAAAGGTCAGTGAGATTATGAGTTATCGTTTGGACCCACAACATGAAGGCTAAGAATGAGAAAATGTATCATTTGCGGGGGGTGGGGGCGGTGCGGCGGGAGCAGGGAAGTGAGCTCTTATAAAGAAAGAATGTGGCTCACCTTATGTGGTACCTACTACACAAACATAAATGTGATATTTATGTGATATTTATGTCTTAGGGAAATCAAGGTAAAAAAATAAAGTGAATTGACACTTTTGTTGAAATTCGAAAACATTTTTTCCAATTTTGTTTAGATTCTCTATCTTTTGTGGCAGCTTTAGTTTTTTGCTTATGAGTCATTGTAAGAAAATTTAAAAACACAGCTGACAAGATTTATGGAAATTTCATTCCATTATTTTTGAAAGAAACATTTTTACTGGAGAAAGGTAGGCATTCATCTCTCTCATATGTCATTGTCTCGATTGCATTGGGCACCACAGGAAAAATGTTCATCTGGTTGTTTACAGAGAAGCAAATGATCCTGTTGAGTTTATACTAAATAATTTTAAAGAACTGCATAATTCCAAACTTTGGAGTCAAAAAGATCTTGCTTTACTCCTTGTTCTCTATAAAATTTTAAGCAATTTATATGATCTCATTAAGCCTCAGTTTCCCTATATGGGGGGGAGGGACTTCAGTGCCTACCTCTTAGGGTTATTGTAAAAATTAAATGAAGAAGCTACACACATAAAGCACACTTAGCAGCACACCTGGCATGGAGTAAATGCTCAGTAAATATTAGATAATGTTACTGCAACAAGTAATGAAAGGTGATTGTCAGGATTAAATTCTTGGTCTGGTAAGAGCAAAGGAAGTAGCCTTAACCATCACACATGACCCTATGGCATATGGACCACTGCTAAGGACGATTTCTAAGGCAGCCATTATAGGAAAAGTTCAGCCAATGTGAACAATACCGAATTGTGGTATACATAGTATTGCTTTCCTTTTCCCATGCATAATTCAGGTGGTTTTTGACCCATCGGGGCTACACCTGTTACTCTACAGACAGCCTACAAATCTTACAGTATAAATAATAGAAGAGCTTGATGGATTCTTGTAAATTTACACACCATGCCAAGTTTCTAGCAACCTAGCTGTACCATTTTCTGTGTTAGTTGACACAGGGTAGAATATTTACACCATGATTTCTAAGAGAAGTAATAAGAGCTATGTGGCAATAAAGAGTCATTAGCTCATCTATTGCCTGGACCCTATATTTTAAAAAATGTGGACTAAATGTATTCTTAACAAATAATCTTTAAATCACCCAGCTGCATTTGACAAATGGAGGAACTACAAGAGGTGATATATGTCAAGTGGCTGCAGACATTTGCTGGGTTTTTTTTTGCAGATATGTGCAAAGCTCCAGAGCAAGTATAATTTGTCTTCCAACAATGACATTTTACAGCTTTACATGAATTTGGCATAAACTAAGGTATCTTTTGTGTTTCACGTTTAGTATTTAGATAGAGAAATTAATTGTGAAAAATGCAATGCGGTTATTTATAAATGACTGCTTTGTTAAAATAATTTTGGGTGCACACAGGAAACTGTTTTTTCTTAATTGTGTCAGGTTTTCACTGTCTTCAGATAACCCTTTCAGAGCATAGTTCTAATGGCTTACCTATGTGTGTGCTTACACACACAGACACATGCACATACACACACTCTCTCTCTCTCCTAGGGGTACATGGTTAAAAAATAGAGACTAGTGACTTTGCTCTTCTGCAGCAGTAGAGCTTCCCAGCTAAAAATCTAGGATCCTACTCCTTAGGTGTTCCATCCTTGGAATTCCTACCCAGAGCAGTTCAATCTTCTTGCTATAGTGCTAGTTGTCATGGCTTCCAGGGAAATATGTCTCATTTTGTGACATGAGTAAAATGAGACAGCCCAAATCTGCTGTTGTCAGTTACTGATAATGCTATTAACACAAATTTGTCCAGAACCTTGAAACTTTTATTTGATGCATCAAGATAACTTGATAGAATTGTGATAATTTTTTCTTTACTAGTACATGCATGTACTATAGACATAATATTCATGTCTTTATTCATATTTTGATGATTTGTTACTAAAGTTTAAATAAATGTGTTTCTTTGCATCAGAAAAGAAAATAATCACATTGTCTTCCCCACTTAGATTTGCCTATGAAAAAGCACCCATCCCAAACTATTCCTTTCCATTATTTTCTATTTCAGCTCCTTTTCGATTTTATAGCACTAATTCATCACAATTTCTAATTACGTTGTTTTATATCAACTTCATAGGACGTGACTCTTGCTTATTTTTTTCATTGGATCAAGCACACTGAATGGCAAAAGTGAAGACCCTCAAAAAGTACTTGCTGAATGAATTAGTGAAGGAATAAAATAAAAGGCAAGAATCATAATTTAAGTACTCATTTTTTAGCTACAAAATAATGTCTCTAGAATATTTAGAACTATTTTTCCACAATGAAGCTGAGAATGATAGATTTTAGAAATAAATATCAAGAAAAGGGAGGCAGAGAGTTTTAATAAGTATGAGAATTACATTTGCTTCAATCTAAGCTTAAATTCCATACCAAGTTGAGAACCGAATAGTTTTAATTCTTTTAAAAAAAAAGCAGTTTTGCAATCTTTAGACCAAACTCTAGAAGTATGACCAATAGAAAAATTCTTAATCTGGAAACTGGCCTCAAAAGGTCTCTTTGTGCTTCTGTCTACTCGTAGCAAACGTTCTGAGGTTCCAAGCAGGTCTCAGCTGTCTACATAAATGCTAATGTCTGAATCCAAAAGGTGCCTGCTGATGGTCAGCTCTAGGCTATTGACTTCAGAGTCAATATTGATGGAAAACAAATGGAAAGAAAGCGACTGTCCAAAGTGAGTAACACCAATCTTCCTCAGGGCAAACGTGAGTCTGCTCATCCGGCAAGTAAATGTTCATCTTACGAGCACTACGTGAAAGGATGTTTAGTTTTTGTTTGTTTGTTTGTTTGTTTGTTTTTTGTAAGCAAGGTAGGTAAATAGATGAAAGAAAAAAGAAAGAGAAAGAGGTATAAACAGCTTTAAATTTACCTATATATCATAGTATTATTTATGCTAAAAATGATCTATAAACTGATTTTCTAAGAATCTGAAAATGGCCCAGTGACAAATGTTACATCCTTATAACAGGATATGATTGTAGAGGGGAGCCCCTTCCCCTAGCCCCAGTGCTCCCATTCTCACCCCCAGAGAAGACCACTCGCCACCATTTTCACCATTTGTCTTATAAAAGAACCTCTGTCCTCCTCTCTGCACACGATTACTCAAGATTGGAAGGGTTGCCAGGCTTGTTGGTAAGAAACTGATCTTCATTAGTCCACATTTACACTAGTGGGGAATTACTTTACCTCATGAGTGGGGACAGAATTTTTGGTCTTATTTTATTCTCTCTTTTCCTTGAGATATCTTCCTTAGGAGCCTGAAAGAAAGTTAGTGGGATCCTTACTTGGGTCTTTTTACCATGTGAAGGCACATCTAGCTTAGGCTTCAGGGTCTGCATTTTAGAATATATATCTTAAAATCTGGTAGGGCAAGTTCTCCCTGTTGAGTCTTCATTTTTAAGGTTGTAGTTATTGGTGGACCTCTATATTCCAAATAAGTTTTTATTGAATTCTTTAAACATCTAAACAAATCTTCAGTTTGTGTTAAATTTATAGAAGAATATATGTAACACTGTTATCTTTATAATATAAAGAACTTTTATCCATGTTGTTTATGGGATATCTCTCCATTTGTGTTTAATTAGAGTATTAAAGTTTTCCCCCAAGGGAGTATGAGATAAGTAGTAAATCTAGGGAAATTTGTTAGGATTCCTCTTGGGGTCTCTTTGTCTTTGGAGATAAGGTTGTTTCTTTCCTCTGGGTATAGGGAGGGCACCTCTTACATGAGGGTTTTATAACCTGTTTCAGGGAGGAGGGGAGAAGGGAGGTCAGAGAGATCTTTTTGCTTCTGCTGTTTTGTCAGACTCCTTCACCTTAAAATAGTCAATATGCCAAGGTGCCATTTTGAGGGGTTAGTGTGTCTTGAACTCCATCGGGTACAAAGGGAAATCCTCAAATATCAACTAAATATAAGCCTCAAGAAGGCTACAGGTCCTTTTCTTAAACATTTCAAAAATAAAGGGAAATATAATCATCTCTATAAATAACTTCTAATTTCTGGTTCAGATCTACTGATTTTTTTAAAGTAGATCTTTTTCCTAGAGTTGAACCAACAGAAAAATGAGTTAAAAAAAAAAAAAAGTATTGGTAATGGGCAAATAACTATTAGTATAATTTCATTTACCTGGAAAGTGACACTTTTTAAGGAAAACAATCTATTTCAGACTGATCACAAGGAGTAATCCTCATTAATGCTTAATTTTTTAGGAACTAAAGTTTTACTATGGAAGAATATTATAGAATTGTTATTTGATGAGAAGAGAGAGAAAAAAATGTGTTGGGGCGGGGCGGAGAGAGAGAATGAGAAAGAAATACTATCTTCCTTCACTATCTTCCTTCCTATCCACTTTCCCAAGCATTACGTAATAGCTGAGTCTTGCCAATGTAATTCTACTTAATCATTTTTATGAGAATTAAGTTGCCAAACTTTTCATCAAATATCAACTAAATATTGGAAAAATACAGATTTTGTAATCACATTTAATTTAGTGTTCTACAAAAAAAAAATATGTAAAGACTGCATATATATGTGCAAAGGAAGTGGAAGAAATGGGGACATTTTCCTGGTAGTTTGTGCTGACATCAAATTTAACCTTGAGATACCTGGAATGAAATATTTTATGATGGAAAGTAGTTGAGAAATTAGCCTCAATTTATCACTTCATTCAGAGTAAACAATACCTATTTCAGTTAAACTTCAAGCAAAAATATTCCTCTTAGTCTTATATTAATGAAAAAAAAAAAACTACAAAGGGAAAGATAGACATTTTAGGAATTGAGGACCCTTCTAATTGTTATTTTGAAAAGGGTTTGTTGGAAATCACTTATAAATTTGAGTCACAATCTATATTTACAGCTAGATTATTTTCCTCTGTGATTCTAATCTGGAATAACTTGACAGTTTAACCATGGCTAAGAGATTTCTTTTCAATGGCATTTTGCTAACTATCTGCCTTTTTGAGGTAGAAAACTGAATTTGTTAATATGAACAGTCACAACATTGTAAAAGGCCTCAATCTAATTTTTATCTACCTGTCATCCTGGATGGATTCTCTGAGAGACAATAATGAAGACTTCAGAGGGAAAACTCTTATAAGATATTTTACTCTTACGACTTACAGAAAATTGTTTTCGACAGCTACTTTAGGGCTTTACCCCTCCTCTTCTAAGGAATCACACAAAGAATGTGTGAGCATAGAAGTCTATGGTGGTATTTAAAAACAAAACAAAACAAAAACTCATAATGAACGCAGAACCAAAACTGAAACCCAAGATCACAGATAATGGAAAATACAACATAGGCACTTTAATTGCCTTTATGTTTTTAATAATATCTTCATTGTCTCTTGTTGGGTTTTTGTTTTGTTTTCTTTTTATAATTCCTTATGCTTCCTGCTCTTTGCCATTTGCTTTAAAGTTGGCACTAACAATTTCATAAAATATTTTAATGGCCCCCTGCAGGGCTTCTATAGTGAAGGGTCTGCTAATGTTTCCATTATGACCCTGGTCTTAGAGAAATTTATAGCATAGTCATCTTAATTTGCATTAGACCATGGGGAACATGTCACATAGGTCAGTCTTGGGAGTAATATTTTTGGTACATTTGAAAAAAAATTATGGATTAAATTCTTCAGTAATTGTGTAACTCTACAGCACTGAATCTAGTTACAGTACCATTTATTGGGGATTTAGCCGAGCAATTTCCATAAAAGTTAATTGAAATTACCTGAATGAAGCCTCAGGTGATGCTTTGAAAATAGAGACTAACCTTGTAATTGCCTTGTTCTCCTTTCATCTTCTTCTCTGGTCTTAAATAGTAATGCTGTAGATGATTAGCTAGAATGTCATCTCATAGATGAAGGTGGAATGACATAATAATTAAAAACAAATTGTACCTTAGTTTAATAAAGGATCCTGATCAAATACAAGGCAAAGCAATTGTTTTGAAATGCCAAGGCGACCTAGGATAGTGATAACAGAAAGATGCAAATGCCATGGTACAGAATCCCCAGGAACAGATACTGTCCCAGGATGGTGGTCTTGCATTTGACTTGAAATCAAAGAATATTAGTTACTACTTTGAAAAATGTTTGAGATTCATTTTCTTGTTATAAAATTTTTTTAAAACATTTAAAAAGTTTTAAATCCTGAATTAAAGGATCATAAATGAATAGAAAAATATAACAGAAAGGATCCAGTCATATTCCCATTTGTATATTATTTAAATTTTTTAAATACTTAGCATTTGATTATTCCTTGAATCTTTACAACAATCTTTTCATTTTCAAGATAAATAAGTGAATGAGTGACTGGCAGCATGGACTTTGCAGGTGGTACTGAATTTGAATCCTGCCCTACCATTTATTTGTCAAGTTTTGGGGGAGTTACTTAATTTCTTGTTATCAACTTGCAAATGGGAAATGTAGTGTTACCTTATAGGGTTGTTGTAGGAGGCAAATGAGATTTACACACAACCTCACATAATCCTAGCACGAAGAAGACATTTAGAATGTTCTTTCCTCTACCATATCTGTTTGAGAATATGGGGGTTACTTAACTAAAAATATAGATGCTTAACACCAAAGATAAAATTAAAATGAGTATTTTGACTTTTGAACTGAATTTATTATATTCCTTGCCTTGCTCCTTACAATTAAAGATAATTCACCAAATATTCTTACATAGCTTTAACTTATTCATTTTTCTAATCAAATTAGAAAGAATTATAGTGAACAAGCATGATTAGAAAAAAAGAATTACGTGAGTAACAGAAAAATATATAATCTCAAGAAGGAAAATTTTTTTCCAAATGAATTTAGAAAATAGAAGGAACAATCAGAAAAATTAGTACCATCTGCCAGAAGTCATGCAACAAAATGTGTAGAATCTACCAGAAAGCACTACAGAAAACAAAACTCAAGAATATGCAAATTGAAGGAGGTAGAGTTAATCTGCATAGATAATAAACACATGACCTTCTATTCTTGATAAAGAAATCACTTTCTAGTGAGTTATTTCACTTTATTGCCCATTTTATTCATAAAGCATCTCACAGAATGTGTTCTGAGAAAATGTTCAAATTATAGTGTAACTATAATTACCTGAGATAGTCTTTGTTTAGGTCTGTTGTCCTAGTATAATTAATAGTTCACCTTTTCATCAAAAAGTGTCCATATCTGGATGATAAATTATATAGTCAGTCACCCAATCAGTTAAGGACAAAAACCCCTGTCATGAGAATATATAGGGGTCTGTCCTAATTCCTAACTCAACACCAGCATCATAATCACTTTGGCCATCTAAATTCACTACTTCTTGTCACAGGCCAACTCCTAGAGATTAGGGCTCTTGGTGAAACAGAGTGTGAAGCTGAGAATGACTATCAGATTGATACAGAAGGATGAGTGGTCTATAGGAAGAGAAGGAGAAGAACCACAGTGGGATATGCATCGACTATATCAAAATTAAACTATTCACATTTTTTAACCAATTCTAGTGATGAAAGATAAATAGTAAAAAACAGGACATCCAGACTGAATGTCAAGGTGCTGGAAATCATTTTTTAGCGTAGGACCCAGTTACATACTTAAAGCCTACAGTTTTGAGTGTATATGCAATTGTTGAGAGAATGGTTGCCATTGTTAACCCCCATGTCACTTAATCCTGTGGGTACTTTTGATTAAGATTCCAGGAAGGCTTCCTGTTAGATTGTTCCTGAGAAAATGTATCATATGTTGTGTTAGTTCACTGTTCAGTTGTTTGTCTTAGCTTCTTCTTGCAGTGACTAGATAAACTCTTGTACACCAGTTCAATTATTAGCTTGAACCATATGAAATTGTCACTTTTTAAACATTTTGACTCAAAAGCAGAATTCCAATTTGGTTTAACCTGATATAATCCTATTTTGATAGGAAAAAGAAGACAGAGAGCTTAATTTAGCCTGGCAAATGATCCTGAAGCTTGACAGAGAGAGAGAGAGAAGAAGATAGGGAGAAGACACTCAACAAATGCTTATTGAGTGCCTGTTTATACATGCCAAGGAAATATGCCAGGTGCTTGAGATTAAACTGGAAATAAAAATAGACATTATCTCTTCCCTCCTGGCACAGGCTGTTGGGAACATAAATTAAGAGTTCATTATCTAGATATTTGTCTTGTTTTTAAAGATAAATACTGATAAAGCAGCTTCTCTTCCCCCTTTTGTTTTACATATATTTTTTCCTTATGTGCTTTTCTTCCCCTCCAGAATAATTTTATATTAATGTGCAATCATCTTTCCTTTCTCAATCTCAAAGCTTAAGTTCACATTGCTCTAATGCATCTATGTTGTCAAGGCTTGTATTTAGTTACCTGTTTTGACATCTGTGCTTCCTTCTCCTCAAAGAACCAAAAGGTAAGCTACTTGAGGACAGAGAATGAATCTGAATTAACCTGCCTTGTATACTATATTCCTGGCCTTAAATGTTGATCAACATATTCTCATTAAAGCAAATAATATCCAGTGTACATTGCTGATGATATCTGGGCTATGCCTTAGCCTCTACAAATATGATCATATTGATAATATAGATATAACCACTGCTATTCACTACTCAGCAATTAAATGTAGTCACTAGACATTATGTTTTGAGATCAATTAATTTGATTTTCTCATAAATGTGCAGCTTTAGTCTTTTTTTTAAATGGGAACAATAATGAGAACTATATTTTATTGCTCAGAATCAAAATAAAAGTTTTACATTCAACTCTTGATGCTTGCCACTTTTTATGCAATCATATGAGATATAAAATTTACTAAACTATATTAAATATGATAAAACTTTTTTGTAAAGGTTACAGAAATCTTAAACTATCTATTTTTCTCTTATCTATTTTCCTGAGAAAAGACCTTGAATCTACAACCTATGTAGGTTGTTCTAAGATGTCAGTGGAAGATGAAGACAGCCAAGCTGGACAGTTACCAAGAGACTTAATGATGTACATTTGTCTTGCTTCCTGCATTTCACAATTTCCATAAAATTGTATCCACTTAATAACATAATAAAAAATACATAGCAATTTACTCCTTAAAACAAATAGGAATCCACCTATATGTATACAATGGGGGAGGGGATTCTGCATACACACATTGTAGACATTTCATTGCATTTAGCTTTGGATTTCAAAAATATATAAGAAAATGTTGATATATTCACTTACAACTTTGTTCTATATGTATTACGTAACATATTATATATATGCATATATATGTTCAGTATACCTTAACTTATTTAAACTAGTTCTACTAATAAATGTATTTATTACCCTCTAAATACACTATTTCAGACAATGCTTTTAGTTACATTAAATAATAATTTTTGAATAGGTTTAATATGCTTAACATAGAACTTTTCCAAAAGAATCATCATAGTGCCACTCCAAAATCTAGGAAAACCAAAATCTAGAATTATGAATTGCGGAGTGAAGGATTTTTAGACACTAGGTGTTTGCCCTTAGCAGAGGGCTGTCCCTGATTGCTCTGGCAGATGGAGCTGTGCTAGAGAGCTGAAGGCCAGTGTGTGCTGTCAGGTAAAGACCAAGCAAGATAACCCAGGGTTTTACTCCGCTCTCTGGTGGTATTTGGGTGAAAGGTATTGAAGTGATTAACAAAGAAATCACTTTGTTTAAAAATAACAAACTGAGTTCTGGTAATAAATTCTATTCGGGCATCTGGAGAACACATTCTAAACGGTTCTATATTTAGAGCACCAAATACTGTGATTTTAAAGGTGCTTCCCTACTCCTACGTATACCATGAGCTGAGAGGAGTCAGCAGTACATGTATATATCTTGCCCTCTTCGTGTCTCTTGGCAACAGGCCAGTACCAGGAAAAGTGGAGGTTATCAATAATTGTTTGTGAGCTTAATTTAAGTCGATGTGGAAAATAGGTCTATCTTAATTTTCATTATTATCTTAAATCATCTTTCCATTTCCCTGAAAGATTATAAATGAAGTGAAATAAGAGTAATGTGAGAGGAAATGAGACAATCAGATTTACAATTATTTCAGTCTGAACTAATATTTGCTATTTGCTTATTAATATTTCGGGCAAATTTTTAGGCAGGTGTGTACTCTTATCCCATTCGACAGGTGAAGAAACTGAGGCACAGAAAATTTAAGTGATTTGCCTAAAGTCACAATGCTAATAAGTGTCAGGTAATCTAATTACAGAATCTGCATTCTTAACTGAAGAGTCAGAATATTATGACATCAAACTAAGTTATAAAGGTCACTAAGAGAAAGGAAAACGTTTTTAAAGAATTTTCACAAATTTTTCAAATTTCTATAATACTGAAAACAAAATAGTAGAAGCTGTGATTTGATAATAGAAATTCTGCTTTAAATGCTTTTTACAGGGGTGTTAATCAAGTATAACAATTTCAGCACTATAGGTAAACTATATGCCAGTTAGCGTTTAACATGAGCACGTATTCATTCAACAAACAAATAGTGTGTATTCATTCAGCAAACAAATATTGATGAGTTACCATGTGCAGGGAAATATGCTAGTGATGTGGGCAGGATGTACAATGGCAATCAAACCACTAATAGACCTGAGGGGCAATGAGAGGTATGTGGACAGCTGTGATGCAAAAGATCAGGACAGACAGTGTGATTTGAGAGAGAGAAAGAGTTATGGGGAGCTGGATGTGTGGAGATTGGGGGACAGCTTGCAGCAAAAAAGAGAGGAACATTCGAGAGAAGCAGATGGTAGTGTGGCTCAACAGGTGCATACAGTGTATGAAAAAGATGGATTTGACAAATACTGGTCCTGTTGGTGAAAGCCTTAAATTGCAGGATAAAGCAAGGAAGGAGTGTGTGTGTGCATATGTGTGTGTGCATATGTGTGTATGTGTGTGACCACCTTCTCTTCTATGCATTATTCTTCTATCATTCAGCCTCCTACCAACCATCTGTTTATGGTGATGTATGTGTAAATACAAACACATCAGGTTGTGATGGAAAGGACAAGGAATTTGCCTGAGATGGACCTGGGTATGGACCTATGCTCTTTTTCTCTCTAGCTCTGAGATCTCAGAAAAATTATTTGATATCTCTGGGTCTTCATTTCTTTATCTGTAAAATTGGGATAACAGTAACTTGCAGAATTACTTTGAGCACTAAATAAGCTCAAACCTCAGTGCTTTTATTTATAATTATTATTCAATATATGTCACTTATCTAAGAGTACGAATATCATCCTGTAAGCAATGTAAAACTATTCCATATTTTTAGGTAAGGGAATAGTATAGTTGATACTACATCTTGATTCTAATTTCTATAAAGAACAGAATAGAATCTTTCTTTTTTTAACTCAAGAATTTGTTAGTAGCTAGTGATACATATTATTTTGTGCTCTATTTCCATTGTCGTTGCTCCGTTTTAGGAACACAAGCCACTCTACAGTCATATTCTAAGCATCAAGGGTTTAGGGGGATCTGGTCTGATCCCCTCCACCTGGGTACAGGATAATCAGAGACTGCTAGTTTTCCAAGAGTTTAAGTAAAATGAGTGCTGACTAGAAAATATTGTTCTGTTATTCAACTACTCTCCTCTACTTTTTTACTATTTCTTATTAGCAAAGTTGCCCATGGAAACTGAATAATAATGGAAGCAAAATACCCTTTGACTACCTTGGTGGAGCATTCTGCTGTACTTTTTTGGTTAACTATTTAATGCATACATGTACAGTCACAATAGATGGATGACCATTTTCCACCCTAACACTCACTAACTATCTAGGAAGAAAAAAAAGTAGTGACAGTCTCACCACTATGAATTGATTGCATATTAGTGATCAAAGGAGAAAAAATTGAGGTGGGGGATGAGAAATTAGGACAGAAAAATTTATAGTGAAAGTAGAATTTTCTATGATACTGATACAATTTCCATATACTGAATGCCTATTTTTATATTCCTTCCCTATATTTTTACTTCTAAGCATACCTTGAAAGATTTACATCAATGTATTTCTTTCAGAGCCCAGGCCTCTGGAGACTTTAGGAGTATATATTCTTTTCTTTTTATTATGGCGTTAGGTTCCTGGAATTTTTTCTTCAGAATTGAATTGAGTAAGCCACTTATCACTCCATGCTTTTAGCCTGTCCCAGTCAGTCTAAGCACTCTTTTGTGACTGCCCCTTCAATGCTCCAATTATCCCTATGTCAGCAGATTTTATCCTCTTAATGCATATGTCCTCTTTCGGGTCATTGATGTATAAAGTGAACAAAACTTCATCTTAATATTTATCCCCATAGCAGTCCGTTAGCCTTGACCAGTTACCATTCTCAATTATCTTCAATCTTGGTTATTCAAGCTAATTTTTCCCTCAAATACCTCATTCCCTCATACTGTAATTGCTGACCTTGTGACTCAGTTTTTCTGTACTCTATTGTATTAAGAAATGTCAGAAAGTATGTGTTCATTGCCTCAAATTCTCTCTAAATAAACATGTCATGCTCCTTGTTCAAAAAAATTTTTATCGGTTTTATAACGCATGGCCTCTTTTAGTAAATCAACATCATCTCTCCATTTTAATAATAGTAGTTTTTGTATATACTCTTCATGTCTCCACTCTCCAGTTTCCCCTTTAGAAAAAAAAATAGTAATGTTTAAACTGTACTGTATCTGGTTGGTTGTACATAAGCTTTAAAATTTAAAACATAAGCATATACTTAAAATATTTTGATATATATTTATTTTATATATTCAAATAAAATATATTTTACATATTAATCATATTTGTCTGAGTTGACTGACAAGCTATGGAAGTAAAACTTTTCTCTGAGAATCAAAACTCTTGGACTAAGTGAATACCTTTGTCAGTGAGCCATTTCCAAAGGTGAATAGATCATTTGATAACTGCCAATTGCTTAATAACTTAGAAACACTGTCTAAATTTGTGATAACTTTGAAGCATTAACTTATTTTTAAGAGATTGCACTTTACCAAGTGACTAAACCAAGCCTAGAAATTTTTCATAAATTTTTTTTATTTGAAAACCCTTTTTAGGTCTGAATAGAGCTGTCATCTATTGGTGGTTCTCTTGAATTACAGGATATACTCTTAAAGCGTTTCTTGTCTTCTTGAGTATCAAAGTAACAAATCTGTCACAAAACTTATTTTTGACCATTTTAATTACTACTCAGAGAAACTGTAAAGATTATTTATATGTATCATTTAAGATATTATGCAATTATCATCACATATCGACCATGGATGACTTAAATTGAATTTAATCACTGATTCTAATTGTAAAGAAATACAAATCGCAGCAATTGCTAGAAGACCATTACATTTAAATTTTAGGTCATATCTAGAGAATGTGTACACCTGGAAACATCCAATAATACTGAGAATGAAGGGCTTTTAAAAAAACTCTGATTGGGTTTTTTTTTTAAATGACTAGAATAAGTTAACCCATTTTCAGTGTAGAGTTGTCATTTTATAACTTTAGGTTTAGATCTCCAGAAAGCCTGAAACCTAGGGCCTTTGGGGACAGTGTGCTTGGAAAATGACCTTGCAGTCATTTATCTCCGTAAATACTCAGCAACATGTCTGCATTAGTAAGCTATCAGTTGCTTACATCTCATAGAAAGACAGGACAGATTTTCCAGTGTGGGTGAAAGGGACTAGCAATGTCTTTAAATTTAAAAACTGGGATGAATTTTATAGGAGTTAATGGGATCCGCACCCTATATATGCCAGGGAATCACGGACCTTGATCAGGAGCGCTGCTGTGTTCTTTGCATTGTAGGGCTGACTTCAATGCAGTTAAGATTCTTTATGTTTATGGACAGCAAAGTAAATTGTACTCTATTGTCTATTTCCATTGGTTTCTTTCTGTTAACCACATTGCTATCTCCCTTGTGACTAACTTGAAAGTACTTTTCTTCCTTTTACGTAAACAAAGGCATAGAGGCAAAAATGTTTTTGGCGTCCTCATAAAACCAAAATCATCAGTGGCCAGCAATGGTTAGCCATTCTCCTCGCCATGACGCCTGGGAAGATATCCTAAAACTAAAGATATCCTAAATCATATGGTACCATTGTTCTTAAACCCTATCTCTATTATTCCTGGAAGCAAGTGTACATACTACATGGCTAAAGCTGACTGTATCTTAACTCGATAGTATGTAATCTCTTTCCCTTAAATGGCTGCAAAAATCTGTAACTGCTGAATAATTCATTTGCTGTTGGAACCAGCCATTCTCTGTCAGCCATACCTTATAATTGACCACCCAGACTCTCCTGTCTCCTGTTAAACACAATCTCTAATACAGAAAATAAAAAATATCACAACAATCGATACTTAATAGTCAATAATACACCTTTTGGAATAAATGTTAATTTGTTATTATTTAAATTTGTATATTTTAGAGAATTCAATTTTTTATGTGTAATTTTTGTGCTGAATATAGCAGAAACAAAGGTCTGGATTATAGTTCTTATAAGTTTCCTATTTTGTGTTTATGTTGTACACTTGGAGATATCAATTACATCAAATTAAATACTTTTCTTTTTCCTTAATGTATTACATATTATAATTTCTCCTATTACTGATTTATAATTAGAATTTAATTAGCAGAAGAAAGAATTTAACATGTTTCACCTCACTAATAATAAAGAAAAATAAAAATAGCATATTTTTAAACTATCAAATTGTCAAAATTAAAAGCAAAATATTACTATCTGGTGTTGGAAAGTGTGGTAAAGAGATATTTAAATTTGCTAAAAGTAGTTATTTAAATTGATGCAAATTTTGTGGTGTGGATCCTAACAATGTTTATCAATAATCTTAAAAATGTTCATCCCATAAACTTATCCATAAATGTTCTAGGCAATTATTTTTTTAATTATGAGAGAGCTATATATTTACATATGATTTCTTTATAGTAAAATTTTATACTATTTTATATAATTTGTATGTATATTATGCAATTACAATAATAACAGACACAATCAAGATTTCTAAAGATGTCCCAGATACAGCATCTGACTGTACACTGTGGAGAAAGGTAGCCTGTAACTGAATCTTCTCAATAGGTATGGCCAACATGCTGGGAGCTAGAATATTTTATATTCACTTTTAATTTTTAAAAATTTTCTATGTATCATTTCAACATTTCATCTTCAAGCCTAGGTATTATCTAAGCAACTGCAATCTGAGGAATAAAAAAATCTCCAAGTTCAATTTTTGGAGATGATGTTGGTCAAAGAATGTTAGTCTGATAGAATAGATGACTATATATATATGTATATATAATTTAAGAGGTTTACTAATATATAATATTACTAATATAATATTATTTTAGTAATATAATATATATATTACTCAGAAATACTTGGACAAAAGGTTAGTTTTCCTAAAGTCATATAAGATGAGGTTTAGTTTATTCTAAAAAAGGGGAGGGTAATTCTAGAAAGATATGTATAAACTGAACCCCACTTGGGGTATATATGTATAAATATAACCCCACTTCAATTTCCTTCCTTCCTTCCTTCCTTCCTTCCTTCCTTCCTTCCTTCTTCCTTCCTTCCTTCCTTCCTTCCTTCCTTCCTTCTTCCTTCCCTCCTCCCTCCTCTCCTCTCCTCCCTCTCTCTCTCTGTCTCTCTTTCTTTTCTTTCTTTCTTTTTTTGCCAATTACTACACAGTTATAGCCACACAATTTTTTAAATAGACATTTCTTCTGCTTTATTTATATACTTTTTTTTGTGTTATAGAATCCTTATGTAGCTAAACTAATTTTCGTTTTTCTTTTTTTATGACCCTAATTTCTTTAAAACAATATCATACTTCTTTAAATTATGATTTTTAATTTTTTAAAGTATTGTACTAGTTTTCTATAGTTGCTACAACAAAATATCATAAACTTTGTGACTTAAACAGAAATTTATTCTCTCGCAGTTCTGGAGAGAATTCTGGAGTTTGAGCCTAAAATCCATGTGTGATCAGGACCAACATGCTCTTTCTGAAAGCTCCAACGGGTGATCCTTATTCTTTCTCAATTTGTGGTGATTGTGGACAAGTTTGGGGGTTCCTTGGCTTGTGGAAGCATAATTCCAAAGTTTGTCTGTGTGTCTGTCTCTGTCCAAATTTCCCTCTTTTTACAAGGATAATAGCCATATTGGGTTTAAGACCCTCTCTAATCAAATATGAGCTCATGTTAATTTGATCATATCTACAAAGAACTTATTTCCCAATAAGATCACCTTCACAGGTCATGGATGCATTCAAAATTTTGGAGGATAGTATTCCATCTAATACAAGTATATTCTAATACATGTCTTTGTAATATTGGACTTTTTGTTATACAACTCTATGGAATCATAGAACTAATGTTATATTGTCACTAGGACTTAAATATTTATTAATGATTATGGACTATGTGTTTTAGACAATGATACAGCAACTGAAGTGCCTTACCTCATGGGGCTTATATTCTATATTCTAGTGTGGGAGTGAGGGACACAGACAATAAACTAGTAAATAATTGGATATTGTCATTTCAGATATCAGAAGAAAATAAATATCACCGGAGAGAGATTTACCAGCATGGCATCACTGGGGAGGTGACATTTGAGTAGACCTAAAGTATGAGACATAGCCAGTTATGTGAATTTCCAGGCAAAGATACATGAGGGCGAAGTGGCAGCCAATGCAAAGATCTTAAGTTATGACACATCCATGGTATATTCAAGGGATTTCAAATAGGTGAATTTATATGGAATATATTTAACAAAGGGTAAATATAGGCTCTGAGGCCAGACAGAGAGATAGGCATCATATTTTTCAGGGTCTTTTAGACTATTCAAAGAATTCAGATTTTATTTTACTTATAAGTAAAATTATAGGAGGAAATCATTGGAGGGTTATAAGTATGGAAAAGATATGATCTAATTTACACTTTCAAAAATATTATTTCACAAGTAGTGTTCACAAGCATTCTCCATTACTCTTGGAGAGTCAACACTCTCCTTGGGCTATGTTGATATAACAGATATGAACTCTGAAATTTCAGTGGTGTAATGCAATAAAGATGTATTTCTCCCTCACATAAAGTCATACAGGTCAGAGTCCCTCCTCCATCCAGAAGCTGCATGATTTAGAATATACACTTCTCAAGGAAGCCAAGGCAAGGAAAGAAAGAAGCCTGGAAGATCATGTAAGGCAATTTTAAGGGTCAGACCTACAAGTGGCTTATATTGCATCTGTCTCCACCCTGTGGAACTGCACTCAGCCATATGGTACCAAACTCCCAAAAAGTGAGGCTGAAAAATTTTGTCTTCTTGTGTGTCTAACAAGGAAACAAATATTCCTGCCAAACTCCTTGAGCCACAATAACTCTTTCTGCCTTTAGAAGCATAAGAAGCTAGTAGACATTCTATCCTCTTCTTCAGTAACAGTGACACAAGAACTTCCGGTCTTTCCAGGGTCAACTAGCTACCAGGATCTTCACTAATCTGATATAGTTCTAAACCCCCACAGACCTCCTAATTGATTTGGGTTCTTAAAACAGTGTTGATTATTCTCTGGTCATTCTAGATCAGATTTGGCTTATGACATCAAACTGGAGTAGCTTAGGTCAAAGACATTTCTCTAAGACCAAAACTTATAATGACGTTCATCCTACACAACTCAGACCTATAAAGTTGAGACACTAGGCATGGGCAGAATGAACTCTGAGCAGCTGAATCTTTTCCTCTATTAAGTAAGAGAATGGTAGAATAGGTACCACAGAATAGAGTCATCTCCCTAACACTTCTTAGTTAGTAAAATTATACATCTTCCCCAAATTTTCTTTACATGACTCCCTTTTCTCTAAAAAGATACTAAACTTCTTATTTCAGGAACACAAAAGGAAACTTAAAATTATGATTTACAAGGCATTTTCCTCTAAATCAGAAGCAAAACACAAGTACTAGTGATACTGAGAGTATTTATTAATTATTCTTTTATTTTATTTTTTAAATCAGGGATTGGAATAAATTTTTTGTAATTTCTTTTCTCTTAACCCTTACCACAATGTATGCAGTAGGAACTACTAAAAAGTTGTTAAAACTGAGGGGTAGAAAGGTTACATTTTCTTTTCTGTGATACCTAGTAAACAGTAAGCCAAGATTCAAAGTCCGGGCTTTCTAACTCCTAATAACCATGCTCTTAATCACAAGAAAGGGATACAACAGATCCTTTGCCTCTTTTGATTCCTCAAAACACAAACCTTTAGGTTAAAAATTTCATATCTATTAACTAATTTCCCTAATACCTAGAATTCTAGAATCTATAGTTTGTCTCCTATGGCAAGCAAATCAAACATGTATTAACTTTTTTCACCGTAGAGATTTTAAACATAAATGTGCTCAAAAATTATGAATCCCATGAAAGCATGACAATGTGCACACCTTCTCCGATTATCTCAGCTTGCCACTGCCTGCATCAGCCCTCCCAGGACATGCTTATTGATCTTTGAATCTCTCATATTGTTTTGCAAATAGTATACATTCAACACATTTTATTATGTTAATTAATTCGTATTTCTCTAAGCATTTACATGGTTGAAAATATACAGAAGAACATGGAGCATTAATAACTTTTGAAAGATAAGATGATCTGTGCTTTTGTTTGTACTGATATTTTTTGTTTTTATTTTTTATGACATATAATGCATGATCACTGTAAAAAGACAAAGCATGATACGTTTTCTATAGAATGTGTATGTATAGTCACACAGATAAAATAGGCTTATGTAAGTGCGTTGTTTTTAAATTTCTCATTTGCTATCCCATCAGGTATTATTCAACTAAATATCAACTTTCTGAACAATATCCAATATTATAAGGCTAGTCTGTAGACTTTTCATAGTCTATTTTTTTTTTTTCTGTAGTTTTCTAGAAAGAAACAAATAAAATCAGGTCTGGACCTCCCTGTGAATAGTTTAATAGGTTTTACTAATGTGCCAATAAAATATTCTTGCCTCAAAAATCAACAAGGCAGCTCAAAAGTAAGATTCATTTTACATGTAATATGTCCTTAGTAGATTTATGCAAAAATTATATTGGTAATTATCCAAACAGAACAAGGTCCCTTCATTATGAATGTAGGCAAAACTAAAAAAATAATTAAACAATCACTTAAACATCCATAAACACTGTACTCACGTGTACATACACACACACACACACACACACACACACACACACACACACAGTCTCATTAACTTCAAACCACAAGAAATTAATTACAGATTCACTGCTAATGAACATATGGGGTAAGTGCTGACACTCAACTGGTTTCAGATCACAGAAACAAAGTAATGCTCACAGACGGATGGTGGGGGAAACGTCAGTGAGTGGGGGCCAGGAAGCAAGATTCCTTCATAACTATGGAAAACAGTTCCAAAATATTCAGACAGAGAAAAAAGGGCTCCAAAATTCATCCCATTCTGAATATAAAACAGACCTTCTTCATTACACCACCTGCTGTCTTTACTTCTAGGATAAGCCGAAATGTCTGAGGCGAGAGAAGCTTGAGCACAGGGGAGAGGGCAGGGAGAGATGCGTTGGCAAAGAAATATGGCTCGAGAGCAAAGAGATACCTACCTACTAAAAAATAGAAATGGAAAATGAAAGAAAATATTGTGTCTAAAGAAAAGAGTCATAAACCAGATCAGACGGCTATCTGTACAAAGAGGTCATGAGTTAAATTGGAGAGTAAATTCACTGAAGGATCCCAAAGAAGTTAAGATGATGATACTGTATGTTCTTTACCATTTAAATGTGCTGACAATTGGAAACACTCTCACTGAAGGTACAGATCATGAGACACTTGCCTTTTAATTTACAATGTCAAACTCAAAAGAAATCACAGCAGCAGGGTCAGCATTAGGCAGCTGTTTGGGCTTCATATCTATTAGCAGGATGTAAAAGCAAGTAACACCACCTGGAGTTATAAAGTCATAAATGTTGCCTCCTATATTACTTGGCATGAACGGATTCCTCTTCTATTTCTATCATGTCCAAAATCATCAGTTCATTATTCAGTATCTGCGATGAATGCATTACATATTCATGATTAAATATTTATCAATTTATATTGGTGGTTTTTCCTATTAAATCTACTCTCCTATTCTTGCTAGTCTCTGTTTGAATCCATGGAAGAGGCTTAATTTATCTGTGAGATGGGACAATCCTAAAGATTTCGTGCATTTGCACATTATCTATCCTCTTACTTACAGTTACTTTAAAAAAATTATTCTCCAGCTCTTTTAACCACTTTTGAAATTAGGTCCCCTTAATATTCATTTTCTTAGTTCTAGAATAATTTTCCATCAGCTTATAGGACTTCTAACTCTGTCTTGATGAAGATTTTCAGCTTAATCTGGGTATCAATAAACTCATTTAGTTTTCATCTTCCCATCTGTTAGAACTTTACCAGTCGTAAAAACAAATCATACACTGACTTTCAATTATAAACAAAGTTAGGCAATAATAGTAATTAGAGGATCTAATTCATTATACAAATCTATCATTTTTACCATAGTTTACATAAAATCATGCCTAGAAAACCTTAATTTAAATAATGTGAATGGACACTAAGTAAGAAAACATGATGAATTCCATACTACCGTTTAATAATCACTTGGAAACTTTGTTTATTCTTCTAGCTGTAGAAAAGAAATATAGCTCTGGCTAAAGCACTTCCCAAGTTAATCTTCCAGTGCACAAAACAGTATAATTATATAGAGAACACTATGGAACTAAATAGGTACACCTTTTATAATGTTTAGTGACTAGTTTTGATTGGAGGGATATTTAATCATTACTTTGCAGATGCTGAGAATGTATAGTGTGATGGCTAAAGGTATCGCCTTCAAAGTTTAACTATTCACATTCAAATCCCAACTTCTTTACTTGCCAACTAAGTAACTGTGCCTTGGTATGTATTTATATAAAATGGAGAAAAACTAGTTGTTTGGGGGAAAAAAAAAGTTATTTTCAGAGCCTGTAATGTGACAAGCACTCAAGGAATGTTGCTATCATTATTTGATAAATGATTTTAAAGAGAAACACTTTGTTCTGGAAAACGAAGTTTGCGTCTATATGGGGGGATGGTTTTGGTATCTAGGACAAAAAATTGGATTTCACAGCCCCTAAGGGAGAGATGCTGTTGTCTCCCTGGTTGGCACGATTCATAGATTTTATCATCAAGTTCGGTGTGTGCATTAGAGGGACATGGGACTAAAGAGAACTCTTTAATTAATGATAAGGGACTATCCCAGTTGGGTTACTTTTCCATGCGGAGACCTGTTTAGACATGTTCTCTAACCTAGGACTCTCATAATCATCAAAGAAGGACAATCCTAATTAATTATTTGATTATTTGCTTTATCCTTCTTCATGTCTCTTTGTTGTATTTTATGGATTTTTTTTTAAACTTGTCATGGATAGTAAAATTGCTCTACTTTTTCTTTTAGCTATGATGGACCTAATGTTTCCTGGTTCTCCTCTTACCACTTTGAGTATTTCTTTTGTCTCCTACCCGGGGTCCTCTTCCACTCATCTCAGGTTCTGTGCTCAATCTTTTTCTTTTTTAAATTATTCTTTCTCAGAAATATTCACCCTCTTAGCTTCACTTACCACCTAAAATTTAGATTCCAATATCCCATACTGAGTTGTCTTCTTAACATCCTCCGGACATCTCGCCAAGGGTTCAAAATCAACATTTCTAAAATAGAATTTTATTTCCACATTTCAAGTCTGTTCCTCCTTCTGAATTCCCCCTCTGAGGGATAGCCTGCCACCCATTCATTAGCCCAGGAAAGAAACCTGGTAGTTACTCTGCTTCCTATCACTTCCTAAGCCCGGTCATCTCATTGTCAATCAAGTTCTAAAAATAATGTCTTAACTCTCTCCCAGCCTGTCAGTCCTCAGTTCTCCTAATTCAAGTTTCATTATTTCTTCTTCGAATCACTAACCACATTAATGTGCTGATCATCTCCAGGTGTTTCTCTTTTCATACTGTTTTCCATTCCACAGTCTGAGAGATGAATTTCTTATTCACATCACTTCCCGGCTTAAAATCTGTTTATACACTTAATTAACAAGCATTTATTCAGCATCTACTATGTGTCAGGCCCCCACTCTAGGGCCCAAGGCACCATATCAACCATGCCCTTCCCTTAATCCTATATACAGATAATTTTAAATATATATACACATGCATATATATTTATACACAAATATATACCTATATCTATGATGAAATACCTGTATCTATGATATATCTACCGATATATATCAGTCTTATGATAAAGAAATATATATGCAAATGATTTATACATAGACAGATATATGTATATAGGTATATACATATCATATATTTTTTATTTTATGTACATATATTTATATTATAGACATATAAGAGCATCAAACTGCCTAGATTTTAATTTTAATTTGCAAATGCATTAAAAGTATTCTCATCTTACTTGCATATTCATTCACTCATCCATTCAGCAACTATTCTTTGGTGTCTCTTTAATGTCTTCATGATAAAATTCAAACTCATTAGTATTACATACAAATGCCTTCCTGATCTTATATCTACCTGTCTCTATGGCTATATTTTCTGCTACTCTTATATATCTTTTATGTTCCAATTATAAGTTTTGTGTGCACTATAATCTTGTGTCCTTTCTGAAATTTGGCATTTCTATCCCTTCTACTGGGAATATTCTTTCTTGCCTTACTCAAGGAAACTGAAACTCACTCAGAGAAACTAATCTTGACCCATCACAGCTTTCAGACTGTCAGACCCTCATTGTGCATAAATTTATCCTACCAGCTGTCCAATTGCATGATTATTAATTTGCTGATCTCCACTATGAACTCCCTAACATGTCTCCATCATAGTCACTTTTTTACACAATGGCTGGCATTTAGTAGCAATTTGCAAATGTCTTTCTGAGGAATAGATGGCAGAATGAATGAGTAAATTAATTACTCCAGAAGCACTTGGATCACATGCTGCAGAAGTGTTGAAGGCTTTGTTGAACAAAATTCTTTTCTTCTAGAGAGTTCTGGAATGGTAGCCTAATGATACTATAAAAACGTTCCCTGAATTGAGATTCAATTTCTCAGCAAAGCCAACTAAATTCCAAAATATTTAGCATCTTTAAAGGTAACTAAAAATCTATTTAACAACAACAACAACAACAAAAACCCACCAAAACAGTAGGAGATGGTTAATCAATCTTTTTTTCTTAGACCTATGAGAATGACTTTTTGTTGTAAATGATGAGTCCCATGCCTTTGAAATCTCTTCAGTTCACTCAAAAGGCAGCGTGCCTCAAGATATGATTTCCTGAAATCACTTTTACTTCATCTGCCTGCACAAACATGGCAGTTCTGAGAACTGATAAAATCTCTGGGGTTCTTCATGCCTACTTTCCCTCACAATTTTCTTAAAAAGTGGCAGTACAGGCACCTTGGAAAATATGGTATGTTTTGTTCTGGACCACCATGATTAAGTGAGTATCACAATAAAGGGAGTTGTAATATTTTTGCTGGGGGAGGGTCTTGCCTTCAATTTATAAAAAAAGCAACATCTGTGAGGTACAATAAAGTGAAGTGCAATAAAATGAAGTATGCCTATGTCCTGAAAGCAACAAACCTTGGAAACAAGTGTAGCTGTTGAGACTAATCTCTGCCCAAACAAAGTGAACAGAGTGAATGGCACAATCTGTTTGCAGGTGATGTCACATAGCCCCCGACCCTTCTGTGTGTTAGAGCCTCAGGTCATACCACAGCAATCTTTGGCTTTGAAACCTTCCCAGGGTTCCTTCTACAAATAGGACACACCCAGCTTTCTTTCTTTGACCATTTCCCCAAAAGCATGACTTAAAAAATTAGGATTCTTAAAACAAAGGGTCACTTAGCATCACCAGCTTCTAAAAGTCTGAGTCTATTGCAAATTACACATAATGCTTAGCATACTGAGTGTGCTTGAAAAATGCTTTGTTGTGAGGCAATAAATATGTGAATCCTAAAATAAAAATTATTACCTCATGCAGGAAATGGAAAATTTTATGTATGCATTTATATATAATTTTACGTATAAGATAGTATATATGTATTTATTTAAAGCCAGGCCAACAAAGAGCATAAATAACATATGGATTAAAATTCAATTTGACTTGAAACAATTATGTAATGTTCTGAAATCTTCTAAAGTTATAAGGAAGTTAAATATCCATTAGTAAGCCTATTCTATAACACTGCATTGTTCATTAATTGTTGCTTAAAGATTGAGTATGAAGTAATGGATTCTGTGGCACTTACATAATACTTTATATATGCAAAGTGCTTTGCAATCATGCGCCAGTTAAATGTTAATTGGCCTTATATCCATAATAGATGAGCATAAGAAATTTCTATATGCAGAAGGACAGATTATTGGAACTTCTTTAAATGGGACCAGAAACCTTTTCATTAATTACACATGTCCTGTAAATTATTGACCTATCTACATTTTTCACTTTATGAATAGTCTTTGAAGTTAAAAGTTTAAAATGCAACTAGTCATTCCTCAATTTTCATTCAGATCTTGGAACAGAAACCATACTGATTCAAACAGCCACAGATTTCTATATAATTAATATTCATCTCCAGTTGTCAATCTGCCCTGTGTTTTAGTACATGTGAGCATGAATATCACTTTTCTTCAACTCTGTATGGAGAAAACCTTTGTCAGTCCATGGAAATTTAATAATTTCTTCTTTTTATTGATTTTTGTTTTTTTTTATGTCAAAGTTTTTCAAGCCCCTGCTTATTATTTAAATGTGTTCATCCTTCAATAAGATTAATCAATACTTTTAAAAAAATATATTATCTCATCCCACTTCCTTCCTATCATATTATACTTATGAACATGGGGGCTTTTTCAAAATAATATTATTTATTCTCATTAGAGATAATGTTATTTAAAATCTTACACTAAAAAAATTTTTTTTTTTTTTGCTTAGTTTAGTTTTAAATAAAATTGGGTAAACAAAAATAGGGCATGCCAAAACTAATAAGTGGAAGAAACTCTTTAGAACTTACACCTTGAAAAACCCTGACTCAAAGTAGTTAGTTGTTGAGAAATAATTGAAAATAGAATTTATGCTATTATCCACCTAAAAGATAGTGATTATAAAATGCATGTAAAGTTTAATTATGTAGTAATGTGTTTGATTCTTTAATCAAAGAAACCAGAATGTTCACATCCCTGACTAGAGTCAGGAAAGCCGAGGAGAAGGCATTGGAATAGTTCAAGTGACATCCCATGAGATCTGGAAATAAGGTAAAGCAATTCGGTTGTGAAAAGGAAGACAAGGAATGAAGAGGTTACTGTAGAATCATCACAAAGACACAATAGGAAGAAGAGGAGTATTAGGGAGAGGAAGAAAGCACTACAGAAAAATCAGGCAACAGAGCAAAGATGTGAGTTTCATTTTAGACATTTCAGATTTAGGGTAGAGATGTACGAAAGTATATGTTACGGATGTGAAATTTGGGAAAGGGAGCGAAGTGGTGATTGGGAAGTAATGGATTTACAAGTCATCTGCATAGCAATTTCTTGGGGTATATTTTAAACAGAGATGACTTTGGGTTTGCAAAGTCAAGACACAAGTTCTGCATATTTCTTTCTGGATAGTTCTTTGCTATGCTTAGATAAAGGTATCATATCAACATTATACAAGATTGCATGCCGGTAGAGAAAGATATAAAGAAATAAATTCATCCAAGTACAATTTAGAATTGTTTTCATTAATCCCTGTCATCAACCAGCACATATCTAACTTTAGCTTTCCACACAAAATGCCTCAAACACGACCATTTTTAGCTGGCAGAGGCCTTTCTCTTGCAGGGAAGATTAGGGCTGAGGTTAGTCTAGCCTCAGAGTCTATAGTGCTGTGGCTCTGGAACAGTAAGTTTTTTGAAGTTCTTTTTTTTCCTCATTAACCACTACCTATGAATAAGGTATTTCTAACTACCTACTTGTACCCACCTCAGGAAAAGCACTGTTTTGTTTTTATTATCATTCTCTCTACTCTAAGAGTTCCGTCCTAGACCTACTTCTGATACTCAAGCTTCATACATTTTTTGGACTTGGAGGGAAAGAAGAATACAAAGAGAAAACGTTAAAACTAAACACTTGTGCTACATTTTTGTGACTATGAGACCATAAAATTCTTCCTAATCAGACTAAATCATTGTCCTTATCTACCTCAGCTTTTTGACCTTTGTAGCTAAAACTAATTATTGCTCATTTGCATTCAATAGTTCAGCTCTGACACATAACTAATTTCAGATGCAAAATTCTGACATATTCATATTATCAATTTTACTAAACTATTTTACAATTTTAAAGTACACTTAAATGGAGCCTTAAAACAATGTAAAAATGTAGATGAAAAGAAGTTTAACACAGGCAATAAATAGTGTGTACTATATATGTAGCACAAGTATTTTTCTAAGCAAAATGCTATGAGAAGTTATAAAATACATAATCTGGCTCTTTTCTGTTAGCAGACAAGTGAAAGAGGCTCTAATTTAAGTTGTAGAGATGAACCCTAATGAAAAAAAAACAGTCTCAGGTTAAAGTTCCAATCAATCAATCAGTTGATAAATAAATAAATAAAATAAATGTAGTTGCTGACACATTTGGGGCAGTCTGAGAAATAAGAAAATAATAAATTCACATCAAATGAAAAGATTACTTAAAGATTACTTAAAATTAGGCAAAATTGTATTTGAACATTAAAGAGACTCATGGAGGATATATTCTAAGTCATAAGAAGTAGGTATATAAATGCGTTACTCACTATAAGGTAACTAATCTCTCTTTGAATATATTTAAAAAGTTTATTGGCAGACTTATTAGCAGATTTGTGGTATTTTTGTCTTGCCACTTGGAAAGCATTGCTTCCAACCTACAAAGGAATGCTTCTTATTTTCCTAGGATGTGCAAAGTTTCAATATCTGCTTTACAGTTTGCATTCTAGTTGCATTCTGTGCTCTATAGATGATCTATGGAGTAAAGATGAAAATGTGTTGTAACACTTGATGTGTTAGCAAGAAATTTTGTATATCATGCAAGTTATTTATATAATTTACTGAGACTAAAACAGATATAATACATTGCCAATTTAAATCTTTACATAAGAGAGAAAATATGTGCAATTTGTAAGATAGTGCTTGAAAGCTGTTAAATTTGACACATTTCCATGAGTTGCATCAATCAATTGTGTATTCTTTGGTGCAAGAGTTTTCAGTTTTATACTCTCTCAATAAGTACACAGTGATACATAAGGCTTAATATCTTTTTTCTTATAGTTCTCTCATTAAACCAGACTAAGGCAATGCATATTTGAAAACATTTTTTTTCTCATGGTGAATATGTGAGAGTGGCAACATAGCAATGTTTTCATTTTTATCTTACGATTCTACTTAATATACAAAGTATTTATATGCAAAAATTACTGAGCCCAACCAAGTGGGTGATTTAACAGGGTGTTTACAGAAGATTCTGCTGAAGAACAAGAATGAAGAACGAAAACCTGAAGGATGAAACTAAACGTCTCCTCCCATGAGGACATGCGTCCCCCAAAAATACTATAGGGCCCTTACCTGGACAGTTCTCCAGTGGACAGTTTTCTCACTTTATCTAGTACTTTACTCAAACCATTAACTTAGGGGAACGCAGTTCATGCTGGAGCAGGAGGCAAGTGTAGGAATGTGAGAACTGGGCAAAAATGCACATGACAAACAACTATTTCATCAGTGAAACTGAGTCTATTAATAACCAGAGGTAGCAAGGCCAACCTGATTCATTTGGCAATGTTTTCCCTGGCCACTATTATTAATTACAATCTTTTTTTCTGTCTGCTGTTAAGCTCCAGTGGGATAGACTGGATGGGCTATAGATAGGGTTGCCAGATTTAGCAAATAAAAATACAAGAGGCTCAGTTAAATTTGAATTTCAGATAAACTATACAAATATGTGTACATATTATAAGTATATATATTTCAATGAATAAATATTGTTTCAACAAATAAACAATGAATAAAGTTATTTGTTATATATCCCAAATACAAATTTAACTAGGCATTCTATATTTTATCAAGCAACCTTATATATGGGGAGAAAACATGAAAGAAGATGAACATATGAAAAAAAAGGAGGAGGAGATGCATGATGGCTGAGGTCATATCACTGCTCTTACGTAAACAGACTCTCATTAACCCATATCTTCCATGGTTTTCCCTCTCAACTTATATTTATGCTGAACATTCCTCATAAATTCTCTTCTATTCTCTTAGCAATCTGAAATTTGTTTTGAGATAAGAGCCACAAGTATATTTTATTACATTTTGTTTTCCAAACTGCTTCTTTGTAAGACTATGCCTTGTGAAAATCATCTTCTGATGACCACACACTGTTTGAATTCTTCATTCGACATAGAGTTCTCTCTTGTAAGCATACAGTTTGTCTCCTGAAACCTAGAAATAATTGGAACCAGTGAGAAAGGAGACCTCCAAAATGCCTTGAGCTCAATGTTTTTACATTTGCCAAATGTTTTTTTTGCCAAATAAATAAATAAATTTTCGAGGGAATTTCAACCTTTCTCCATAAACCAACATCTTAGTTTGACTTCTATCTAAAACTTGCAACACCATTACATATTAAAAAACATATTTTGGACAACTCAAACAAATGTTATGACAAGATTCGATGACATTCTTAAACTCATGAAGGTTAGCCAAACGTTATAAACCTAGAGTGCTTTAGCCATCATGGATGACAAGGTAACAGTGCACTTGGAAATTTCAGTCCAAACGGCCATCTAAATTATATTTGCACATTGTTCTCCATGCATCTGTTTTATTGATCTATCACTACTGGGGCTGTGTGAAGTGCAGTGCTATGTCCAGGGATATCCTAAGTGAGATCAGCAGCCATGTTGGATCTGGTTGAACTCTTGGTAGCTAGAGAGTTAAGGAGAAGCACTTTGCCAATTCTTCAATGAACTCATGTTTTGGCTCTCCCCCATGCATATAGAGAGTGAGTACATGATGTTGTGATCTCATCCTGTAGTGGGACATTACTTTGTTGGCGCCTGCACTTAAAGCAATTTGAATTTCTCAGCCGTTATACATCACCAATTTTGACAGAATTTGCAGGTCTGTTCTTAACTCTAGGCCTAATGGATGAAATGAAATTTGGTGAAATCCCAGAGCTGGACAACCTTCAGAATGCTGAGACAGACCAAATGAAGGAAAAAAGTCCTTGTGTTCTCCAAATAAAGTGCGTTCCTTCTCCAAAACTCAGCTCTCCCAGTGCCTGTCGCAGTCCTGTTGTTTCAGTGAAAAGCCACTGAACTTTGCAAACCAGCAGGTAGTCTCTAAGATGAATAAAGCTTCTGAGATTCCAGAATCTTTTGTTCAGCTCTATTGTTTCTCTAGCTAAAGAAGATGGCATTTAAAGCATGAACAATACCTGACGCTCACCATCTAGCAAAATGACTTTCACATGCAAAGTAGATTCTAAATAAATATTGGTTTATGCTTGATTATTTCCAAGAGAAAAGACACAGTATGAAGCCAGCTAAAATTGTTATAGTTAAGTATTTTTGTTTTGGGTTTTGTTTTTATTTGTTTGTTTAGATTAAAATTCATCTTAACTTCTTTTTATTAAGATTGGTTTCGAGATTAATAGCCCTAAATCTATTCCTGTTGTACCTGTGTGTTTAGAATGATATCCAATAACGTAATTTTCAATGAATGAGTCTTCAGATGCATTTGTTAAATGTACTATTTCAGGTGCATTTTTTCTAAATTTGTCTGAAATATACAAATTTCTTATTAGTATATTCTTTTTCTTATGAGGCCAGAAAAAAACGCTGCAATTTATTTTTATTTTACACACTATAATTTCGATGTTATCTCTGATAGTGATTGGTCTGTAAAAATAGATAAAAGCCATTGACCTAGATAAAACAACTTGTTTTTTAATATAAAAGTACTGTTGGATTTTAGATCAGATCCTATCTTTTACTTCCTCAAATATAAACCATAATCAGTAGGAAATCTAATAAACAACTGAACGGGGTGAAAACATTGTTTCACACAACTGAACTTTGCTTTCGTTACTTATTAGTTGAGCTCAGCAAGGATGGAGGGCAGGACTGGCATGGAATTGATGTAACTTGATGTATTATGAAACATTACAGCTGAGCTCTATGGCCCCCGAGCTGAGGTCAAGTGAAGGTGGAAGAGATGACTTCATACAGGTTCTTGCCAGAAGCTTGATATCCAATGTCGACTGCTGACAACAAGCCAAGTGAATTCACTGAAATTTGGCACTGTACAAGTTTGGAGCCTCATGTGACAGTATAATTGTTCTTTACTCCCCAGATTAAATTACTTATAAAAGCTGAAGAATTGTCAGGGTGATACAAATTTCACTACAAAGGAAAAGAGGTGCTTAGTAGTACCCCATTGACATGACTCTGAGGCGTACATACTAATACTAGCAAATATAATAGACCCTATGCTCTTTAATGAGGATAAATTTTAGAGCTAAACTTCTTCCTTCAGATAAAATTATCAATTCTGCATAATTTTTTTATTTGCATGTTGTCTCTCTTCTCCCATGTTAGAATATGAGGTCCATGGGAAGGGGAAGTGTTGTCTGTTTTGTATGTATTCCCCAGCACATAAAAGAGTCCCTGGCCAATAGATGCCACTTCAGAAGTGTTTATTAAATGAATGATAAATTATGGAAATAGGAAACACTAAACTCAGGTTACCACTGGGTAGAGAAAGGATAGGAATTAACTGTAAAGAGTTATACAGGGGCATCACTTGTATCTTTAATATCACCTTAATAAAATACTTGATATAAATATGCCAAAGTATTGTACTCTGTCACCCTTCAGCCATAGTTAAGGGGTTGCACATAGTAAACAGTTTTCACAATTGGTTAGAGCACCATGCAATTAAAAATTATATATGGTTTTGATTCATATAGAAAATAAGTTTAAATGTTTTTTCTTTTTGTTTTCTCTTTTAAGGTTAATTCTTTTAAAGATAACTTTTACTTTATCAACTGTGTATATGTCTCAGTTTGGTCAGGAAAGGTCATGATAGCTACCTTTATTAAAAATTAATTTACATAAATATCTTTCAGATTGGAAACTTATAATTGATAGTTTCGGGTTGTTCAACGGTTAGTCAAAGGTTTAATATTTACCGGTATATTTGACTAACTTAAATTATTCAATCCCATCATGACTTTCAAGTCCAAGTTATTTTGATGAAAAGACTTTATTGATTAAATTAACCGAATTTAGAAAGCTAAATTGCTATTTAGCTTTCTTCATAGACAACATCATTTGAAGACTATAGAAAGCTTCTTGACACACATTGTATTCTAAATCTTACTCATTTATAAAAATATATTTTCTTTCCCTTGGACTATAAGTTAAAATCTTAAACAAATAAATAAACTTCCAACGATTTTCTGAAAACATAAATGGCAATGCCAAACAAGTGATAAGCAGACTGAAAATACTGACATGGGCACATTTAGAGCTAAGTTATTTTACTGGCAATTGTTGGTAGTTGGAGATATTTCTTTGCTCTCTATCCTAACCTCTTCATGTTTCAAGCTTCAAGTAAATTCCATGGCTTCTGTGGTAAGTAGTATGACAGATCTATGAGTACCCCAAAAACATTCTTGAAGAAATTTCACAATGTAAGAATCTAGAATATGTTATAACCCATATCTAAAAAGTTCCCCTAAACTGGATTTCATTAACCAGTGTCAGTCACCATAATATAAATGAATGAATGAATGAATGAATGAACGAATAAATAAATAAATAAATAAATAAATAATAGAAAAGTGGTATATCTTAAGTGTACAGGTTTACTGGGAACAAACCATATTTTCTAAGATTAAAGTATAGCTTCAAACAATATCAAACTAAATTAGATTAAGTCAGTTTGGGATTGCTATTGGTCTTAGCCATCTGGCAGAAGAAAACATAAATTCTCTATGAAGAGATCAAATCATCTCTACAATTTTTGTCTACAATGTTCAGCACTCAATCAAAAATAATCACACATATAGAGCAAGACAATTTGATATTAGAGACAGGTTCATAGAGAATCTAAAAGATGGAGGCATTGCATGTACATTAAAAATTAAGGTTATGTTTGATATGGTAAAAAAAATTAAAAGTTTAATAATTTTGACAGAGGTCTTGATCTTTCAAAGAAAACCAAATAGGAAATCAAGAGCTGAAAATAATAAATAACAGTAATTAAGAACTTGAAGGATCAGTTTAATACGTTAGTTAAAGCTGAAAAAAATTAGAAAACGGGAATGTGGGACAGAACTACTACAAATGAAGCATAAAGAGATAAAAAGAAATAAAATTAAAAAATTGTATGAGATATAGAGAATATAGTAAAAGGTATATTATACTTGTAATTGAAGTCTCAGAGAAGGTAGAGTGAAAATACAGCAAATGATATTTGAAAACATAATGTCATAGAATTATCAAAATTTTGCTGAGTGATATCAATTAACAACATGATGTACTCAAAGCTAGACATATTAAAAGCAAACCACAACTATGTCAAGCATAGTAATTTTGTTGAACACCAAGGAAAAAAATAAAAAATATCTTAAAAATTGCCAATGAATTAAAACACAAAACTTAGACTGACAGCTAACTCTAATATAGAAGAAATAAAAATGAGAGCAGTCTATCTTTTTTATGATCTATAATGTCATCGCTGTTACATTTTCATAAATAAAATGGTCCATTAATTTATAGTTGAGTACCAATACCATGTTTTATTTAATAAAATTTTATAACATAAAAAAATTAAAAATTTTTTTAAAAATTAAAAGTTTCCCTAAGCTTCTCCTCTAGACCATAAAAAAATGATCTGCTAGTCTCCTCTCCATTCATTCACACACTCATTCATTCATTCATCCAAAAGATGGGCCTAATAGTGGAATATTATGTGGGTATCATCTTTAGACTGAAACATTATCCTTTCTACAGTCACATGGCAAGTCTAAACATATACTCTTGGAGCTTTGGGGGCTATGTTTTCCTCCAGTAGGATGATAAGTGAGAAGGAAGAGATCTCCCAAAAGTCATGCAGAAAAGGAATATCAAGATTCTTAGGAGGCTGTCCAACTCAACATGTTATTTAAGCAGTAGTCCCCAACCTTTTTGGCACCAGAAACCTTTGAGAGCTCCTTTGAGAATCTAACACTGATAATCTGAGGTGGAGCTGAGGCGGTGATTCCAGCACTGGGGAGCAGCTGCAAATAAAGCTGCAGGTTCGCTCACTTGCCCACTGCTTATCTCCTTCTGTGCAGCCCAATTCCCAATAGGCCACAGACCAGTATACTGATAAAGTTTCTAGAGAATGTGTGGAAGATTCTGTATAAGGCTCTCCTTGAATGTTTTTGGCTAAAACTCTTCTTCCTCAAATAGGCTTGCTGTAGTTTCTTATTTTTTGCCTTTGCTCCTAATGTGCCCTCTGCCAGATGGAATATGACCTACCCATCCTCCAGGGCTCAGTATGAATGAAACCAAACTCCTCTCCAAAACTTCTCTAATTCGTCTGTTAGGTGTCATGTCTCCTTCCTCTAAATTTTCTTAGCATCTTTATTTACTGATCTAATGACCCTTAGACATTTTTGGCATATTTTATAGCTGTCTATGTACTTTAGACAAACTTGTGAAAAGTAGTGAGTACTACTTATCTTTGCACCCTCCACCTTAACCAGACAAATGTTTTACATGCAATAGGCTATCAATATATGTATGGTGAATACTAACTGAATAGTATCTCTTTCTTTTCTGAAGAAATAGCTGAAAAACTACACAGTTTGACAGCATCTTTTTCCATTTATAACCAGTCTGTCTCCTTTATGAAATAAAAGGCTGAAGATTCAACCTATCTAAAAAAGAAATAAGAAAAAAATACCTAAGAAATAAAACAAACTAATAATAGCAGCTATAAACCAGGTGCTATATGTTTTAAGTTCCAGGAATTCAGTATACTCTGATCCCCCAGGAATCTCAGAGCTGTTGAATATGTGAATCCACATTAAATTCTGAACATCAGTTTTCTTTTCCTAAGTCAGAACTTTTATGTAAGTGTTAAAATCCAGATGCATTTAAATATCAAGCTTCCTTTAAAAATATAAAACATGAATCCAATAACAACTAATTCAACTCAAATGATTTTTTTCCAGAAAACATCTATCACATAAAGTAAGAGATGAGAGTTATAAGGCAGATATAATAAAATGTAAAATTAAGGTAAAGAAAACAGTCTTGCAGTCCATTGAAAAATTAAAAATAAAGTTACCATATGACCCAGCAATTCTATTCCTTAGATATATGCCCAAGAGAGGAACAGACAAACATATATCTAAATAAAAATATGTACACAAATGTCCATAGTAGCATTATTCATAATAGCCAAAAAAATAGAAACAACTCAAATATTCATCAGTTGATGAATGGATAAAACAAAATGTGCGATAGCCATTCAATTGAACACTATTCACTATAAAAAAGAATGAAGTGCTGATATATGCCACAACATGGATGAATCTTGAAAACATTGTATTAAGATTGAATCCAATCACAAAAGATAAATATTGAATGATTCCATTTATATGAAGTGTCCAGAATATGTAAATCTATAGATTAAGAAAGCAGTTAGTGCTTGTCTATGGCTGGTGGTTGTGGGGAGAGAGAAGTTCAGAGGAAATGTGGATTGACCAATTATAAGTATGAGTTTCTCTTTGGAGTATTGAAAATATTCCCAAATTGATTATGGTGATGATAGCCCAACCCTAAGGCTATACTAAAAGGCCTTAAATTGTACACTTTAAATGAGTGGATTTTATGATATGTGAATTATATCTCAATAAAGCTGTTTTTTTTTTTTAACAGGGGCTTAAAATTCAATTTATTCATTTATCATTCATTGTTTTATTCATTCAAGTATATATTCACTTTTCTCTGACATTGCTACCTCTCTACCTCCATCTGCATCTCTAGACTGACAAAATCCTCATAACACGCCTGAATTTCCCTTCAGAGCACATATCACATTCGTAATCACACTATTGTTTTCATGACAAAGGCATCATATCTGTTCTGATCACTGATTTATCTGTAATATCTAGTGCAGTGTTCATAGTGCATGAGCACTGTTGCAACAACTGAAATATAAAACATTACACACTAAACATACTAGCCTAGTATGTGTGTGTGTGTGTGTGTGTGTGTGTGTATAATTATATAAAGGTACACATTATAGTAATAAAAATGAAGAAAAGATAAGATTTTCAGTTGAAATTTTAACCTCAAATCATCATAGTTTGTTTAAACCATGCTTTAAGTCAAAAGAGATCATAGATAGATTTCAGGGAGACCATGATGTTCCTCATATCATGTGAAAGAATTTGTGTACATATACGTTATCTGTTTGAGAGATTATATATAGTTGTTATCATATTTTTAAGCAGTTCATTAGCCTCCAAATAGTCACTATTAGACCTTGATCAAAAAGCACCCAAAGGCTCGCACAATTCAAAACAAGAATTGTACACTGCCCCCATCTAATCCAAGATCAATTCCTATTGATAATAACACTTAAATATTAACTGAATGTGTCCCAATGTCTCTGTTTCCATTTCTATTGCTTGTTCAGGCATTTGTAATTTCCTTCCTGGGCCAATGTAATAGTGGCCAAAACTACTCTCCCTACCACCAGCAAAGAACAGCTTATATTCTTCCTCAGTGAATTAGTCATTTGCAGATGCTAACACTACAGCATGCATATCTGTATTTTATTGTTTTCTTTTCCTTCTTTTCAGTTAATACACATAAAAGAGACAATCAGATTCCTATGAACGAAGATCATGATTAATCATCTCTATACTCATATTTGAAACACTATAGATGTTGAATAGTTATTTGATTAATTGAATGAATCTGTAACCCTCAAATGCCTATTATATGCTTTATATGTGAGAGAGGTTTAATAATGTTGAATAAATAAATAATATTTCTTGATGCTATGTAGATGCATAATCTATATGTTCATTATTTAGCTTTCTTCAAATCCCTCATAGGGAGAAAAAGGCAAAAACCTTGAAAACGGCAGGAGTTTACTTCTACATATGGTGCTTTAAGGAACTTGTGTGTCTGAAAACCAAAGCAAATACCATTAACAGAATAAAATCCCAATGTACACATAATGCAGAGTGGATGAAATTTACTATTATCCTAGAAGTAGCTACCTTGAAATTGCCATCTTATTCTAAGGTGAATTCAAGATTATTTTAGCATTGTATGTAAATTTATAATAACTTGAATTCTGAAAGCTATTTTATCAAGGATTTGTTCACTATGTAGAATTAGCCCATTAAGTTTATTCCATTTTGCCTTTTCTTGAAAATTTTTGATATATATTTAGTTATGACCTAATAAAGACCTTATACAACAAAACCACTGTGACTCAAGCAGCTGGTCTACTGTGATGACACAGCAGCATAAAGGGCTTATTTTGCTTTCGCTTCTGGTTTCGTGTAGGCTAATTACCAGATAGCTAGATTTATTGTGTATCCTTTGGTAAACAACATGTTTTCAAACAAGGAGGTACAATGCTTAGATTTGAAAAAGTCCAACATATCTTAACTAAAGTATGGGAATAAAAAGGTATTGAAGACTTTAAAGAGCAAACCTGTGTTAGATGATCAATGTCCAATCATCTTGCATTATAGCATATGTAATAAGCAACTGCTCGGCCCCAACTTTCTAAACTATATTTTACAAAATGAATCCCTACAACCCATTATTCCTAGAACTGTGCTCATCATTCTTTCCAGGTGGCACTTTCTTTCCTGATAGCTTATACTTTCTATTCAGCCATAAACTAGCCATTGGTCTTGGGCAAATCTTTGAGGCTTAATTATATTATCTATAAAGAGTCTAATATCTTAACTTGTGTTAATTATGGGGGCTGAAGTAGATCAGGCATTAAGGCTCTTTTCAGTTCCAAGGTCTAGTAATCCAGAATTCACTCAGCATTTGTGGCTTAGTAGGGTAAGGTTAATTGTACTAAGATAAAAATAAAATAGAAAAGTCCAAGGAAGGCATTGGTGACCATCTGGAAGCACTGTACATCTTAAAGTTCTAAATTCTGTCGCCTTCCTTCCAATCAAACTGCCATTGCTTTTGTTATCCTACTGTTGTTTCAGAAGATAAATCACTGAATTTCTGACTGATGTCCTAAAAAGAGATTAGCTATATTCTCAACTTGTCCTTGGTAAGTAAGCACTTGGAGATATTTCACTCACCTGTCATTCCTTACCTTCGACACTTCCCAAGCCCTCTAAATAACTCCTGAGCTTCTCACACATAGCAGGTAATCTTTTCTCTTAGAGATCATCATTAAAATTCGGTGACTCTTCCCCCAAATGTGAACCTATTAAGAGAAAGAATATTTAGAATAAGTTTAAAAGAAAAGGTCTTTTATATATTCGGTACTTCAAGAAGTAACACCCAAATGATATTGAGAGAATTCAGAGAGATTTACAAATGAACTAAAAATAACTACTTTCAGAAATTTGGGTATACCTGATTATCAAAAACTGATATTGACAGAAGTTGTATCACTGCCCTCCAATGGGAAATCACTTAAAACCTCTGTTCTCAGAACATTGGGTAGATGGATCTTGAGTTGACTCAAGATGGCCTTTCTATATTCACAAAAAGGTGAAGAAAGACTATTTTACATAGTTGGAAATAGTGAATTTTCAACCTAGAATCCTGGGAAATATATAATTTCTAGGTACTATGTATTAGAATCTCATAACTGGGACAGGAATAGGGAGGGAGGCACTAGGAATTCTAGATCTAGTTCAAAAAAAATGTTTCAAATATTATAATTATATATTACCTGTGAAAAAAATATATACTTTGAAATTTAAAATACTACAAAAAGATTTTGGATTTTTATGTTTTAACAAAAGTGAGTATAAATTTTAAAGGCTCGAGAAATATCTACATTTTCTAACATATAGACATATTTTTTATTAAAAGAAGCTCATTGTTAAACCAACTGTTAAACATGGGATTTTTGAAAATTCCTTTAACACAAGACTACACACTGAAAAAGCAAAAGAGAAGTCATTTTATTCATGTAGAAAAACCGTATTAATCCTGATTGGAATGCAAGATTAGAAAGCTGTCTCATATTAAACTAATTTTCATAATATCATTTGTTAAAACAAAATTCCCCGTGTAGAGAGACATTTACATGTTCTCCAGTGTTTTCTTGAGACTAAATTGGTGAAGGAAAGTTTCAACCACCCTGAACATAGACCCTGAAGAAACTGTTGTAATTTTTTTCTCAGGAGGCTCGGCAGCTGTGTCTAACCTATGTTTTCACGCCTTCTGTCCAAAGGGCACAGCATGTTTTATTGCTGACTACAGGATTATTGTAATTAAAGGTTTTATGCTTTTAAGTAGCTGTAATGTGACTTTAATTCAGGTGATTTTAAAGCCATTACAACAAAAGCATTCCAACAAATATCTTGGTGAGGAGATAACAGAGAAGCTTAAAGTAGAGAATACAAGTAGTAGAAAGAAGTAGGCATATATTAAAATATCTATAATGAGTTCCTTAACTGTGTTAAAAGTTTATAGTGGCCAACAATGTAACTCAAATCCCACATGTTACAATATTGTTATCCTAAGAAGATTCAAATAGAACTTTATTTTTTAAAAGTCATTGTGTTTGAATTTCCTTTTTTGGCATTGAGGCCTGAATTCTTGAAAGCGTCCTTAATAGTAGGATTTCAGAATAGAATTAATTCTCAATTATCTGCACTAATGGAGAGGATAAGAATAGAAAACAAAATAGAAAGCAAAAGTAAATAACTTTATATAAAAAAGAATTGGTAACTCCAAATGGATTAAAATGAACTTAAATGTAAGAGTTAAAACTACAAAACTCTCAGAAGGAAGCATAAGTATAAAATATTACCAACGATTCTTCCTTTAATAACAAAATGGGATATGATTCTTTTAAGTTACAAACTAAGTAAAACTAATATAATTTCTGCATAGGTACTTTTGACATTATAACCTAATTATAGTTATATATTCCCTTTATGTTTGAAATAGAATGTTTCTGGACTAATTTTAGATAAACTTTTAAAGAAAGAGTGTGTTCTTAGGCCATAAATAATAGAATGAAAAAACTTACCTACATTTAACTATGGATCTTTAAGCCAACATGAGTGTTGGCTAATACTGAGTTTTTTATTTTAGCCTCTCTGAAGAATCTAAGATAATATTTTGGCCTTTTTCCTCTATAGAGTGACCTCATCATTGGCTCATAAAGTAGGTGAAATAATGCTAATAATTCATGGAAGCTATTTTAATATAAAGTTATTTGAGTTGGAAAACATTTCAAGTAAGTACATTTCTTGTCTTGAAGCATGCAAATCTTGTAACATAGCAGTATTATTATTAATACTATATTTGTTATATAATACTGTATGTAATATATAATATAATCTGTTAGATGATATTGTATGTTTTTATTTTATACTCTCTTGATTTCCCACTACAAAGTAAATTTTTTAAAAGCAAAAATAAAAAGGAAAGAATACTTTTCAAAAAGATAACATGTGAGAGTTTACCTCAAAATGGGTTAGTAATTAATTGAAACATTTTACAAATAATTATCTTCTTCCAAATTTAAAAAAAAAAATTGAAAGACTATCTTAAAATTCAAAATATAGAGAGCTATTTCTTTAATCTAACCAAAAAATGTCTAAGAACTGTCCTATGAATTTCTACAGGGCTGGGACCTTAAATGTTTCATTCATTTATTCCAGCACTAGGCTGTTCAATGAAAAAAATGTGTTGAATGAATTATTAGGTATAAATATTGTAAATGGGTTGCAGTATTAATGAAGATATATCACTTCAAGTTCAAAATGATGTTTCTTGTTACATGTAGTAAATTAGCATATGCTAGTCTTCCCGCCAATGACAATTTTGCCTACTTTTACTTTTACGCTGAGCATAAACCCTTCTTTATAAAACATAGAATTGGTCTTACTAAAGATTATAGGTTATTATCTCTTTGGAGAATATATACTATGTTTTTACCTGTAATATTTATATATTATTGAATACATTTCTGTACGTAGTCATTATTATGGGGACAACAGGTTAATTAATATATAAGAAAAAAGACATTTAATAAGTGTGAAATGGAAGAGGAATGTCTATATCCCCTTTCAGCATGAATGAGTCACTAAAACTCATCATTAAAACCAATTTCTTTCAAAGTTCTTGCTCAATGGCATAATGGCTAGCTACTTGAGGCTTCTGTAAGCCTCTGCCTCAATGGTGAGGGATCTGGTCCAGAAGAATTCTTATGTTTTGTCAACCCCTGCTATTAGAAAGGAACAATTGTAAAATCAAAAGACCTTAAAATTCAATCAAACACTTTCATGACAACTTTAAAAACCGTTATTAAATTTGCCTACCTAGCTAGCAAACACACAAAAAGAATTTGATAGACAGAAGTAGACAATGAAATTATTAAATATCAACCTGTCTTTGAGAAGATGGCTTGAAATAATTTTTTTGTCAAGTTTTAGAGTTAGGTAAAATAAAACTGAGTTTTTTGACTTGAATTTGCCATAAATGTCCCCATATACCTTACAGTATCTTCATTAGTGTCACCTATAAACTAGACTCAAAATTGAGAAGAAGAACATGACTCTATTCAGAAATGAGTAGAGAGAAAACCAAGAAAGTCTGGAATTCACCAAAATCAGTAAAAGAGAGGTTTTTAAGGAAAAGTGAATTCAACAGTGTCAGCGGTTGCTGAGATGCCAAACAAAAGAAGAACTGAAAAATGTCTTTTTGATTTATCAACATGGGGATTGTTGATGACCAAAGTAAGGGGTCATTTTCAGTGTAGCTGAGAATTAATGGAAACCAGATTACTGAATTAAAGAGAAAGTGAGAAGTGAGGAAGTGAAGAAAGCAAGGATTTAAAATGATCTGTGAACTTTTGACAATGAAAAGAAGTAGACAGGTAGGATAGAAATTATGGCCCAAATTCCTTGGACTCTTCTCTGTTGAGAGCAGAGATATATAGTCCTTTCCAAGAACTTTTCACTTGGTAAATGCTTGACCAATAAAATATGCTGTGTCTGTTTCCAGAACTGGGTCTTAAGGAAATGGCAGTTTATACTTCTTATTTCTTGAAATATAGGCACCATTCTGTGAAGGAGTCAAAGCCACACTGTGGAGAGCACGGTATGAAAATGAACCAAAAGTCAGCATCATTTCTCCAGCCATTGAGGGAACAATCTTGGAAGTGAATCTTCCAGCTCCAGTTGAGCTGCTCCAACTGATACATGGGTATGGGTGAGTAGTGGACTGCCTTCGCTGAGCTCTGCCCTAATTGCAGTCTTGTGAACAAAATAATTGTTGTTACTTAAGCCACTAAGTTTTGGGGTGGTTTGTTTTGAAGCAAGAGATAACTGATAGAAATGTTAGTGCTGGAAGCAATATGCTGCTATAATATTAAACTGGAAATTTGTGTCACTGACTTGAGAATTGGGTGGCTATCATTGAGCTGGAAGAACATTGAGGAGTCTGCATCGGGAAGTCTAGAAAATTCAGAGAGTGTTATTAAAAGCCTCAAGGAATGAGGAAATGTTAGTGAAAGCCTAAAAGGCTTTATAGTGCTGCAGTAAGAGTTTAAAATAAGTATCATTGAAAACTGGTAGAAAGGGACTCGTTATACAGTGGCAAAAATTTGGTAACACTGTCTCCTGCAGAAATGTGGAAATAGGAATCCACCTACGGAATTCATTATCTAGCCAAGGGGATTTTCCTGGCAGTGCTGAATGTCCTCCCTAGCTCCCTCTAGCTGTTTATTATAAAATTAAAGAGGAGACAGGTGAGCTAAAAAGGAAACTATTGAGTTTTTGAACGAAATTTACAGGAAATATAAATGATTCAGGATCTGCTAGGCTCAAAATTGAAAGCTTCTTATTCCCAAGCTCTCTAGATGACAAAATCTTCTCAAATTAAAACATGGCTTCCACAAAAAGGTCAAATCTATGGTAGGCCTGAGGGACACTTTGCTAAGATGTTATGAAGATTTAAGGCAATGCCTTATAGAGTCTTTCAAACAGACAAACGACTTTCTAAAGATGTTAAAGGCATGCCTCACAGACCTTCTCTCTATTAAACAATAAGGCTTCTAAGAAAATTAAGAACATGGCCCCTCATCAGTCTGCAGTAGAACAGGGTTTATCTCAAATAGATTTTTGGTTGTAGCTTTTGTCTAGATGAGTAAACCACAATAAAATTTATAAAAAATCTATACAGGTTTAAAGATAATTGTTCTGGAAAAGAGTACTACCAGTTTTGACAAAGACAGCACACAATGAAAAGAGGCTTTTAGAACTCAAACCTATGCCTTCTCACAGGCAAGAAGCAGCTGAGAAGGCCATTCAGTTGCAAACTCTATTTTACTATAGGAAAGAAAGAGTGATTCTAAGGGAAGGACCAAGAGCTGGGAGGGTGGAACTAAGAGCCCCAGAGATTAATTCACAAGAAGCAGAACCAGGCTCTAATTAAGGAACTGGCAACGTGTGCCAGGAGAGCTTAAAGAATCGCTGTGGATCAACCAGTGTTGCATCCATTTTCACTCATGTTCAATGGCAATATCTATGGTGGCTCTCTTATGAATATTCCAGCACTGCATATTGGTTGTCTGAGTGGTAGGGAGCTATACCGAGGAACCCCTCCTACATCAGATCTGATATCCATGATGGGATCCTGAAGCTCAAGCTACAGCCTGATCCTATCATGGAATGAGACTGTTGGGAGTGGAGGGGTTTTGGGAGGGTGTGAGTGTATTTTGCACAGGGGTAGAATAAGAATTAATTTGTGGCCATGCGTGGACTGTGGCTTCGACCTTAAGAAACTGGAAGCTTCACTTTTGTCTCTTGGAATGCTCATTCTTAGAACCCTGCACCATGTTGTGAGGAAGCCCAAGCAGCAGTTTTATTGAAATTTAATTGACATATAACAGTATGTAAATGGAAGGTGTGCAACATGACACTGTGTCAGCTTTTGGGCTGAGATCTTAAGAAACTTGAAGCTTCGCTACCTATCTTGGAATGCTGCACCACATCGTGAGGAAGCTCAAGCAGCATGTGGAGAAGCTCAAGAGAAAAACAAAAACAAAACAAAACCGAATCCACAGGGTCACAACAGCCAGAAACCTGGAAGTCAACACGCACAGCCTCTTCCTTACCATATGCAACCACCCAAGGACTGTCAATACACTATTGTAAAAATTATTGTAAATTTTATCATACACAAGAGAATGAATATAATACAAGTATAATAACTATGTATGGACACCACAGCTTAAGAAATACAACATTAGAAATGCAGAAGGAACAATGTGCTCTCCACAATACATTCTACTCCCTCATTCCAATGGTTACTACTATCCTGAAGTTTGCGTTTAAAACTATCTGCTTTTCATTAAAGTTTTAATATCCATATATATATATATCTTTATATAATACTTATCTTTTTCTAATTTTACACCTTATATAAGTATAATAATATATTATGCATCCTCTGTAAAGTATTTTCTTCAAATAATTTGAGATCTTTCAATGTTGTTTTGTGTACTGTATGTTATTTGTATTGTAATTTGTTATACGAAATTTTTATACTCTATTAATATTTGTTAATAGTCTTCAATTCCTGATTTAGGTCCCCAACAGATCAGCTTGGTGGTTATCAGAGGCAATCAAATTTTGTCTTATGTTCTTATTCACATAGGGCATCTTATCATGATCTAAAGTAATTTTGTTAATGTATTTGAATATACTGTTCTTTTCTTTTATTTTTTAGTGCCTTTTGTGTCTTGCTTAAGAAATGTTGCACCACTCTAAAAATATAAAGAAATTCCTCTCAGTCTTCCTTTAAAATTTTTATAGATTAGCTTTTTATATTAAGGCCTTAATTCTCCTGGAATTCATTTTTATATGGTATGATGTGGAAATCAAAATTCATTTTTTCCAATAGTCATTATCAATGTTCCATCATCATTTATTTAGTATTCCAAACTTTCCATATGGATACTCAATTTATCTCTCATTTAAAAATATTTATGCCAACTTCATTACAAATTAAATTTCCACAGACACATGAATATGTTCCTGGATTCTCTATTTTGTTCCATGTTCAATGACTAACAGTGCACTGATATTAACCTGTCTTAATATAAATTTATGATATCTTGATATTTTACAGGGAAAGCCTTATTCTTGCCTCCACCTGTTCCTCTTCGAAAGTGTCTTGATTATTATTGGTCCATTTCATTTTTTCCCCACATATATCTTAGAAAATCTTATTCAGATATGTAAAATAATCTTGTTGAAATTTTAATTGAAAGTCTATTTAATATACAGAATATTTTGGTAGAATTTATATATCCCTATCTACATAAATGGCATATTTCTTGAGTTATGTAATGATTCTGTACTCCCTCCCCTTGAGTTGGGTGAGACCTATGAATATGATAGACTATCACCCCCTTGGTTATGTTATTATAGCAAAAGATAGTTTACAGATATAATTAATGTTCCTAATCAGTTGACTTCTATCAAAAGGGAGATTAGCTTGGTTGGCCCTAACGTAATCAGGTAGCCATATAAAAGACCAAAAGAAACAGTAGATTCTTCTGATCCATAAGATAACAATCAGGCACGTTGTGAACTGCCTATGGAGGGATCACATGACTAGAATCTGAGCCCAACCTTTAGGTATTTGAATGGCTCCTGGCTGAAAGTCAGTAAGACACAGGGTTCTTAGTCCTAAAGGTGCAAGGAACTTAATTCTTCCAGTCATCACAAGAATTTGGATGAGGGTTCTGGACTTCAAATGAGAGCTCAGCCACAACTGACATCTTGTCTTCAGCTTTGTATGATCCAGAGCAGAGGACCCAGTTACACCATACCCAGTACTTTGACCTACAGAGACTGGGAGATAATACTATATGAATGTGGTTTAAGCCGCTAGGTTTATGGTAACTTGTCATCAGCAATAGAAAACTGTTACATTCCCTCATGACTTTTTCCAATTAATTTCCTCATCCCAGAGGCTGTTCTGATTTCAATCATCATATCTTAGTTTTGCCTTTCCTAGAACTTCATAAAAATTATAACCTATATACAAATAAAATCTTTTGTGTCTGACATCTCTTATTCATTTTTTGTATTGGTAGTTATTTTTATTGCTAAGTATTTTATTATATGAATATATTATAATTTGATTAGTCACCTGGTTTTGGAGATTTGAGTTGTTCCTAGATTGGGGATATTATAAATATCTGCTGTTTTTAACATTCTTACCCACAAATATTTTGTGGATATATGTTTCATTTCTTTGAAGTAAGTACCTTGAGCAGAATTGTTGAGTCATAGGTCAAGTGGATATGTATAAGACATTGCCAAATTGTTTTCCAAAGTATTGTATCATTTTTACTCCCACTGACAATGCACGATCATGCCAATTCCTCTCCATCTTGCCAACACTTATTATTGCAATTATTTTAATAGAATCTGTAATAAGACTGCCAGAATTTGAATCCTGGCATTGAAACTTAGTGTATGACCTTGACCAAATTATTCTTTATGCCTCAGTCTTCTTATTTGCGAATTGAAAATAATATTAGTTCTTAATATATAGGGTCGCTTCGATAACTAAATGAGCTTATGTATGTAAAGGTTTTAAAATTGTGCTAGTCATCTAATATTATATAAATAAAAATTATTGTTATTTATGATTTTTACATTTGTATTCATGAAAATGATTGCTCTATAATTTCCCTTCCTTGTATTAGCCTTTTAAAGTTTTGCTAACTTAATAAGCACTAGTATGTGTTGTTGCCTTTTTTATTCGCTAATAAATTTCATAAAATATTAGAACTATCTAAACCTTAAATATTGACAAAAGTTACCCATAAAGCTGTGTGAGACTGTTATTTGATTCTGGGAAGATTTTAACTCTTGATTCTATTTTTTAATTGTTATGTGAAAATTCTAATTTCCTATTGTGTCTGGAGTAAGATTAATAAATTATATTTCCAGAAATTTATCAATTATATCTAATTATTTAAATTTATTGGCTATTTTTTTCAATGATCCTTTAAGTTTTTGTTGCATCTCTAAAAATGAACTTAATTATTTCCTAATATTGTGTGTTTTCTGCTGGGCACTCTGACACTGAGCGTACAGCTTTTTTGGGCCCCAGCTTTTCGTCAGGGAGTTCTATTAGACTTCACATTTTTTCAGGTTCCAGTATATATATTGTTTCTCTCACACATGCTACAGGCATTAAAACTAAAATTCAAGGTCTCTAGGGTCTGGCAGTATCATTGGAGTGGCTTAGGCACTGGCTTAACTCCCAGAGTGCCTGCTTTCACTTCATTTTTTGACCTCTGTTGAGTCTGACTTTTTTTGCTACCTCATTTGTATACTAAAATTTAATCTTAGATTTTTAAAACTTTAGTCCAGATTATTAATTTTTTTCAATAGGGTTTTATAGAGCATCCAGTCTGCCATACTACTAGAAATATGAAACAGTTATATTTTTTTAATATGTATAGAATCTTTCCCTTTCCTCTGTGTCACCCGCAGCATCCTAAGTTTATGCTCTCATTATTTCTCACCTGGATTCTGATTTCACACTCCTCCATACTGTGGTCATGTCAAATGATTATGAAGCATTTTAATTTTGGCATAGAGTCCAAATTTTCTAGGAGAAACAGAGAAGGAATGGTCAATAATATATGACTAAAATAGTATGCAACGAGGAAGTAGAGCCAATTCAAGAATAGATTAACCAATAGTGTATGGTGCGGGATATAAGGCCATAAAGTTATCTCATTTTACTTTTTACCTAAAAAACATAGATTTCTATTTTGCTTTTAAGCAAAAAAAAAATTTTTTCTAAAATTCATCACTTGTATTTCAAAGCACATCAGTTTTTTTTCTTAATCTAAAAAGATCTTTGACAGCAAGTTTCAAGTAGTTAAGAATGCATAAGCCTTCTTGTCCATGAATAGAATGAACAGAGAAATGGATATATGCCTCATTATGGAAGTCTTCCTGAATGATAATTCCATTGCAGATGGATAATGATATGTTGCCTCTCCTTGCCATTACTGAGCATTAGATTATTAACCCTTTGTTTCATTTTCTATTACCTAAAAAGTAGAAATGGGGGAAAGAAATAGGTTCTCCTTTCCATAGTAATTTTTAAACTTTTATTTTTATCAATGTCTAACATACTGTGACTTTAAAAGCATGTGATAAGTTTCTTTGCTCAATTAATTTAATACTAATTTAAAATTCTACAATCTTTAATGATAAGGATTTTGAGGAAATAATGAATCAGATAATAATTATATTATTTTTTATTTTTCCGTACAGTATACAAGGTGCACGTGTGCATGCACCACACACACACACACACACACACACACACACACACACACACACACATCTTTATCAGTGATCCAATTCAAAAAGTTCCTGGCACTTTAAGTCTTAGGCAGAAGGGAGAAGTTTTGTTGATAATATATCAATACATCTAATGTACTGGCAAAGTTTCATTTAGTAAAAATCTTTAGATAGTGAAAAGCAAATTTCATAAAGAATATTACCATGGTTATAAACAGATGAAGAAACACAGCTGTTAAAGTAACAGTGTTGATGTAGATGTTTCAGAGAAACAACATGCAGTCAATAATTCCTTGCCAAAGGCCTGGGATGGATAGCACATACATAGATATGTAGGCACCAAACTTAGGTCAGATGAAAACTATTTTCAAAGTAAGGGGTATGCTAAGATTAGGTGACTTTCTTTATAAAACCTCCCTCTTCAGTTTGGTGTTTTTATACCTTTGCATGTACTTTACTTATAATTGGCTAATGGTTAAAACTGGGGCACTCTAAGTCAAAATATCAGGGCCTTGCTGATTTTATTGCCTTCCTAGTAATTGTTCCCTGTGTCACAGTCATCAGAAAAAAACAAATCTTACAGTATTGTCCGACAGACATACAAGAGAAGCCAAAAGTGCAAGCCACATATGCAATTTAAAATGTGTTTAGTACTACATTTTTAAAAAGAAAAATAAACAGGAAAAAATAATTTTAATAATGTAGACTAATACAATGTTTAAAGTATTGCCATTTAAAATATAATCAATTTAAAAAATATTAATCAGATGTTTTGCCTCCAAAATCCTTTGCATATTTTAGAGTTCAGCACATTTCCATATATACCAACCACATTTTAAGCACTTAATAGCCACATGAGGCTAGTGGCTAGCGTGCTGTCTGTGCAGTTAAAGACAAAAATTTTTTAAAAAGCAGGAAAAGCATGCTTTATGAACTTGAGTTCAGCTATCTTAACTCCCTCTCTGTGATAATGAAAGGTTGGGAATACACTTAACTTTCATTTTTAATCCCGGAAGTTGAAATAGCTATGTTTATTACAAATATTTATTCTTTATTGACCATATGCTTTATAATGAAGTTGGAATTAGGGACAGTGTCTCAAACAGTCCCCATTCTTATGGAGCTTATACAATCATGAGAAGGATGTACAAATAAATATTTATTAAGTATGCATTTTATGTTAGATACTCTTCTAAGTGTTCTCTATATCTCTGGCATGTATCAGGTAAGTACTATTATTCGCTCCAATTTACAGATGAGAAAACTGTAGTCAATTAGGTCTCAATGCCCTGTCTCCATAGATCTTTTATGCCCCAAACTTAAGTTATTGATTCTTACTTAGAGAGTCCTAGGACAGTAGTTTTCAACCTTCGCAGCACGTTAAAACCTTTTGGAGAGCTTCTTATAGTTACCAAAGCCTGGGATCCTCCCTGGATATTCTGATTTAGTTGGTTTAGTTTTCTAAAAAAATCTACCCAGCTGGATTGCCTTAGGGGAAATGAGATTTTTATCCCATGGCTATGGGAAATAGATGGCTTTAAGTCACCATTGATAGTAGTTCCTTTCTAACATTCCTTTATCATAGAATAATTAGCTTTAGCTTTGTCCCTGACACCAAGTCTGAAAATTTTTTCCAAGTTCCTTTTATCATCTGCTTATGTCAGAGATGACAAATCACTTAGCTTTCGCTAAATTGCTGTTGAATCTAGAGTTCTTTAAACTCCTACTCTAAGACATAGGACTAAGTTTGCATTTCTAACAATACCCAGGAGTTGCTGATCCTATTTGCCCAGGACCCACACTTCGAGAACAACTGCTCTATGGAATGCTGGACTGGATTCTTCAAATTGCCTGTAACTGAATTTGTCACTTCCCACATACAGCATGGTGCTTGCTTTGCTCTAGTGAATATGCCCACTTAATTGCCAGCATCTGCCAGTCTACCCTCTCTTACTGTACTTTGCATTTCTGTATTCAGCTCTGTGATGAGATATACTTATGCTCTTGCAAATGTAATGCAGTCTGAGCTTTTCAGTACCTGGACCAATGATGCGATTTTAGATTTCCAGACAAAACTTACTTATCTATAAGCACTGTATGTGAAGCTTGTTCACATAGGAACTTTTATTGCCTTAGAAATTTTGTAGTGCTTTATGGAGAACTCAAGGTATGATGTTATGTATTTAGAATGGCATGTTTGATTATGAGAACAACAGAGGATGAACAAGCAGAAATAATTTAGGGAGGGGAGAATGTATCTATTTAAAAAAAGGAAAAAGGAAAATAGATCTTAGGTCACCTTCATAGCATACTGCTGCTGATTATTAACCCATTCAAAGAACAATATGTACATGTTATGAAATGTCTGCTTCACAAGAACTAAGATCATGAGGTCTTCTTGGGGTTAATCAGTTCTTATTTTGTCTTACTTGGTCATCTTATGAGTTACATATAGGTTGCCCCTGATGTTCTGTATTTAATATCTTCAGTTTGGCCTTCCACTCTTTATACTTTGTGGTTAGGTCATTTGACAACCATGTAATCTCTAATCCTTCATCTTCCTTTATGATAAATATGAGAGACATTAGCTAAATAGTTCACTTGTCAGCTTCCCTTCCCATTAGAAGTGACTTAATTCTGTGACATTATCTTGATCAAGGTGTAAGCACAAGTCCTTAAGGAGGGGTTTCTTCTCAAATAAAAAGGCAAAGCTTCACAAGAAGTCTCCCACCCTTTATCCTTTACCCTTTATCTGTCCTCCTTCTCTCTAGTGGGGCACAAACATGAGGTCCGATAAGCTCAAATAGCCATCTGGCAAACAAAAAGATAAAAGAAAGTTAGAAGGAGCCCAGGTCATTGATAAATTTTGGAGCAATCAAACCAGTTCTGAAATGCCTACAACTGAACTTTTTGTGCCATAAGAACTATGATCTCCAATTTTATTCATCCTGCTGTTCATCAGGCTTTTTGTAAGAGCCAAATTCAATCCTATTGATATATATATTAGACTCTGAAACTACCCTTCAAACTATTAAACTACTAATTATTTAAACATCAACTTATTAATAACTTTGAGCTCTCACCTGCTGATATTGTCAGACATATCCTGCCCCTGGGATAAAAGGACAGACCTCCTCAGCAGGCTACAGGAATATTTGCATTTAGGACCTGGGGTAAATTATTTTTTCCATACTCCTCCACAATACCAACACTCAACATCTGTACCACGAAGTGGCCCTGGAAGCTAAGGATTACTGGGAGAATACAGTTTGCTTGCTCATGATGGGCTACCTTCTCACTCTCCTCACCTATATGCTTTCTCAAACCGTTGGCGTGTGGAGCACAGATCTACTGCATTTTCAGCAGATGGCTAGAAGTGGGTGTTTCATTCACTCGATCACCTGCACACATAGGTAGAAGCTGTTCTTTGGCTTCTATGGTGAAAAAAAAATAGACATCCGACTCTATCCTTTTTAGTTCAGGAACTAACAAACTAACATGGCTTAGCTTAGACTTTTAAGTCTGAGCACTGCCCAATAACCAACCATAGTCTTTCCAGAGAACTCTGGAAAAATGTGACAATCCTATGAAAGAGGTCACCAGAATGAAAGGAAGATAACACCACCTCTTGTCTTAGAGTTCCTTGCAAGTCATTATCAGATTATCCTTAAAGGTTTCCTCTCCAGTCACAAAGGAACGAATATTGCCCCTGGCCACCAAATATGCAGAGATAGCTCTTTATAAACCTATCAGCCTAAAAAAAGGAAAGACATTCAGGGAAGCACATAAACTTGCTGGTTAAGTTACTATTAACTAACAAGGGCATAGTGTCCTAAGGGGAAAAATGCTGTGTTCAATATTTCAAAACCTTTTAGGTCTCTGTAGGAGTGGGCTATAGTACATTAGTTTGAGTTAGTTTCACATAAACTTGCCAAGATAAAGAACCTTTGTTCTCACCTATTTGTTTACTAGCTGCTTTATGATTAGCAATACAGGAGTCATAGAAGCATACCTTGTAGTCTCCTACCTGCTAAACTTTCACTACACCAGAATTAACATTAAATGAAAAATGACTATTAAAATGCATTTTAGTTTATGGTGATTAGGCCCCATGCAGTCTCACACCTTGAGCAGTTCTGAAATTTCTGGTGACTTACTCTTTTCATAATTTTGTTACTGCATTTTAGCACTCTGAGCTTAAAAACACTAATTTTAGCTTTCATATCACTCATTTCTTAACAACAACAACAACAACAACAAATGCATTTCTTCTATAAAGAAAAAGTATTATGAAATTACCTAGATACAAACATATGGTTTTCAATGCTTATCCAGGTCATATACAAAAACATTCTAATGGAAGCAAATCACTTTTGGTGGCATTCTTTACATTTTTAATTCTCTGAATTATTCCTGTAACTTCAGTGGTTTCAATTATCAGTCAAAAGTAAGGCTTTGACAGCCAAGTGCTTTGAATGATGAACAAAGCAAGTTAATTAGAAGCATTCTAACTTTTCTTAAGTTACAAATTCTTATGAGTATAAGTCTCATAATGCAAGAAGAAAAATTACATTGTTTTTATACTCTAGGATGAATAAGCTAGACTAAAAATAAGTATATAACAGTAGTGGGACTTTTTTTTTTTAAGAAGATGGGCCTCATGCCATTCTCACTGAGAGGTTACTCCCTTTTGCTACCAAAGCATCAGCATATTTATGTAATGCTCTCTTGCTCCTTTTTTTCTGTATGGTGTGAACTCCTGTCTTTTATTTCTTCCCCATCTGTGTTTGGACAGGAAGAGGATTATTTTGTAATCACAGTGATCTATCGTTGTCTTTCAATTATCATCATGGACATTTTCCACTTCCCAGATTACCTCTGGCACTTTCTGAGCCAGTTTCTCTCACTGTGCAAGCAGCATACTCCCAGGATAAATTCCCTGCCATCAGTTGCTGTGTGGGCAGAAAATGCAAACTAATTTTAACCTTAGCTTCACCAAAGGATTATTAGAATCTTAAAACCATAGAAAATAAAGCATACAGTATAGGCAAAGGCAAATAGGAATGGCATTTTGGGGAAGTATGGGGCTATGTGGTGTTGGGGGTCATGCTCGTCTTTGATTCTCTGAACAAATACCAATAATTGAGAACGGAGTCTCAGTTTTGCATATTTATTATTCTAAAGCACATGTCGGACAGACAATATTTATCTGGGTCAGTAAGCTCAGTTGGTGTGGAGCTAATAAGGCCAAAAGCATGAGCTCTTTCCCCATAGAAACCAGGAAAGCTGACTCAGAATGAAAAACAAACCTATTCTAGATTCACAAGTCGTACCCCTAAACCTGGCCAGACATCTCGCAAATGCATGCTGTGGGTATCAAGTGGAGTGGGTGAGAGCAAATGTGCTAAATCGGAGTGTGTCCAACACAAGTGTTCTAGAGTCCATTCAAAGCTGAAGCCCTTCAGGAAACAAACCAGGATTGTGATTGATTGGGAGAGTTGGAGTTCACCTGCTAGATAAAATAGGCATAGACACAGGTCACTGCCACTTGCCGTAGAAAACCGTAAGATAATGCTATCTATGCTGATGTACAACTTGTTTGTTTTAAAGAATTGATAATGAGTGTTTGATGGCTTCTATTCTTTTCGAGGTTTATCTCTTACATGAGACTTTGCCTCTTGGCCACATAGGAAGACACTGGGCAGAAATACCATTTACTTTGGTACCAGAGACCTGAGAGCAAACCCTGCCTGCATCATTTACTTCTTACATTGCCTTGGACCAGGAACTTCACTCTCTCAATTGTTTCTTCATATCCAAGAGAGCTGTTGAGAGGATTCAGTGAGATAAGACATGTAAAGCTATCAGCTAAGTGCTTTGGGCACAGTAAATTCTCCACTAATGGTGATTTCAGTTATTATTATATCATGGAATAGCATATGAAAAGTAACTGGTGTAGTGTCAGGTTCATAACCGAAAAATCAGGAAAGATTAGCTGTCATCTTTTTCTTGTTTGTTCAGTTTCTATTACTTTTTGTACTATCTTCCTCTCTTCATTGTGTTACATTTCTTTTATCTTTGCAGGGAACTCTCCCTTTTCAGAGCCTTCCTACTCCATGATTTCACAGAACAGGTGCCTAAGAATCCTGGGGGTGCTGGCTCAGGTGTGCTGTATCCTATATCACTTCATTCCTGCAGTGACTATATCTCGAGATCCTTTTTTTTTTTTGAGTAGCCATCTTATTATTTAACCTTCTTTAGTTCTCTAGGGCTCACCCATTGGAAGATTTATTTATCCATGCAAAAAAATGTATATTAGTGGTGGTATTTAGGAAGCCAGATGTAAGGAATATATTTGGAAGGTATAGGCTACTTTATTTCTAAAAGGTTAAAAACTTGCCTCTCTATAAACCTTTTATTTGTCCAAAAGCTGGATTCTATACTGGCACTGCATTCGACCTACTAATTTTCCCCCCTCTACATGAAATTGAGAGGAAGCTTAATGAAAATAAATTGGTGAGCATGGAAGAAATTTATAATAAACTTTAAGTTTAGTCTCATATGTTACATTTCTCAAAGTTTAGTGTTTGTATAGGGACTCTGATGCTGTTTCCATATGTCAATGATCTCATGTGCCTTTGGGCAGTGCTTTGGTTCACCTTTATTAAGGGAGACAAATCTCATCTGCCTCCCTTTGATACTGCTAGATAGAGGGTGCCAGAGATCATTTCAATTTGGCCATGGGAAACGGATTCCTTTTTAATATTCAGGAAGGTACATCTGTGGCTATAGTCAAAGGCCTTCAAAAGAAATCCCACCAAAGCAGCCCATGATTTAAGGAACTCTGCCTGGTTTCTCTTCACTCTCAACTAGTTCTGAGGCCAGAGCAATCCTCTCTCTTACTTTTTCTTTTTTTATAATGTGCCATGATCAAATTTAATATATTCTGCTATTAATTTAATTATTGATCTCAGTTTGTCCCAACTGTGATTTTTGTATACATTTTGGATTTTGAAGACCCACTCATACCCTTGTAAACATATATGACTTGCATTTATATTTTGCGTTAGTGTTGAAAACTACTTATAGGAATCACAAAGAGACAAGATGTTAGATGCAAGGATCTCTGTATGGAAGGCCCAGTCAAATGAACAAAGATTAACATATTGCATTATTCTACAGCAGAATCCATGCAGAAGTGCATATTTCTCAGATCCCACTCTTAGATATACTATCTAACCTGGTCTAAAACATAGTACTCCTCACTCATTCTTTCATAATCTTGTCCTCCAATGAAAGATTTTTTTTTTCCTCAGTTGTCTTCCAAAGGCTTCTTCAGAAAACTAAGGGTTGGAACATTGAAAGGAGTCTGTCTTTAGTATGGGCTGTGAGGATAATGGTTGGTCTATAGTTTGGGAAGGCATTTGCCGATATTTTTTCACCCCTCTACAAAAAAGGTGGAAGACATATGGTCAAATTTATTCATTCATTAAACTAATGTATATTAAGCACTTAGAGGTGATTAAACAGTTAAGATACAAGGATGAAGACATTGTCTCTGCCCACCATCTAATAGAGAGGGGTAGACAGATAAACAAATCATAATACAAGGGCTTAATTTATGGGTAGCTGACATATTTTTAATACTTCATTTTCTTAATTGACAATAAATGTGCTTTTCAATACTACTGGAATATAAACCTTTTGGGGGTGGAGTTAGCATCATATATCTCCTATAACCTCACCATATTCTCTATCCATACTAGTTTCCTCTACCTCCTTTCTGTTTTTAATTTCCTGTCATTCCCTTTGGCCCCAGGCCCTTAGTCAATCAGTTTCATCTATTGTTTCTTTGATAAGCTACAGAGGCAGAGTTATAAGTCTCAGTTTCTCTGCCTCCCCCAACCTAGATCAGTGACAAAATGTATTAAGACCTAAAAATCATTTAGCAATATTGTTGGTTGAATCTCCAACAAAATTATGCACTGGGATATACTTGAATCACAGGGAATCATAAAATATTTCTTATTGATATACTCCATGAATCAAGAACTCAAATTTTAAAACCAAATATACTTATAAGGAGAGTTATTTATAATGTACTGAATCATTAATTCAAATTGCCTTCACAATTTTTTTTTCAAAAACTAAGAGGATACAGAATGCCAAGTATTTCACTTAAAAGAGTATATTTTAACCCAATTACAAAATGTGAAGGATCTCAATTAGTCAAACTAAACTTGTAAATATTCACAAAGATTTACATGTCATTTCTCCCATAGAATATCAGGGCCTTACAAGGCATTTTCTCTTCCTTTTCTTTGTACCAAATGAACTTATTAATAGTGATTACAATAATCAGAAGAGAAATGTTTAGCAGAGCTGACATTTAGGTGTTCATAATTAGGTTTGAAAGTTACCATATTATTGAGATGAATAGAAGTGACTGTGTCATTTTCTCTTGTTCCAATGGGCTCAGTTCCATGGGCAATAGCATATTACCAGAGGGAGGTTAATAAAGTTTAAAATAGGATCCAGTAGAAACCTTCACAAAGGGCCATCAATTTACAAAATCATAAACTTTAAGCATTCCCTGGTTTCTGTTGTCTCTATATTATTTTTCGCCTCTAAATCTACTACACATAGTTCTGTTTCTAGATATTCTTCCGTTTACTCCCTTAGTTACATCTGTAGCTATATTTGCCTCTATTTTCTAAATTTTACCTTTAGCCTCCAGAAGAAATTGTTTCTTCAAGTGTTTCTAATCTAGCCTGTGCCAGAATCCTGAAAGCAATTTCCGGTTATATCCCCTGGTTTCAGTTACCTATCTAAAGAAATAATAGAATTAATCTCTACTAAATCTTAAACCACAGAAAGACAGTTGCGGAATGAGAACTCCATACATTTTAGTTAGGTTTAAATGTAAATGTAACATGGTTCTAATTTCAACATCCAATCCGTCTCTTTCTTAAATTAGCGACATTAGGTAAATTTGGCTAGATTGACTTTTATGTCTTTAAATTTGGATTCTCCTCTTTGAACTTAAGTTTTCTAACTTGTAAAATTATGAGATAATGCTTATCTCACAGGTTTTTCTGAAATTTAAATATGAAAATATTCATGAAGTGTTTAGTATGATATTTGGCATCTAATATATGCTCAACAAATGCTATTGAAAAAAGTAGAGGTGGTCTTATTCTCCCTTTGAGATGGAGATGTGAGGGATATGATAATAACAAGGTTATGAAATTGCTTGGTGGCAATGAGAGAATGTCTGGCTGGAGTTACTGACTGAGATCTTGCATAGATGACAAAGCCTAACCAGCCATAGTATAATTAAATGGCTTATTTTGGCTTTATTTAACAATCAGTTTGGCACAATCAGTTATTATTAAACTATTCAAAATTAATGAAGTTCCATCTAGTGAAAAAATGCTATGCGAGCTATGTCTTTATTATTTAAAATGTTATAATGTGATTTAATGCACATTGTAAACCAGGATTCTTTCCTGAATATTCAAAGTTAAAATATTGGTTAAAAAAAATGATTAACCAAAGCAAGCAATATGTGTATGCATGTCAATATCCTGGACTCGCTGAGTTCTAGGTTTCAAGATTATTTAAATCCCAATTACTACTAAGTTATTTTCTTAGGAATGCGACACTACATGGGCATATGGAAACCAGTTCTAGAATTACCTTTGCATATTTACTCGAAATGCTCCACATGAGTGCTTCAAACTTTCAAAAGCACGGTGGTATCAAGTCTACAATCATCTGAAAATTCAATTAAAAAAGAATGCTGGACAATCACAGTTCCTCACTTGAAGCCCTGTCAAGTTGTGTCCCACAGCTTCACTAGGTTTAAGGGAGAACGCTTGGGTTTGGGAAAACTGGGTCCACATCCCCCATACTGCCCAGCTGCTAGAGTTCCGTAGCATTCCCTTCGGACGCGCATGCCTTTTCAAGTCACTGCGTTCCACCCTGGACCCATTCTACCATTTTGGTTATCTTTAATCCTGTGGCATTCATTAGATTTGGAGATTCTACTTCTAGAGAGTGGAATAAAGTAACTCCACGTATAAAAGGAAGGGCAACTTATTCAAAAAGTAAGATTCTACAGAGTTCAACGTGTGGGAGAGAATGGGGCATTTACAGAAGCGAGGTGGATGATATAGTAGGTGAACAACTCTGTGAGATGAGACAGCATAGTATAAGGAATCAAAGGCTGTTGGTGGCTAGAAGGGAAGTTTCAGTGCTGGCAAGGGTCGCAAGTTTCAGAGATTGAGCCCTAGGATATAATTTCTAAAACATTATGCTTTAATGATTTGTTAAGGATAGAATTTATAAACTGAGGAGGACCAATGACTCATTTTCTTTTATTGATCGCTTATATCTAGTCCATATTTACACCTTTTATCACTGTTGGTTACTTTTGACATGTTGCTATTAGTTTATTAGTAGTTTTACTTGACAAATATCTACACAGCATTTCTTGCATGCTAAGTACTACTCTCGGAATGGCAATTTAGTGGTTCCCAACCAGGGGCACCTTCTGGACATAATTTGAGAGGGGATGTTGCTGCTCCATCTAGTGGGTAGAAGTCGGAGATGATGCTAAACATTCTGTGATGCTGAGGACAACCCCTCTTAGCAAATCAGTAATTTCCTGATAACAACATCAATAGCAACAGTGTTGAAAACCCCTAAGTTCATTAATCTTCACAACAATTCTATAAAGTCGGAACTGTTATTATCTTCATTTTACAGATAACAGAGACACAGAGAGATTAACTAATTCACGGTCACAGGGTTTGTGAATGGGAAGGCTGGTAATCAAGATTAAGTAGTCTGTCTCTATAATCCATGCTCAACCATTACACTATGCTACCTCTCCCACCTGGTTTACCTGCAAATTATATTTCCTATTCTGACATCTCACCAAAAAAGGCCACCCCTCAGCTCATTCCCTTTCCTTATCTCCAGAGCACAGAGCACAGACAATGCTGGCTTTGTTCTCTGTTGCTCATTCTACACTCTGGGATTAGTCAATCTTGTAATCTCTTCATCCTCCTCTTCATGAATTCTAGCCTTTTGGCTATTTAAGAGTTAATTTATGTATGTTTTGGAAGGTAGGTAATGGATAATGAAATTCAAATAAATCTATTTGTGACAAGTTAGCATCCCTAAAAAAAGGTGTGAATTCACAGTTTGGAAAATTACAAATAAAATTAAAATCAACCTGATATCTGTGCATTCTTTGGAAGAAGACGTCTTAGGGCCTTTCATTTCCCTTGGTAACTCTAAGTATAAATAATATTATTCGACAGTTGCAGAAGATCGATGTGAATTGCATAATGAATCCACCCTTACCTGAAAAAACAGAAGTAGAATTAGGTATTCATGGTATCTCCCTGCAGTACTGTGTGTGCAATCACTAGAAAACACAGGATTTCTAAGCAACATGTGAATTCTGTCACATAAAAGATCTGAAGGAAAATATACCGAAGTGTATGTTTCAAAGAAGCTACTCTTAAGTTTGCAAAACACTTGGTGTCCATCAAACAATGTGTGGGTGGACAGCCTTGCTCTCAGTAAATCAGAAACAAGAAGTAATAATTAGGGTTTTGGTTTTTTTTTTAACTTTTTTTCTACAGTGCTAGATTGTTGATTCTATATGTATGTTTAAGAAACCATGATACTTTAACTAAAACTGCCATGTCACAGATGGCCTGTGCCCTGGAATTACCTGGTGTGATGTGCTGTCACTGAAAACAATTCCCTTGTCTTTACAGACCATTAGCACCCCGAGCTGTGTGCAAAGATGCTGAAGGGACTATATACACAGGGGAACTGAAAAGAGAAGAAAGGGAAGAAAACTAATGAGAGAAAATGGGCCAAGAGTTCTCCAGCATTTAGAAAGAAGAAGGGAACCAGTAAAGAAGTAAAAGAAGACAGTAGGATAGAAGAAAAATTAGGACACTGTTGTCTTCCAAAGGCCAAGGGAAGAAGTATGTCAAAGCAGATAAAGGAAACAACTGTGTCAAATATTGTGGGAGAGATTGAATAAGATAGGTTGGGAATTGACCATTGATTTGGCAACATAGATCAAGGACCTTTTCTGTTATGGGGAAAAGAACACAGAACAAAGGAGAGACTCAGCATTCCAGGACAGGAAGGGCATCCTTGTTCTTTCCAATTCTTGGCTATCCTGCATCTGATATCAGCCCTTGCTTCTGATGTCAGGGGTGATTCCAGGATGGGAGGGTCACAAGATCAGGCTAAACAAGGAGAGTTATTTACATGAGGTGGCCAGAAGCAAAGTAATTCATGGAAAGAACTAAGTCTATGACTGGAAGACCAGGCCCGAGCCCTGGTTAGAAGTGCATCTATGTGTAGATCTGTCCCCATACACTTCTTATCTCTGGTTAAAAGCAGTGAACTGTTTCATGTTCCTGCTCATGTCTAAGACCAAGTGCTCCAAGTTACACTGTATTCCGTTGTTTCTCAAGGCTTCTGCTCCTTGCTGCATTTATCACCTACCTCTCTTTCACCTAATTCTCATCTCTTGCTCACGTGTGTGTGCGCTCTTGCTCGTGCACACTCACTCTCTCTCTCTCTCTCTCTCTCTCTCTCTCTCTCTCTCTCTCTCTCTCTCATCTTTCTCATCTCTTCCAGGCTAATGCTATCAGCATACAAACAAACTGCATTATCTCCAATCTAAACCGTAAAACAAGCAAACTTCACTTGACCCCCTGGGACCCTCTAGCTATTGCCCATTCATTTGCTCCCGTTTATCAGAAAAATCCTCCAAAGGGGTGTCTTTGGACCTACTGTGTTCTTCTCTTCTTCTCTCCATATCTACTTTAGCCTAGTCCAGAGTCTGTCCCCAAGACTTCACTGAAATGATTCTCGTTGAGTTTTAATCACCTCTGACACCAGAAGCCAAGAGCTAATTTCAGATACAGGATGGCAAAGAGTAAGAGAGAACAAGGAGGCCCTTCCTGCCCAGGAATGCCCAGACTCTGTTCCCGAGTCTCTCTTTTGTTTTGTGACATCCTCCCACAACAGAAAATACCCCAAGCTATGTCTTCAGTGTCCCCTTGCTAGTCTAAGCTGATGATTTGGAAAATGGATTTTGTTTTTGCTTTCCTTTGATAACTGGGACTTTGGAACCAGACACTGTCATTCTCTGTTCACATTTTTCTACAGAGGAAAGAACAGAAAACACTGAACATTAAAACTTGCTACCTACAGACCATCGTTCTTCAGGGATGATGACAGAATTACTCAGTCATTATCAACAGTGATTCTGAGGCCAAAATTTGAATTCTTCTTTGTACTGTGTATCTTAGCTAAAGGTCATGCATGTATGTGAAAGCACCACAGCCCTCTCTCGTTTGAGTGAAGAAGATGCCAGAACTCTAGGACACTGGTCTGCTTCTCTGCTTGTTGGACGAAATTTGTCTTATCAAAACTTTCCTCCAAATGCAGTTATCATGTCCCTTGCATCATTCTGAGTTGAAGGTCTCTAAGCATTAAGTAGAAGTAGCATAAAGAATTCCATTGTCTACCTGAAAATATGCAGCTAGAGAAAAAGCTTCCACCCTCCCCAATAACTAAACTCAACCTGTCTTAGGAAATGGCCCTCTAAGTCCTAGTGAGAAGACTGACTTGTGTGGTTGATGTTCTCATTGCTGAATTTATTTGGAAATTTAAACTTCCCCTTTGAATTAAAAGATTAACGAACAGTTTGTTAAACAAATTCTTAAATTTCAATTTACTTTCAAGAAGTGATACTAATTTCTGGTCCCCAGACAACATCGAATTGAGTTAAAGATACAGATGGTGCCAACTAAGAGAGGCTTTGAGACCCTAGCATTGGATCTGTTGTAATGTTCTTGGGAAGAATTAAGAATGCTGTTGTGCATTGAGGAGTCTGTGAGCCACTTTGATGTCTGAGAAGTCAGCATTAGCCACACAGAATGACGAGCCTGGGCCATTATGAGCTTAATAGGACTCACAAGTTAAAATATCCCAAAAAAAACCAAAACAAAACAATAATACAAGTAGCATGTAGATAAGCATGTAGAGAAAATCAGAAATAATACAGTGAAAAGAAAACTGGGCTAGAATGACCAATTTGGCCATTCTAGGTTAAGTGACCTGGTTTAGTTCTAGCTGTACAACTTGCAGCTGTGATTACAAAAATTACACTCTCTCAGCCTCAGTGCCTTGATCTCTAACCTGGGGGTAATAATATTGTGCCTGCGCACCCTACCCTTGCATTTCTTTGCAAATGTAACACAGGTTTGTGTTCCACCACAGGGAACACTTCTACTATGGTGAAACGTGGTAGCTCAGAGCCAAAGCTGTAGAGCTGCATGATCTCCCATTGCAGGATGTCAGACCAGTTACTTGGCCCCTTTTGCCTTTTTTTCCCCTCATCCATAAAATGAGGAAAACAATAGAATCTGCCTCTTTAAATAAACAACATGTAAGAAAACCAATTCTACCACAGGCTAATTGATATAAACAAGAGTTAATTTCCTAGGCATCTCAGCAACATTATAATGAAACGACCTTGAACGAAAAGATGTTATTTGAAGACTGGTGTACTTGTTTTAAGGATCAAGTAACATAATAAATGGGGAGAAAAAACCCCCCAAAAAACCTTTTAAATTAAGTTCTTTACAAATACAAGGCATTATTATTATTTGAATTCACCACCCCACCCCCACCCCAGGAGGAAAAATGGCTTTAATGATGTGAATTAAACTAAATAATGCAGAATTAATTAAACTGTGGGATTCTGTACGAAAGACTTTTTAGGTGGGCTCTAGCATTGCTTTTAGAAAATAATGAGCCCTTTTTAAGGTATTAAATGAGTTGCTAATGTCTTAAAGAATGAATGTGCCTCCTGAAGAGCCCTCTGTAGTGGTGACTTGGCACAAAGAACAGATAGCTAGCTATTCCTTCCCTCCAATAAAGCATCCTGTGCTATGTAGGAATAGCCGGGCATTATGTGAACCCTTCTTATCTGTTATTAGTTTCCATTCTATTTTTTAATAGGTTTAACTCTTTCAATGTCTTGTTATTTTAGGGAGTTTGTTTCCTAGTGTACTTTTAAAATAAAGTTTAAGTTACTTAGACTGGGACAATAAATTATTGTTTAAACATTTAAATTGGTTCAAACAACAGTATGGTGTCTGTTAATTATTTGCCTGACAGCTGAACTCTTGGATCTCTTAACAATTTCAATATTAGTGTAGACTTCCAGTAGCATCTTATGTGTCATATCCAATACAAATAAAACAGATATGGATGCACTCCCAATAGCTAGCATTTGACAACGTATACTTTGTGAAATGCCCAACAGAGATGTTCCCAAGTGAAGAGGTATCTGCAGTATTTGCCACAACATTTTGTCAGTCATGTGGCTTCTTCCCTATTCCTAGAAAAGGTGAGTCTAATTTTAGGGATGCCCCTAGCCACTTACTTGTTTCTAGAGGTAGATAGTTTTTGATTCATGGGTAGGGCTGGAAATAACTAGCCAATTTTCTTTGAAATAAAATCTCCAGCACTTTAAGAATGATGCATTTTCAGAAATTAATGGGTTCCAAGTTCATTCTGTTATCATGAAAGATAATCTTTGGAAGGGAGCTGTTAAATCAATAACACACCTTTGATAGATGTCAAATACCCAGGTAATCTTTAAAACAAAATATACTAGGAAATATAAGCATAAGCTAATCATTGTCCATTTTTAAATCACAAGTATTAGGTAACATTTATTGAATTTTGTATTCTACATTCTTTAATGAGGGATTAGTAGTAATAGGCTAAACCCGAAGAATTTGCAGATAAGATTAAATTGACAAAATGTAAAACAGGGATAGTTATAAAGAATAAATCTAGACTAGAAAAGCCAGTGATGATTTGGTAATATCAAGTCTGTAAAAGCTTATTTTTCTACAAAATGGTGGATCAAAAAAGTTTTTCCAAGAGAAATTTGAAGAATAAATTTGCAATGTCATGCTTTGGAGCCAGTTGGACCAGAGACTGAATCCGATGTCTAGTACTTATTAATGTCAATCATGGACAGATAATTCAAACACACTCTGTGTTTTCTCTGGAGCTAGTATATAATAACATCTACTTTTTAGAACTGAGAGGAAAGAATGCGATAATGTAATTTATAAAAAGTTTATAAAGAAAACAAAACAAAAACGTGTGTTAGCATTCAAGTGAAATAAAGCATAAACCAGCACGATAGAAAACTGAGGAAATCTTCAAGATGCTAAACCTGGAAGAAAACCAACAAACTTGGAAAGCAGGTTAACTGTAAGTACAGCAGACAACCTGCTGGGTCTTTGTTTGCTATGGTAAGTGGGAGAGAAATGTCTGTGCCATTCACAGTGTACACCAAACCTTGCAATAGACATCAAAATATTAGCATATCTAAAACTTGATTCATCACTACAGGTTTTACTTTCCTGTCACCCATCTTTTGCTTTACTTACATGTTTTGCTAGGCAGTAATAATGATCATTAATAATGCCTGTTCCTGAAATTCTTCCAGGGTTTATTTGAAACTAGCAATCTCTGCTAAACACCAGTTGCCTTATGTGACAATGCAAATGTAGTACCACAAGTAACAGCACAGGCACACTCATTTCCACTTCTAGTCCACGTAAGGGGTAGACCTAATTATAAAATGCAATCTTTGATTTTAAGACATTCATAATATAGTTCAGGAAAAAATTAGGATTAGGTAACTTTCTGAGTGACAGAAAACTTAAAGTATAGCAGCTAAACAAGCATATTTGTTCCCTACTACTGCTGTACTAAATTATCCCAACTTCATAACTATAAACAACAGAAATGTCTTCTCACGGTTCTGAAGGCCTAAATCCAAAATCAAGGTGTTGTCAGGGCTGTGCTCCCTCTAGAGGCTCTGACAGAGACTCTTTCCTTACCTCTTCAAAATTCTGGTGGCTTCGAGCATTCCTTGTAGCACGATCACTCCAATCCCTGCCTCTGTCTTCACATCCCTTTCTCCTCTATGTCCCTGAGGCATCTCTTCCTCTGTTGTGCCTCTCCTGTGTGTTTGCAATAAGAATACTTGTAATCAAATAGAGGGCCCACCTGGATAAATTGGGATGATCTCATCTTGAGATCCTTAATTACATTTGCAGACTCTCTAAAGAAGGTCACATTTACAGGTTCCAGGAGTTAGGATGTGGACATACCTTTTGGGGAACCATAATTCAACCAATTACAATAATATACAAATTTATTTCTCTCATAAAATGTAGGCAAAGAGCCAAAGGCTAATATGATTCTCCACAGTGTGTCAGCAGCCCAGATTCTTACAATTTGGTTTCCTGCTAAAAGCAGCTTCCTTTCTAAAGACCACCTTTATAATCTAAGCTGCTTGAGCCATCACAGCTAATTTTGAGCCAGTAAAAGGAGAAATCAGTTTCATGAGACAGTTTTCCAAATGAGCTGTAGAGCTGCTCTTCCTGATGTCCCAAACACCTAATTATACAACAAAAACTCTATGTTTTAGTACTTGATAATTTAAACTCACTTTCCTGCTATTTGCAACAAATAGGTTCTTAAGTGAAACCAGGCTATAAGATACATATACATATTAAGGATATTAAGCCATGTAAAGCAGCATATCATAGGGGGCTGTGGCAGAATCCCGAGCAGAGGAGACCTTTGTAGCTTAGATGGTCCAGGGAGAGCTGTTTCCTGATCATGATAAGGAATGATTAGAGTAAGCAATATCAGAAAATGGACTTCCAGATGACGTCAAGAATTAATTGATCTTTCTTAACCATAAAATCCAACAATTGGGATTTTTGTAATTACTTGTTACCTGTTATCACTTAGACAGCTCAGTATGGAAATTACCATTCTAAGAAGAATCCTATGTTGCAATACTCAATCCGTAGATTCTGTAGTGCTGATGGAGTTTAGTTTGGAAAGGAGAACCAAAAGAAAGCTAAAATTTACCTGAGATAGCAAAGCAACAACAACAATAAAAGCAAAACAGATCTAGAAGGTAAGAGTAATGAGAGGGTCAACGTTTTGAGGGAAACAGAAAGTTGAGTTTGCTGAGGCTGTTGTTATTTAAAACAGGGGTAGCAGTCTGTGGCCTGTTAGGAACCAGGCTGCACAGCAGGAAGTGATCAGCAAGTGAGTGAGCAAAGCTTCTTCTGTATTCTCAGCTGCTCCCCAGGACTAGCATCATCGCCTCAGCTCCACTTCAGATCATTAGGCATTAGATTCTCATAGGAGCACTGGTCCCTGGTGCCAAAAGTGTCGGGGACCACTGAAAAAAGAAATACCCCTTACCCCCTTTTGGTCTCACATTTGCTGCCACTTCAAGAGAATTCAGAATAAACTTATGTTATTGAAGGCTTTTGGAGTAGCATTGTACGGCAATTCTGAAAGCAGGGACAAAAACTAACAGGAAAAATATTTGCACCTCTAAAATTAAAAAAACAACAACGTAAAAAAACTCAACAAACTTTATGTAGTACAAATCTCAATTACGATAACTCAAAATTACCTTGAAGGTAGATAACCACTTCTACTCAACGTAGAGATGCTCGAGAAGCTGGGCACTGAGCTAGCCACAGAGACACTGACTTCCTTAAAAGCTACAGGAAATGAATAAGATGAAGAAAATACAAATATGGCATTAGATAGTGATAGTTTGTCTGTGAGTTTTAATAGAATTCTATCTTTATTGCTTTTAAAAATATTATACATGGTATACAAATAATCATCGTAAGATTTTTTTCATTAATTATATTTCTCTATGCTGAAAGGAACACAGGAGATTGCTTACCTGTGATGTGACATAGGCACTTGGTGTTTACTTGCTATATAGTACCATCTGCTGGCAGATGCTGCAAATTTCAGACACAGTGTCCCTGGGTTCCAAAGCTTTCCAAGGCCATATAGCTGGGAATGCCAATGCACTGGAAAATAAGAAAATACACTATCTTTGAGAACATTTGTCAAAACTGAATATTGAGTTACTTGCTAGTTATTTACATTATTTACATTAGGTATTCCTAATATACAGTTAATATATTCCCAATAAAAATCAACTGCTTATGAACAAATTGATTCTTAATAATAACAATTATCAGTCTGTATAACACTGTAAGTTTTCAAAGTCCTATTCATATGTACTAATGCATAAAGTGGGTTTGAATATTATGCCTTTATCACAAGTGGAAACTGAGGATCAGGTAGGTTAAAGAAATTGCTCAAGCTCCCAAAGCTAAAAAAAAATAGTGCCGCTGAAGCCCAAATGAAGACTCTCTATTGTTAATCTGTGTTTTCTTCACAATGATTCTGTTTCCTTCTGCTTAGAATGGAATAAAGCAATTTCAGCTGAAATTACATTGAAGTTTTAGCAGGAAGTGGACTTTTGAATTAGGTGGTCCTTAAAGCAGTGGTCACCAACTCTCCTGGTAGAATCTGGCAGAAGACAGCAAACCTTGGTAGAAGTCGTTGTGCCCTACAGTTTGGCACATGATTTCTTTTTCTTGTTTTCTCCTAAGACCTTACATTTGCATGTATGCAATGTCATCTCTTTGTCTCTGAGTTTTGCTTGGCTGCCCTGTCTTGGGATTTATCCTTTATAACTTTCTTACTACCTGCTTTTCAATAGACCTTCAGGCAGCCCTTCACTTCTTGCTAGTAGATGCATTTCTTTTAGAGTTAATCAAAAGATGATATTTAAGATGGCATCCCTTATTGGGCATCCAGATGACTTATATCATTCATATTAATGAGACCTTTTCAACCCTAATATCTTTCCCTGTGATCTATGGAGTACAGCCTTGAAATTTAATTATGGTGATGCTTCAGAGGCTGACAGACGGTTTTAGGCTTCTTGCTTCAACATCATGAGACAGTCCCAAGTATCAGTACTATAAAAGATTGAAGGCTGGTCTATCGTATGTTTTACTTTCATTATGATCTGTAGATATAAGCCTACATTTCTCAAACACTGCCAGAAGATTTTTTATCTTGTGGCTGCGATATTTCACCTTGCATGAAACTATTGAAATTTAAGGCCATTTTAAAAAGCCTTTTTAAGCTGATGGATATTGTCCTGATGATGTCAGTAAGTGTTTTAGTCCTTGCTATATGGTTACTAACATTCTTAGACTTGGTCAACGAGTCCTGAACCCATTCCAGAAGCAACACTGAGACTTAATAATGTTGTATTAATCTAAAATAACCCCCTGGGGGGGAAATGGTAAATATTCATTTTATAATGTTTAATCTTTATTAGTTCATTAAAACTACTTAAAATATATTTCAAAATTTATCTCAAAATGCAGAACATTTCCTTTCCTACAGTTACCAAACCAATGAAAGCCCCAAATTTCCTTTTTTCCTTTATGTCATTTATCATGAGCAGCAATAAAGATCTTGGAATGAGAATTTAGGTAGCAATTTTGGGATGATGTATTAGCCCTTCTTCAGCTATGTTTGCTCTAGAGAGCTGATTAATATAAATGTCAGTTTATTTGTAAACTAGGGATATGCAACAGAAACAAACAAACAAACAAACAAAACGACGCTGCCATATTCAGAGCCTCATTTCAGACCCTCCCTAAGTGAACTTGAGTTGGGAATTGGCCGTGGCCAATGAGCACTAGAAGTAATATTGCCTAAAGTAACAGAAAATACAGTGGCCTCAATCTCTTCTCAAGGTTAAGAAGTTGCTTATGCTTTTTCAAGAGCTCAGCATATAAATACAGTGTACAAGGAATTTTAAACTGATCCCTGAAACCTGTGTATATTCAACTGTTGGATTAAAAAGAAGCCTGTGGTGTTGATCAAACCCAATAATCACTCTTTAATATCACTGGGGAGAGAGCAGCATGATGAAAAGGATAAGGAAGGTATAAATCAAGGGAAGAAATTCTGAGCCAAAGACCTTCATTTTTAAAAGGCAGAGATTAAAATCACGAAGCTAATAAGATCTGCTCAGGGACCTAGAAATGTCAGCCAAAAATATGGAAAATGTATCCCCGAAGAGTCAGTTTTACTCAGGTTGGTTCATAAATAATAGTTATCTGCTAAAAACAGACCATTAAGCTTGCTGTTTAGCTTACAGGTAGTATTTAGTTAGAATTCTCTATATAGGATGTCTCATTCATATATTAATGTTCATGTCTAAAGGATAGGAAAGGAAAGAATTATTACAAATAGATTTTGCATTCATTTCCTAGTTCTTTTCTTACACCCAGCATTCCCTTCTCTGCTCTCACTCATACTGCGTTGTAAACATCTCTCCCAATCCAAGACCCTCACAGATCCTCTTTGTCAGTGGGGTAACCCCCCTCCTTCTTACTGCTTCTAATATCTAAGATATTTTTATTACCTATTGATTTGTAGTCATTCTCAATAGATTGGAAGTTAAAGAAAAAATAGTGCCATAGCAATTTTTATGTCTCCAGGGCCCAGCACTGTTTCTGATGAACAGCAAGTACCCAATACAAAACTGTTGATCTTTATTTAATTCTCTCACTATGTCTTAACATGAGCATGTCTCCAACCCAGCTGATCAACTTATTGATCCCCAGACACTGAAAATCTCCTCTTTGTGCCTTGGCTTATACCGTCTCCTTCCAGGATGTACTGATTCTTCTTTACTTTTTAACTCTTTTCTTTTTTATAAGATACAGTCTATGAGACACTGTTTTAAAAGCAAAAACAAACAAAAAACATGAACTTTCTCTTCCCGCAGCATTCACCATTTCTCTCAGTTCTAGCTCTTATTAGTGCATGCTGTTTTGTGTCAGTATTTATCTTTAAATTTGCAATCAAAATTGCTAAACAAGGTTAAGTCCTTTCAAGGTCAGGAGTAATATCTTGGATTTCATCACACAGCACTTACCTAGAGCATCTCATTAGCACACTCAGGTGCTCAGTAAATTTGAGTTTAAAGAACGCTGGTTCAATGCAAGTCTAATGATAAAATAGCATAATAAAAATGAAACCCAGTGCCTGACAATACAAATATAAACCATGAACAATCTCTCGATAAATTATGTGGAGGTTCAGGATGAAAACATGTACTGCACAATTTGATGAAATTAATTTTTAAAGAAAATTTGAATCATTACAGCAAAAAAAAAAAATTGTATAGAAAATCTTACTCATCATTCAAGATGTAGAAGAAAAATTCCACTTTCTCTAGGAGGATTTTCCTTATCCATTCCCTTCCCGTGCCCGGCCAGACTGGCAGCAAATTAGAAGCAATATCCCAGACATAGCATATATTTCTCAAGTATTTATTTGTTCTCAGCTATGCTTGGGGTACTTATCCACTTTGGAATGTACCTAATGAAACATAATGTGTTTTGTCCTAAGCCATAAGGTGTTTGAGGGAAGAAGATCAAGTTTAATTTATTTTTGAAACACTCCCAACACTTAGACTATGGGTTATAGAAGGGCCTCAATGTATGCATGCAAGCTTATGTGAATGAGTAAGCACCTATATCACTAATATGGGGGCATTTGAGTTAAGATTCTTTATCTGGAGACTAATGATTGATTCTCAGGAGCACATTTTTTTTTAAATTATAATGTTGCTGAAATCAGAATACAGCAGAGGAATACAGTCAGTGTAATGGCTGTGTGTGGAGCCAGACAGGTGCCAGAGTAATCAGGGGATCACTCCATAAACTATATAAATGTCTAAGCCATGTACTGTACACCTGAAACAGAATGAAAAATTTGAAAAAATTATTTTACAGGTGACGTGTACATTTAATTTTGTTACTGTTGATTTTTGTGTATGTGTGAAAAGTGATTATCAATCAATGGCACATCTTGGAATCCCCATCTTTGAATCGAGGAACTAGAATATAGGTCAAAAGTTCTAACGAAAGGATCAGATATTAGGTTTACACATGTCTACAAGAGAGAGTACATGGTTGAGAGTGAGAAGAAACTTCTGCCTTCCCAGAGACGTGCGGAGTTCTTTGCTCAATGAGTTGCTTTCCTGGAATGAAACTAGTAAGCGTTTCCTATGACTAGGATACACAGTGGTCTCAAAAACCTCCAAGGAATTGTTTAAAAGACAGCTAGCCTCCTGTCCACTGTTCTTCCTGCATTCCTCTGTTCTCAGACATGACTCTGTTACCCTCCCCGCCACCCTCACCCCCCGCTTATTATCACTGTGATTCATGGCCATCTTTAAATGTAGTTGTATCACTTAATAAGCCCTGCCATTCCTTTCTCTTTTTATTCATGTTTTGCCTGAACCTTCTCATTCGTGATAAAGACTAGTTATGTTGGAAATGTATAGTCTTGGGTCCATAGCCAAACAACAGTTGGCCAGTGTGCAAATTAAATCCTTGGTTATAAAGAGGTCCAGGAAAGAACAGAAATAGTGCAGTGTATAGTGCACCTAGAATTCTACTTCTAGAAACACATTCCCTGGCACTGGATGTGCTGACAGCATGATGTGAGCATAACTATAATCATATAGGACAGCAGACTAGGCTACCCACACTGCAGATCAGGAAATAATCAATGAGACCCCTTTTTGATTTCCTGCTACCTACTTTGGGACTTTCCATAAGGTTTAAAAAAGTGAACAGGGAAAAGAAATCTCACACACAGCATTAATTTTGGATAATGGTCAGGACAGCTATTTAAGATACATTGTGTGTGTGTGTGTGTGTGTGTGTGTGTGTGTGTGTGTGTGTGTGTGTGTTTATTTAGGAAGTCTGATAAAACAAGAAGACATTATTATTTCTTAGAAATATATATATGGAAAATGCTGTTGTTTATTTTTTCTTTTTCATAGCATAGCAGTCTAACCACTACGTTTTCATATACATATATCTGAGTAGAGATGAGTAAGCAAATGATAAAGAACATGTATTAAACTGAATTGTTTTTTGATGTTTGATCATTGCTGTAAAAGACTGTAATTGTCCTTGTGAGTCTAAAGAGTTAATTTTTTTGCTAACATGATTTCATTTTACATCCAAAGAATCAGATTACTCCCAGAAAAATGCCACTTAAACGGGAAAAATAAAAGGAGGCAAGAAAGAAATCAACAAAAAACAGGCTTGAATGCATAATGAATGCTTTGCAATTCATTGATAGACAACCCTTAAAACAAAGCATTGTTGTGTGAAATGTTCTAGGGAAAAGAACTCAAGAGTTTATCAAATGAGTTATTGGAAAAGAATTTTTTTAAATCTGCCAGAAATGTACCAGGCCATTATTGCATCTTATAAATTATTTATTATTCTTAGATATGTCATAAAGTCCAACAGAAATAAAGAAAAAATGCTGACAAGACAGAAACATCCTTTTGAATATAGACATAGCTTCCTGAAGCCTTGCAAAAAAGTTCCAAGAATCTTTGCACCCTGCTCCATCACATTTTCACCACTTACATACTTTGCTTCTTTGTACTTGAGAGTATCAGCACTGTCCTTTCCCAACAAGACCACCCATTCCCATTTTTCTTCATGTGACTAAGTTAACAGATCACAGATATTTTTGCTGTGTATATGTGAGAGTTAACCATGAAAAATCAAGTAAAATATAATAGAGAAGAGAAATCCAACTTTTAAAACCTCTAGTAATATGATTGCCTAGTGTATCCGCATCTCTGTGTAAGATTTTGCTATTGCTCGTGACTGCCTTAGCTATTCTGGAGTCTTGCTTAATAAAAGAATCAAGTCTTCGTAGTCTTTTTCGCTCTTATGAAGTGGGCTAATGAAAGAAATATCATAGAAAGAGTTTTATTTGAAAACTAGAAAGACATGAAGTATCTGAATGTAAAATATTTTCCTCCTTATTTACTGTTAAGGATCTTATGAGAATGACTGTAGTATAAGTAAGGGCAGAAATTTTAAAGTTGCCTAGTCACATGAAGACATATCATCTTTCATGTCTTGCTTTATTCTTTGTCCTTTACTTATTTTAGATTCTGGAAGCACATTTTCTCCTCCATGACCTTTCCAGTGAATTGCTAGAACTAGATCCCAAATTCTTTCATGACAGACACTGTCTTGTATTTCTTAGGATCCTCCATAGCACTGCACCAAATGTTTCGCAAGTCACAAATGTTCCAGAAATACTCGGTTTTAATGAGTATATGTGTAGAGTGGGGTGTTTAGAAAAATCTGGGGCACCAAGTATCATTCCATTCTATCTGACCTTCTTCTCCATGGCTTGTGTATGGGAAGTTACAGCTCTATTCTTTTGTATCTGAAAAATAAAACTAAATAACGTTTTAGTGTGTCATTTAACTTCCGCCCATAAATACAACAAACCTAAGAAGATAATTCGTCTATTGTTAATTGTCAGCCAATTGGCTCAAAGTTTTCCTTCTTTCATTTTCTTAATCTTATATCTAAATAAATGCATTTTTAATATAGAATTTTTTCCGGAAACATTCCAATACTTTGTAAAGGATTGCTCTGGCAATGTTTTGTATGGTCTAATACTTAGGAGTAAGCAGAAAATTCGAGACATTGTAGTAAGGACTGAGGTAGGAATCAAGATAAGTTCAGAAATGCTAAAGAAGGCTGAAATTTTCTGTGACAGATGTGGCAAATGGGGAATTATTTCAATTTTATACTTTTCACCACATTCAGGATCTTTGAAAAATTAGATCATTGACTGGGCCCAAATGCCTCATAAATATGCATAAATAACATATGCAGTATTAAAGCAGTGGAAAGAGCAATTGCTGGTGGTGAGGAAGTCTCACTACTAACAGGTTGGGAGACACGGTATTTCTCTTCTCAACCTCAGCTCCTTCCATTATAAAGTAAGGACATTGAACTTGATTGCTTAATTATTCTCTTGTTTCTTGTGTCCTATAGAGTCGACCTTTGATTCTTCTTTTCTCCAGGCCTCCCATAGTCAATCACTCCACATTCACTCCTGATAATGTTGCTCCAGCTATTCTGGCCACTCTTTTGGTTCAGACCCTTTTCAACAAAAAGCCTTCCTAAGTGTTTCCCCCACTTTCGTCTTCAGTGGCTAACTTGTCCTGTGCATTTAGTCTTCTCAAACCATTACTTAAATTGCATCATTTCTAGCTCCAGCATCTTCAAAGATACCCCATGATTAGAGAACACAGTCCATCTACCTTAGCTCAGATCTCTCCTTAGCCAGAGTTGCATCTCTTTCTCGTTTGCTCTTTATTGAGAAGTTAGCTCTTAGCTGACTTCCTATCCCTTCTGTCTAATTAATAGCTGCAAACACTTCTCATTTCTTGATTCCAAACAGAACTCTTGTCTGTGCAACTTTTGGTCTACTTGCTTTCCTCGATCACTCGACTGCACAGTGAGTCCTTGCCTCCTAAATCTCTATCGTGCTATCTTTTCCACTCATTTGTTTTTTGCCATTTATTTCCTCAATTATCTGAATCTGCCAGTTTGTATCTATGTGGCTTTGGGCAAATAACATAATCTCCCAAGTCTTGAGTTGTTCTATCTGTTAAATATGAATAACAAATGTGCATATCCACTGGTGATTTTGGTTCCCTCCCCACCCACCCCCCAAAGAATGCACACAAAGCACTTTGTACTGGCTCAGTTCCTAATGGTGACTAATATTATCACCTAGAAAACATGTATATTGTCCTTTTTCTTTATAAGGAGTTCATTCTTAATTACGACAGGGTACACGATAATAAAAAGTAAAAGTAAAGTAGATGTCTAGGTAGAAGCCTTATGTAAACAAGCATATGACTGTTCTTCAGTAATGAAAGAAATGACTGAGAGTATGCAAGAATGAGGAACCTGTGGCAGAAAAAGACTTGGGAAAGAAATCCTCCTCATTACAGGATTTTTCAGATTTTCCTGGTAAAAATAGTGGCAATAAAATAATATAGAGAAGAAACACTCAGAGTCATAGTGCAACTCATTTCCCTATGAAGTAACGATGGTCTCATGGGATTCAAGTAGAAAAGCTCAGGGACCCCATAAACACCATCTATTTTGCAGAGCAGAGGTTGGGAAGCAAAGGTGAACTATAGGGCAAAATGGGAGTCTGACAATCCACAGAAGGCACTTGTGGATTGAGGACATTTTAGGGAAACTAAAAGGGTATGGGCACTTACACACAGCAGGAAGATAATGGTGGTCTCTTCCAGCAGCATCCCTGTTCTCAAAAAGACAGTGGACAAGCAACGAGAGTCCTCTCCCAGGCCACTCTGGTGCCATTAACCACTATGAAAAGACAATGCCAAACCATACTCCTCTTCGAGAGATTTCTTATTACTTATGCAAGGAAACATGGAAAATAAATGGCCATTGAGCCAAGATTTAAACTCAATTCTGTTTGGCTCCAAAATGCCAAAATAATCGATCTAAAGAATAGGAAACTTGTAGTATAATTGAGTGAAAGTGTGCACTGAATCCATTTTTAAAACTCTGAATAATTGTTATGCATATGGTTGCGAAAATGACAATGTTAATTATGAAAAATAAGATATGTGATATTGTGAAAAATTTGAAATCTAGAACTCTAATCTTAGATCATATAAAAATAAAACCAGTATTTGGATGAGAAGGTAAAGTGTGGTAATGTTTTCATCTTTCATCACAGGAAGCCCATGAAGACCATTTTGTTATTGATATTGATAAAACACTTGAAAATTAAATGCTTTTTAAGTAAACTGTGGGTTATTAAATACATCAAAACTGAATTTATCAAACACATAGGGAATGATAATGACAACACTGCATATTAAAACTCATGGAACCTGGCCAAACCTGAAATTAAAAGCAAATTTGCATCAGGAAGTAGTACTATGATTAAAATAAGGAGTGAAAATATGCAATAAAGAAAATAAAAAAATATTTCAAAAAAAAAAGGAAAAATAGAAGGGAATAATAAAGATATATATAAAAATGAATAATTATAAGCAACAAATGGTAAAAATCTGTAAATAAAAGAAATTCCTTCTATTGTATCACTCAAAACTACCTGATAGAGTTCATAAAATATGGAATTATGTTTGGGATTGCCTGATTTAAAATATTGGATATGTGTATACTTCAAAATTAATTTTAGAGATTTTATGGGGGCAACTCAAAGAAATAGGTATTGGCATTTTAATATAACTAAAACTGAAGATGAATTTTTCACCTAATCTTAAGGACAGCTGAGATGGTTGGCTGTCAAATAAAGGCTATAAGGCATACATAAACTTCACTTTGGGAGCCCATGGGAGTAACTAAAGGAGGCATTTGTAATCTTACAAACAACTGGAGCTGAGGCATAATGAGTGGTCCACAGACTACAAAATAGGAGACATATGCTACATGTATTAAGACATAACATAGGCATTTCAGTATAAGCATAAGATCAAAAATCAGCATCAAGAACTATGAAGAGTGTGATTTTATTTATCATATTTTCAAACTAACAATTTGGCCTACCACAATTTCATGAAAACTGACAGAAGATACAAAACCCATGGGTCAGAGACAAGTCTTTATAAGTATCACGTTTGTACGGGTTCCTCTTGCACCCCAAGTCCTAGGGGAGTGATGTGGAGTGGGCCAGGTAGATGCTGTACACACAGGGCATTTGTATCACAACTGAGAACCCAAATCTTTTATAATGAACTGCAGGCAAACTTGCATTGTGCCAAAGTGAGATAGTATCTTTATTATGCTGGGCAGTAAACAAATCTGCTCTCTGCTCCAGAGGGTGACACTATTTCTATATTTCAAGGCTGTTTGCTCCCCAATATCCTTGAAAAGATAGTCCAGAAAAAAAGCCATTCGTGCCTCTGCTCACAATTTGTGCAGAAATGAAGAAGACCTATGGAGAATTATTTTTGAATATACACAGATGCTCTAAATTGCAAATATGAATTTATAATTGCTCTGAATCTTACCTGTACAACTCTGGTGCAGGCTATGGAGTAAATAGGAGCCAGGATTTAAGCCACCACTCACTCTCATGGCTGTGTGAGAACTGTGTAAGAGAAAATAGCATGACTTTAGAGACAGCAAAAAATAAATGGTCGATAGATTTGCTTTGTTATTTTATTACTGTCCATTCTGTCCTGAGGGGTAGTGTAGGGCAACATTTAAGAGTTTAGGCCCAAGAGCCTGACTTCCTGGATAAGAAATCTGGCCCATTCCTAAATAGGTGAATGATTTGGGGTATATGTTACTTAATCTCTTAACCTTTCTGTATCTTAATTTCATCCACTGTAAAATGAGGCTAATAATCATACTTACCTCTTATTAAGATTAAATAAGTAAATAATTATAAAGGTTTAACAGTTTCTGGGACAAAGGAACACTCAAAAAGTGTTAACTATTACTATTTCTTTTTACTATTTTTTTTTAGCATAGCAAAACATACCAAATAAATATAGATCTCAACAATGTAACATATCTGAGAGGCAGAGTATACAGCTTTAATTTATGAGAAACTTAAAAATTTTAATGAGAAAACAAAGACCCTAATGGAAAAATTAAGAGACATAAACAGGTAATACACATACACACACAAGATACAATAGAAAATAAAGTATTAAAATGTTTAATACTACTAACACTTAAATAATGAAAATAGACACAACTAGAATTTTTTGTCAATCTTATTGCAAAGATTAAAATAGAAAAAAATATATATGAAATCTCTTAAATACTACTAAAAGAACAAGCATAGGGGTATATCACCTTCCTGGGGGAAATACGTCCAAATGGATCAAATCTGTAAACCTTTTAGAAAGAAGTCTCACTAATTTACGTTGATTCTAATGATAGAATCATATATGTCCATATTGTTGCATGCACATCAGTGTTATTTATAACAGCAAAAAATTAAAAATAACCTACCTGTCCAACATTAAAGCACTGATTATATATATTATAATGCATCTATAGAATGATAGGTGCAGGACTGGAGTAGAGTGAGGCAAGAGATGTGAGCAGGGTACATGATTTAAGCAACCACTCACTCTCATGGCTGTGTGAGAGGTGACACTACTCTTGTAGGTTCCTCAGAGTGACTACTCCCTTAAATTTTGCTTCCAAGGCACTTCTTTTGCCTCATCCAAGGCCAGATGGTAAATATGGGGATCTTTTAAAACCATGTTACACAAGATTATCTAACAATTTAAGTTCATATTTTTTATATTTCCAATGCAAAATCCAGGCTAGACATATGCATAGAAATATCATATTAGGATAGCCATAATCTAACTCTTGTCCTATTATTTGATTTTGAATTTCTTGCTATTTTTTAGTATTTTGATAATTAAAATATGCTGTTTTTATTATTTTGAATATATATGAATAATACAAAATATAATATAAATATTATGTATATAATTCTTTCGCTATATCATGCATTATTTTTGTTTCTTAGAGATGGGATTATTGATCAAAAAGCATGAATATTTTTGAGACCCTTGATAAAAGCTGATGATTGCTTTCCAAATACTCATTTGTATACCCTCGTGGGCAATATAATTCTCTAAGGCCCCCCGGCATGTGTCACCTCTTCTACTGTCACTCAAATGCATGATAAATTTGGATTATTTTTCTGAACTCACCAACTATAGAAACTTCACCAAGGCAAAAACCTGGCTGTATGAGTTTTTGTTTTCCTTTGTGTGCTTGCATGTTTAATTCAAGTTAGAAGCTTGCTAGGCACTAGATAATAATATCTCAGATGCATTTTTCTACCACAGTTTTATGGACTTCTTAAGCCTGAGTTTTTAATGCCTTTTCTTTTTTTTTTTTAATCTTCTGGTAGCAGCAATATGAATGGAGGCTGGCCAGAAGTCAGGGGAAGATGAAGAATCCAGCTGGCTTCAGCACTCCTGTAATTCTGTACAAGTCACAGTGTGGAGGATGCTGAGAAATGGTGAATTCATGCTGAAGGCCTTTGGGAGAACTTCTCCTTCCTCTGCAGACTGCTATCCTTGATTGCCATTATGCTGGTATTACATATAAACTTACTGCACAGGTAATATCGAGAATTTACTAAATTAAGATTTGAGCAACAGGACATTAGAACCCATTTGAAAAAGAACGGAAAGGAAATAGTTCTGACTCTTGTTTCTATTACCAAGGTGTATTAGAAAAAGATGCAGCTCTTTGAAATGTTTTTATGAGAATGACCTCAGTGTCCAGGGAGTCAATCATGTTTGTACTCTTAGGCCACATTTAAATGGACCAAGAGATTCTCCATTAATCTTTTTATTTTCCTGCCTATATTAATGAAAATTTCCACCTAACCGATCAGATCAGTGATCCAAGTCTGCTGTTTAGAGGAAGTGAGAACAGGGAATCAGTAGTGTCACCACCAAGTTTTCCTTAGTCACAGGACATGGGCTGAGAACCCATATTAAGTACCTTTGGGTTTCCTATGAGTGATGACAGCAGATGACAATGAACTCTTGCAGGAATTTGCGGTGAGGGGCAAACTGACACACAAAAGAAATGGCATCATATTGTCATCTCATATTCCTAGAAAGGAGAATTTGTTGTTAAGACTTTGACGTTTGTTTTATTTTTCTGTTCCTTCCTCTATCTCTTTCTGTCTCACTCTCACAATTATGCATTCACTAGGGAAATTTCAATTAATCCAAGGGAAGCTGTCTGTGCTTTTAAAACAACAGGAGGTCACCAATCTTATTCTCTAATGAACACTTATTAGTAGGCATAATTACAATGAGACTCAGGTTTTAGCACTAAACACAGTGAAATTTTAAAAAGAAAAAAAAAAAAGCCCAATGTCTATTTTAGCAATTGACCCAAAAGTTACTTATGTAATCTTTCAACAGGTGACATGAAATTATATTTATAGTTATCAGTTTTGAAATTTAAGCTACCAGCTACCAAATTGCTCATTATAGAATGTTCATCACTCCTTTAGCAGTTATATAGAAAATAATAATATAAACCTTAAAAATCCAGAAACTACTTCTGATAACAGAAACAAAAGGAAGCAATCTTACGTGTGTTCTCTCTTTGGTTCCTCATCACCTAATGGGTAAGGCTTTCCTGGTACCTGGTGTCCCCAGCAGTGGTGACTTAGCCTGGCTATGTGAGACTAGACTAATCAGAATTGTGCACCACCAGCTGTTCTGTGTTTCCATGTCTTGTCCTCAAGGTCCCTTTAGGAGTCCGGCTGACTCAACTGGTTGTCGTGCAAATGCTCTGATTATCAATGACATGCCTTGGCCATCTACCATCTGAACTATGCAGGCCACCTATACTTGTCAGAAGTAGGTAGGCTGCTGCTTGTAAAAGGCTATAACATAGCACATCGGGGGAAAAAAAAAAAAAAGGATGGCATTCTCTGCCTTAATTTTGTTCAGTCCGGTTCTGGGCCATTCATTTACCTTATCTTGTCGATACAGCTTTCCTTGCTTTCTGGCCAGTGAGAAAGTTTTGTAGTCAGACTCTTCTGACAAACATAAAACGCAGGAGAAAAGAGTCAGAAGAAGTCTTGAGCCTGAGTTCTACTTGAGGATATGAGCACATTTATGCAATCTGGGCCTGCATATTCATCTAATGAATGCAGTTTGGAAATTTGGCTCCTATTGCTACTTCCTAAAAGAGATGGAGTGCCAAGAGGGTAGCAGCTGAGAGGGGAGGGACAGAAGGCTGGAGAGTGGGCGAGACTAATTGATCTTGTCACATAACACAGATTAGATTATGTCTGCCTAAAACTAGAAGGGGAAGGGATATTTAATCATTGTTTATACCAAAAACATATAAAGCTGAGCATCCTCATAGAACCAGATGCAGAGATAGAAGCACAAGCTTCTTGACAAGAAAACAGGAAAAACTAAGTGTAACAAATTTAAAAAAAGAAAGGTCCAACATTTTGCTCTTCAGCTACATAGGGGAATTGAGAATAGCAAAGTATAATGTGATAGGACTAATATCATCTTTGATAATTCACTAAGGCCAGAACAGAACTTTACCTTGCTAAACAGATTTTTTTTAAAAGAAAGCAAGAAATTGTTGGAGCTATAGGGAGTATTCTAACTACAAAGAAAGATTGACTTTTTAAGAAATTAGAAATAAATATTTTAATACAAATAACTAATGAATAAACTGTTCATGATCTTTAAATGTCAATAGAGTAAGGCATCCTAGAACCTCTAATATGAAATTACCATTGCAATTCAAGTTGCTGTATATAGTATAATATAAAACTGTACTTTTTAAGACACTGCAAATCAAATTCACAGGACCCAGGCTGAGCATTCCCTCATTTGTTCTTAATATTTAATGGGCTACTGCATGTTGGCTAAATAAATGAAGTTCCTAAAAGCAGAAAACCAATGCATTCCTTCTCAAACCTTTCCTTCTTATCATTTTTTATTCTTTCTGTCTTCCTTCCTTTCCTGAGATACTTTATACCTTGTTAGCAAATTCCAACTATTTTAATATGGAAACATGAGACACAGAAAGTGTGGATTTATGACAAAAAGTTTTCTTTAGATCATTGTTCGTTCTAGAACAGAACATTTCCCCTAGACTCTGGAACTCGAATAAAATACTCATTTCCCACAGGCCATTCTCTCTGTTCCTTCTGGTCTTGGCCCACAATTAAGTCAGCTTCCCTGGGTTTGCCTCACATGCCACGTCTGATATCCCAAAACCTCTCATTATTAAACCAAGTTGGGAGCTCTCTAATGGTACCGACATAGATTTTTCTCTTCTTATTTTTGGGAAAATATACACCTGAGTCATAGCTTCCTATAAATAGCTGAGCCTGTTCTGCCACTTCAGTAAATAATCCGTGGCTTTGTTGTAGAAAATTTTTACTTAATTGGTGGTCCTGGTTTGTCATATTGCATTGCGTCAAAGAACTTAACACTTTTTTCTGTTTTTAAAGCAAGTTTCTGAGGGTTTTGTTTACTCAATAAATTTTTTAAATCTTTTCTTTTTCCATTCTCAGTTGCAGGACATTCAGTTGATGTGAAGTTACAATTCGTGACCTTTCTAGAAAGAATAATATTGCCTTTTGTGTTGCACCTTTTGTACTCGAGTTCTCCGTAGATGTTGTTAGCAAGATGCATGATAAGGTAACATAATGAATAGGAAGGTAAAGTGTACCAACTAGTGAATGTTCAGAAATGGCTCACTTACAAGCTCAAACTAGAACATTTCTTTCTGAAAGGAGATTGGCCAGGAAGCTCTAGCAAAGAGGATTATTATGTTTGCTTTTTGAAATATAAGAGGGTAACTAGCTTCTAACCTTACATTCACAGGATCACAGATGTTGATAAGGACGGGGTAGATAGGAGCATGTAGAGAAAGGAAGGGACTCTGAGGATAATGCAGAAGGGTATTTGGGTGAATAAAAAATCATTATGAAGTGGGACAAATATAGGGACCAAATAATTTTGGAGTAAAAGGAGATTCTGTCCTTCTAGTTAATTACAGGAAAATCCTGGGCATGTCACAATAAAAAAAAAAGAAAAGAAAAAAAAAGAAAGAAAAAAACTTACAATAATTTTTTTTGTAAATTATTGGAATTATTTTTTAGAAATTATTTGATTTTAAAGGCATTAGAGTTTTCTCCAAGATCTGAGTTCAGAAGAAGTAAGCTTCCACTTCTTTGTGGCCTTGTTATCTATTAAATTTGGTGGCAGTATTTTAATCGGTTGCTCTGATCGTCCTAGGTGAGTACAATATGGACAGTATTGTCAGCCTGTCACCTATACAGTCCTTTGGTCAGTAGAACTTACTTGTAGTCATCTTTGCCATTAATCATGTGGAATTGTTTATTTTCTACTTCCACTTTGTATCCCAAAATGACATCTTTAGATTCCATTAAAATAAACCAAAAATGGGCTATGTCTCTTGATATTTGTAAATAATAATAATTGCTGCTAATAATGACCATTTATAATTGTGATAGTGAGATTATCTATCTATCTATCTATCTATCTATCTATCTATCTATCTATCATCTATCATCTGATTTGATTTTCATAACAAGTTTATGAAGGTAGGTCATATCTCAATTTTACAATGAAAAAACTTACATTTAAGGGTTGAAAAATTCCCAGGGTCATAAGACAAAAGACGGAATCAAGACTTGAACCTTCATCATTTGGACTGCAAAGTTCATACAACTGCCTTGCTATCCTGTCATTTTCATTGAGTTCATGTTATTACAGTATCACTGTTTATGCCCTGAGGCAGATGTAAGAAATGTTGGGATGAATTAAATTATCCTTTTTTTTTTTTTTCTTTTTTAAATTACCATTCACTTGCCATTTTCCCATTTCTGGTCACTTACTGATGAACAGATTCTTGCCCAGGTAATTAAAGCAGATAAGGAACCAATAGGATCATAGGATTTTGCTTTGGTGCTATCTGTTTGTGTCAGCATTTGCATTATTCTCAGAGAAAATTTTATAAGGGCTCTGAGATCATCCTTCATAGCTATAGTTTGTACTATCAGTTCCTATTTTTATTTGTTTGAAGACAGACAACTCTAGTTTTTATAAAACTTACAAGAGTAGCTAGGAATGTTTCTCAAAGAAACAACCTAAATGGTTGTGCTCAAAGCCTGCAAATTACCATCTTGTGATACTGCCTTGCGTATTTTTCAACACTGAATCCATCTAAACCTTATTCTTTACAAAATGACTTAAAGCAAATTACAGAAAAGACATAATAACAAGAACAAAAATATGGCAGAAAAAAGGTTCAGCAAATAAGACATAGGTAAAAGAGAAAAATTCAGGTAATGTAAATGGCAGGATTAACTCAGTTGTACAATTGAACTCTAAGTTTGCCTCTTAGCTTCTTGGGCACCAGAACCAAAAGGAAGTCTGATAGATTGTATTGCTATTATCTCTGGAAAGCATATATTTTAGGTGACATAATTGAGTGTGTGTCAGCCCTATTATGAGCTCTTCTTTATTTTCACATTTTTATGATATTCATTCCTTTATATTAATTTTTCTAATTTTTTGAGGAGAGAGGTAAGAAATTTGTTAGATGTAGCTCCCACTTTTATAATCCCATATATTCCTGGAATTAACCTTTAAAAGAGAGTTGTTATAAAATGAATAGTCAGTCTATAAATACATACATATGTACATTTAAAGTATACAGTTACAAATTTATGATTAATTCTCTTGGACCATCAATAGTAAAACCCACTAAATAAATGATTGAAGATTATGAAAAGAGAAATACTGCCATCTACAAAATGGTGCAAATAAGCTGATGAGTAAATTTTAACAAACTGAAATGTGTAAGCAATCTACATTATTCTTGTGCCTCCAAATCTGGCAAATGTTTGGCTCTGTCTCTGGATGTATAGGCTTTAAACAGAACATGTAACAGTGCTGAGAATTCTTGAAGTCACAGGATGAAAATATTGAAGAGACTTCACACCAATCTTTCTTTTTTTTCTTTAAATTATTAACCAATTTTTTAGTTTCCTTTTGGAGCAATAGGCTATAAAATCAAACTTTGCAGTTATCAAAAAATATTTATAGTTTTGAAAAATGTCTCCATCTAGAAGCAGATGCCTCAGCTAGCCACTATGGACAATATAAAATGTATTTAGAAAGAGCACCTTTCAGCTGTTTCCTATAGTGGGTTTTTTTTTTGGTTAGAATTTTACTTGACACTGAGTTTTTATCAATTCAGATTCTGGTTGGCATTTTTGTAACACTTAAATCATTAAATAAGTCACAGTCTCACTAAATCTAGAACCCAGCATTCCAACAAAATGGTTTCTAGACTTTCCAGATATACATTATTTTTTTTTTGCATTTAACAATGGCAAAAAAACAATCCATGACAATTTTCTATTTATATCACTTTATAACACTTCTGAAATTAAAACACGTATTAACTTGTTCCTGATTTGTATTATGGATATTTTCTACATAGAAAATATTATCATTTATAGTTGAGAAGAAAATGACAAGCAAGAGCAGTCCATGAAAAATCTGTAAAACACCCATATTCACAAGAGTAGAGTTCATGGGACTAGATAAGCAAGTTAGTTGAAAAAATTTAACTCAATGCTTGTGCTGCTCAACAGTTTTGATAAACTTGCCTCTTCATTTAGAAATAACTGATTTTAAATTAGTGTAATTTTACTTCATGTTCACTTCTTTTTAAGAACTGTCCTTAAATTTATTTCTTGTAAAGTAAAGGAAATGCAACATTTGTATTGGGAAATGTTCCTCAAGTTCTGAAAGTACAAGAGTTTTCATTTATTATCAGAGATAATGCTTCATGTCTGTTCTGGGCAAGTATATCAGCAAATTAGTTGTACTTTATGGATAACATTTGCAGATAATGAAAAAGTGATACAGCAAGCACATATATCTGTGACTTGTATTATTAACATAATTTCTTTATCACAAATGAAGAGAGTGAATGTTTAACTGGGAAAGAGAAGACTCTAAAAAAGCATAAAAAATCTTTTTCTGATCAGACATGCTATTATGCAGAAGACATGCTAGACTTGAACTATACTGCCCAATAAAATAGATCCAGGATCAATAAGGAGCTCTTAGAGAGAGACGGCTTTCAATAACCTACAAAAACTGCTTTATATTTGCAGCTTCATGAAGGCAGAAATTCAATTTAGGTTGTTTTTCTTTTTTTTTTTTTGTTTTTTTTTTGTTGTTTTTTTTAGCAGTGTATCCTAAGTATCTAGCAGAATGCCTGGAAAAATATTAGTCACCCTATTAACCCTATCAGTAACAGCTAAATGAATGGAATTAGGATTTTAGAAGAAGGGAAGGGCTTCCCATTACTCTGGAGGATTTTCTCTGCAGAAGATATGCTCCCATTCAGAGATGGGAGTTTAGGCATGAAGTTTAGCAGAAAGATGCTTTCTAGGGAATCCCAAGATGACCATAATAATCTACACTTTGCAGTTTAGATCATATAGCTCAATGGCTGTCAAACTTTTTCTGTAAAGGTCAGATAGTAAATGTTTTAGGCATTGAAGGCCAGACAATCTCTCTTACAACTATACCATGCTGTTTTTAAAAATCAGCCATAGACAATAAGTAAATGAATTAGTATGGTCATAGTTTGCCAGCCCATGATCTAGTTACAATTACTCTCTCTCTACTTCCTTCATTTACCAATGCATTTTTTAAAAATTTAAATATTTTTTAAATTTTTGTTCTTTAATATGGCAAAGTATACATAACAAAAGTTTACCCTTTTAGCCATTTTTAAGAGTGCAGTTATGTGGCATAAAGTGCACTAACATTTTTGTGCAAGCATCACTGCTGTTTCATCTCCAAAACATTTTTTATCATTCCATACTGAAACTCTGTACCCATTAAACAATAACTCCCTATTCCCTTCTCCCTCCCATCCCTGACAACCACTGTTCTACTTTCTGTCTTTATAAATTTGACTACTCTAGGCACTTCATGAGTGGATTCATATAATATTTGTTCTTTTGTGTCTGGCTTATTTCACTTAGCATAATGCCTTTATTTCATACATGGTACAGTATATGTTAGAGTTTTATTTCTTTTTTAAAAGACTTTATTTTTAGAGCACTTTTAGATTTACAGAAAAATTAATAGGAAGGTACAGAGAGTTCCCATATACCCCTGCCTCTGCATAAGCACGGCCTCTACCATTGTTAACATTCCCTAGCAGGGTGGTATATTTGTTACAATTGATGGACTTACACTGACACATCATAATCACCCAAAGTCCATAGTTTACATTAGAGTTCACTCTTGGCGTTACATATTCTACATGTCATGACAAATGTTTGGATGGCATGTATTCATCATTTTAGTATCATATAGAGTACTTCCAGAACCTTAAAAATTCTGTGCTCTGCCTATTCATCCCTCCCTCTCTCACTCCTTGGCAACCACAGATCTTTTTACTATATCCTTAGTTTTGCCTTTACTAGAAAGCCATATAGTAGGGATCATTCAGCATGTAGCCTTTTTAGATTGGCTTCTTTCACTTAGTAATATTGCATTTAAGGTTTCTTCATGTCTTTTCATGGCTTGATAGCTCATTTCTTTTTCAGGCTGAATGGTATTCCATTGTCTAAGTATACTACAGTTTATTTATTCAGCTCTTGAAGGACATCTTGGTTACTTCTAAGTTATGGCAGTTATAAATAAAACTGCTATAAACATTTGTGTGCAAGTTTTTGTGTGGACATACATTTTCAACTTTTTGCTGGATTAGATGGTAAGAATATGTATAATAGCATAAGAAACTGCCACACTGCCTTTCAAAGAGGTTGTATCATTTTGCCTTCCCCTTAGCAATGAAAGAGAGTTCCTTTTGCTCCACATCTTCACCAACATTTCGTGTAGTCAGTATTGTAGATTTTGGCCATTCAATAGGTATGTAGTATCACATTGTTGGTTTAATTTGCATATCCCTAATGACACGTGATACAGATCATCTTTTCCTATGCTTGTTTATCATCTGTATATCTTCTTTGGTGAAGTGTCTGTTAAGGTCTTTGGCCCATTTTTTAACCAGATTATTTCCTATTGTTCAGTTTTAAGCGTTCTTTGTATATTTTGAATAACAGTTCTTATCAGATGTATCTTTTGCAAATATTTTCTCCCAGGTTGTGGCTTGTCTTCTCTTTATTTTGACCATGTAATTTTAATACAATTTTATTTAAATATTCCAATTATATCTCAAAAGGTAGTATAAAAAATCAAGAGAAGAATACACTTCTGGTTAAGGCTAGGGCAGTTTCTCCTTAGGCAGGACAGATATCAGTGATAACAAAATAAAAGATTACATATGGAAACAGAAGCCATGGGAGTAAACTGAAGTTCAGCCATCATGCTTCCCTAAAACCAGCTCTGAAGATTTTTTCCTTGGTCATTTTAGCTCTTTTATGTGATTGCAAAAAAATTTTTATTAGGGTTCTGATGTCTGGCAAAATGAATTAAGCACATTCTTCTACTGAATGCCACTATAAAACATGAACAGAATGCACAAGCAGCTATTCAAAAACTCTGAAAAGTAAATAGTAGCAGGCAAATTGGGGAAAAAAAATTAGAATTCTAAGTGCTACTAAATCACCAGTGACCTTGCCATTTTTTTTTTGTCTCTGATATCACCAGTTCTGGACTTAGTATAGCCCAAAACCCAGAAGTGAGCATTTCTGCAGAAAGAGTTCCAGGAGAAGCTCTCAGGTTTTGGCTTACAAGATGGGAAAGGGATGTTCTCATGGTCAGAGTGGGATAACCCTGCCCCCTCCCTTTGTTGTTTTTGCTGGATTCTTTTCTTCTTTCTCTCCTCCCCAGTCCTTAAGCAATTCAGTGCAATTGGTGGTGGCAGTGGATGCAACAGCAACCATAATGGCTAAGAGGCACACAGTGAGGAAGTGTAAGCTTCCTGAGGAATCAGAGGAGATCAGGCCTGGTGAGAGTGGAGCAAGCACATGTTGCTTTTTTCCCCCCTGCTTTTCTTGCTGCATGAAGGCTCACGGAATGATCACAATTGTAGGAAGCACATGAGAGAACCGGGAAAATGAAGCTCCAGCTTTCTGGCTAAACTTAAAGGAGGAGCCGCAGGGAGCCAAAAAAGTTCTAGGGAGGTCACAGACAGGAAAGAGGAGTGTGACCAGAAAAAGTAGTTTGCAAACTCCTGGAAACACTTCCAAGATGCACATGTATAGCTATGACACATAATAGCACGTCATCGACTTTGAAAACAATTGCAAGATAGAGCACCTATCTTGCAGAACTCAGCTACAAGGTGGCACACAATTGCTTGCTAAAACAAAAATGTCAGCATTCTCTGGAGGCTTAAGCAAGACCCAGAAAATCCTAGCATAATATTTAAAATGTTCAGGATACAATCCAAAATTGCATGGCATATGAAGAACCAGGAAAATGTCAATTTGTGTGAAATAGCAACAAATGAATGCCAACACTGAGATGACACAGATGTTGGGTTATCTAACAAAGCCTTTAAAACAACTATTATAAAAATCCTCTGAGAAGTAAGGTCAAACGCTATTTAAATGAATGGAAAGAGTTAAGAATTAAGTTTCGCCAAAGAAATAAAAGATATAAATAAGAACCAGAGAATTTTAGAACTGAAAAATAAACAATCAATGTTCGAAACTAACTGGATGAACTCAATAGTAGAATGGAAATGACAAACTTGAAGATAGATTAATAAAAATTATCCCATCTAAATGACAGAGGAAGAAGATTTAAATCTAGTAAATGGATACAATAATACTTAACTCAACATTCTGTACGGCAGTGGATCTAAATTTTTTTTTTGGTCTTGGTTTCCATTTATGTTCTTAAAAATTATTTAAAATGTCAAAAAATTTTGTTTATAAGTAGTAAACAAATACTTGTCATTATTTACAATAGAAGTTTAAACAGAATAAATATAAATATTCTCATTTTAATATAACAATAATGAATCCATTACATATTAAGAAAAACATTTTTAATAAAAACTATTTTCCTAATTAGGGAAAACAGTGAGGAGAGTAGAATTGTTTTAAATATTTTTAAATGTCTCAATGTCCAGCTTAATGGAAGACAGCTGGATTCGTATAGTTGTTGCTAGTCTCTGGGACCCTTGGGATCTCAGATCATGCTTTGAGAACTAGTGCTTTATGGATAAGAAAATAGGCAAAAGAAATATTGTATATGAAATTGTCTCCATCCATAAATGGTTATATACAAATCATTAATATGTTTTAAAATGGTTTGTGTTATAGATTCATAAACACAGCCAAAAGATATTTGTTTCTATATGTGTGAGAAAACATGAAAATTATTGCCTTAGCCAAAAGTAGAATTTACTTCTTTTGACCCTTAATCCCATATTCTTCCACTATGTCACGTTGCCTCCCAAATGCCTTGCTACAAACATTACAAATCTTGCTCTCTCCCTCTGCCCCTCAACTATATTAGAAGGTCTATTGAACACTCTGGAGTCGTTAGTTTTACCATCACAAATTCTGTTCTGATTTAGCTTGCTTTTTCCCCCATTTTTCCTCTTAATTTTTCTCTTTCGGAATTATGTCTTCCCAAATATTGTCTGAATTTTTCTGAATAACAACAGCTGTTCATTCCCAGGTTGGCTATGACCCCAAAGCAGCAATGGCACCAAGCCAATGTTCTCTCCTTGACAGCATCAAGAAAATTAACATTTTCTGGATTCTGTTCACTGCTAGATCCTCTTTGTATCTGAACTCACAGGAGATATTAAGAAGAGTAAAGCCAAATGAACTTTTCATTTTGGCATATTTAAGAATTCTGAGATGTTCTAAATATCATTAATAAGGAATAAATCTAGTCATTAATATATTATAAAAATGTCCTCAAGAGATCATTTTATTTCCTACCCTTAATTCAGTTACACACTGAAGTAAGAATTGCACCAAACTGCTATAGACATTTCTCATAGAAGGAAAGGAAATTAGGCTTCACAAAGTCCTAAGTAACCCATTGTAATAGTTAGCTTTTGCTGCATAACAAACCACCTCAAACTGTACTGATTTAGTTTGTGATACAGCAGGCCAGCACTTTGGGTAAGCTCAACTGGAAGATTCTTCTGAGCTCAGCTGACTTTATGCATCTGCAGTCATCTGGGATGACTCATTTCTGCCATGCAAGGTCCTATCCTTCGGCAAGCCAGCCACATGTTGGCTAGTCAGAATTTTGCAATAGAGCAGATAGTCAAACCTCTCTTGAGGCTTAGACTTGAAATTGTCACACTGTCACTTCTGCCACATTCTATTGGCCAGAACAAGTCACAAGGCCAGCCCAGATTGAAGGGGTAGGAGAACAGAATCCATATCTTGATGGAAAGAAATTCCAAGTGTCATGGTATGAGTTTATTTATAGGAAGGAGACTAACATAGCCAATTTTTTGAACAATTTACCATACCCATTTGTTGATATCCAGAAAGCTATCAGGTCAATTTTCAGCACAAGAAAGAGATTATAAAGATGTGGAAGCAGAGATAAGAAAATGTGTGGGAAAATACCTAAATATACAAGGGAGGCCACTTTCATTGGTGGTGACAGGGAGAGATGGAAAAAAGCTTAGTGCTAATATAAATAAAGATCACCTTGGTCTGCTTTGTGTAGTTAGGGTATAACTAGGGGTAATGGTGAGTGAAATTGAGAAAAAGAAAACTTGGGGAAAATTCCATGAAAGTTCTTAAAGATTATTATTCAATGGCATAATCTTGCAGACAAAGCAGTTATGTTGTGCATTGCACAAGCGCTTGAAGAAAGCCTATTAAAAAACACTCCTTAATTTCATAAGGTAGAAACTTGCCTTAGATGTTGGAAAGCTGGCTAGTTTTATTTAGCCTTCTTTCCTTCTATACTTTATCTGCTGATGTCACCAGTTTTCAAAGTTTATTATCGCTTCCCCCTCCATTTTCACAGTCTTCAGGCTGGCCCTGATTGGATTGTGCCCAGTGTGTTATAACGAAATCCCAGCTGGCCACCCCATTTCTGTCATTCCTTCTACCTACACAATATTGAAAACTGAATTTCAAAAGGATCATTTTAGAATTACTTTCTCCTTAAAAATTTGGTGTTTTGTTTAGACTGTCATTGTCAGTCAATGGACATTTATTCAGCTTCTGTCACATGCTAGGTACTGGATAAAAACTAGTATTTTGTATAAAATATCAACACTTCCAAATGAATAGTTTCTTTTTAACGATCTCAAAGAAATTTCCCATCTACTATTTCACTGAGTCTCTATAAATAGGCTAAGCAAAATTGTTGTCCCCCTTCTATAAATACGAAAACTAAAGCACAGTAAAATATATGGAAGCGACTAAGGTCGTGTAGCCAGTTATTCAATTATCCCATTTGTCAAATTAACAGTAAAATAAAATAATAAAATAAAATAAAATAAGACTTCAAGGCCCGAGGAAGAGATGGTAAGTATATTTTTCACTATTTGTTGTTTATATACCTTTTTATTGGAACATGTTCTCTCATCCCGTTATAGGCTGAATTATTCTCCCAACCCTTTCATATGTTTAAATCCCCAAGCCTCAGTGCCTCAATATAACTGTATTTGGAGATAAGCTCTTTAAAGAGGTGATTAAGGTATAATGAAATCCTTAAAGTGGAGCTCTAATCCAATGCGACCGATGTCTTCAGAAGAGGAGAGACACCAGGTATGTGCATGCACAGAGTGAGGACCATATGGGGACACAGTAAGAAGGCAGCCATCTTCAAGCCAGGGAGAGAGGCCTCAAGAAATAGCAAAGCTACCAATATCTTGATCTTGAACTTCTGGCCTCTGGAACTGTGAAGAAATTAATTTCTGTTATTTAAGCTACCTAGTCTATGTCATGTTGTTATAGCAGCCTGAGCAGTTTAATGACCACTTTATGCTGTGGTCATGCCTCATACTCCTTCACTATTATTCTGCTACTCTTATAACAGGAATATTCTCATTTCCTGGTAGTTTTTGTCTCATAAAGTTTCAGTTTCAGAGTTTTTCAGGATCTTCAGAAATGAAAAGGAAAACATATAAGCCTTTGCCACATTATTTGTTCTTCAAGATAAACCCATCAAACCCAAAGGAGAATGCATGCTCCTTTACTGCAGATCTCTGCAGTAAAACAACTGTTAGGGGTTTTCAGGTAAGGAAATGGAAAAAAAAAAAAAAAAAGGAAATCTGATCAGGAGAGTATTGTTTCATACTCCCTCCCTGTGGCTTAAGGCTCTCAGGTCACCAAAGATAAAATCTTAGGTGTCCTTGCAACATATTTAAATGCTTATCAGGAGCTACAAAAGTGTTGGTGAAGAGTAATACATCTGCTGTGTGACCACAGTAACAAAGTGTGTTGCTAAAATAGGATTTGTTCCTTCCTGCCTATGTGTCTTTTCTCTTTCATCCTGGAAGCACACGATTCCACCAGCAGGTTAGTTTCCAAAACTAAAAACAGGCAGAATATGCCTGGCAAAATGCTAAGCCATACTGGGTAAAGTCTCTTCTTTTCTCGTTTTCAACCAGCGTCTTTATTGTTTCCTAATCATGTTTGAAGTGCAGTGTTGACTTCTTTTTTCCAGTCTTGGAAGGACTCAGTCATTCTCCGAGAAGAATGAGTTTTTGAAATACAAGGAACAGATGAGACACGGTTTGATGGTTCTTACAGCATCAGACCTCTGGCAAGGGATGATAGGGGAAATAACTCAAACCAATGCCATTCACACCTGCCAGATTTTTGATCAACTAATGTGCCAAATATTTGACAGAATAGTGATGAATGAATAAGGAGAATGTTTTAAAAAAATTAAAAACTGCTTTACTGAGACTGCTCAGCACAAAGAAAATATAATTCGATAAATTAGAACCAGTTTGGAAAATAAAAAACCACATAGCAACTGTTCCTCAAGCAAATATAAGTAGTTCAAAGGATAGAAGCGTAGGTACGTTCTTTTTTAGGAACCTATGAGATTCTGGGCCTGGCCTGGGCTGCACTTCTAGTCTGGCATGATACTCAATTCTAGGACTCTGGTTAGGAGAATGACAAGGAAACAAGAATCACTTCAGGGGACTGATTCTTTAGGAGTGCTTTTTGGAGCTAACCGTGAGAACTGGCCAAAATAAATTCTGTGTTCACTTCTTGCAACAAACAAATTTCTCGAGTTACACTGAAATTAAAATGGATTTCCAGACTGAATAGGACCCAGGAGCAGAGAGAGTTATCTTCAGGACTTAGAATCAAACCTTAGGTTTCCCCAAGGACCAAACCAGTCTCTAAGGCTGCTGGGTGGAGGTGGGTAGTAGGTGAAGCATCCCCTTTAACCCACACCAAAGCAGGAAAAAAATTTTTAATCAAAAATCCTTCTTACAAATACGTATAAATTTATTTTTCTATGCTACATGGCTATTAAGCCTTGGAATGGATAAACATTTGCCGGCTGAATTCACTTATTTTGCCTTTCATAGTTATCATGTGGAAGGTAACAGATAAGAGGGCATAGCATGCCCTCCACCTGAAATCTAACATTCTTCCAGCTCTATGTACCTCATCAATATGGAGAAGACCATGGTGTCAGAGGGAGGATAATGATTTTAAGGGTAGGAAAATATGGAGCTGCCCTCTCTGCCTTAAAGCTTCAAAGTGCACATAAATAATTCAAAACATAGATTATTAACTTGTTCATAAAGTTAACTTTTGCTAGAAATGTAGCATGCCAGTATAAATGAAAGAACTTTTTCTCAAAGAGAATTAGAAAACATGGAAAACACAAGAGTTCTATTTTCAGATTTATTTTCAGCAAAGAACTTCTATATCTTTGTAGGTGTTTTTTATTGTAGAAGGAATGCATGCTCCTTATATATATTTAAAAAATGAGATAATACAGAAGGAGACAGAATAGATATATGATACTCTTCGCTCCCTGCTTCACTCTTTTCCTCTGAATCTAATTGTCTAGGGGTAAGACTGCTAATAATCTGATATATAGCCTTGTGCAAATGTCTCTGTGAATTTACAAATATACATCCTATATCCAATTGAATTATGGTAAATAGCTTATACAATAAAGAACATCCTATTACCTTTTCATTTAGCAATTTATCACGGACTTTTTCCTAAACAGAATATGTAGATCTACTTCATTACTTTTAACTACTGCATAATATTTTCATATATGCATGGTAGCAAACTTATTTAACCAGAAGTTGAAAATGTAGATTTTTCCAAATTTCTGCATTTAAAAGATCATAAATACTGTGCTTATATACTGTGCTTAAATACTGTGCTTAAATACTGTGCTTATATATCTAAGCATGCATTATTCTGATAGCACTTATTCTGATAGCACTTATTCCTAAAATTGGAATTTATAGTTAAAAGGGTACTTTCAATTAAAATATTGAAATATGTTGACAAATTACTCCCCAAAAGCTTATGCTAAACTCATTTACAATCCAAGCAGTATAAGAGTGTCCAATTCCTCCACTTTCACCCAAACCAGATGGCACCTGTCGTTTTGTCTTTTGCTAATGGGATAGGTAAAGAGTTATATTTCTTGATCATTTTAATTTTTAATTGTTCAGCAAAATCGAATGTATTTTGATGTTGGGTATTTGTATCTCCTGTTCCATGAGTTGTCTTTGCATGCCTTTGACCATTTAATAAATGTTTCTTCTTCATCATATTAACATGTAAGAGCTTCTTTCATTTAAAGAATATTAGCTTACTTTATGTGCTATACGCTGTGAATATATTTGGTTATTAATATTTTGGGAGTTTCTTTGTTTGTGTAGAAGTTTTAAGTTGGAATACAGTAAAATGAATCAGTTCCTTTCTTTATGACTTCTAGATTTTGCGTCAGGCTGGGGAAATTCTTCCCTAATCCAAGATTATTATAATATTCAGTTACATTTCATCTCAACAATACTATGATTGCATTTATTAAAAAATTTTTGACTTTTAACCTATCTGAAATTCATTCTGGTATTAAATTTGAAATAGGGATTCAACGCTATTAGTCTTTTCTAAAATGGGTATATCACTGTTCAAAATATCAGTGATTAGATAATCATTATTTGCCCACCTTTATCACACAGTGAATTCCAATAAAGTTTTTAAAGTATATATTGATTATTCTGTACCACTGGATTATCTATTCCCTTACTGGTACCGTATTATTTTAATTATTATAGGTTTATAAAAGCAACTTAAAATCTGATATGAATACTTCATCCTAATTATTCTCCCTTCCAGCATTTTCCATCCAAGTCTCAGATATTTATATTTCTAGATGAAATTTATGAAGTTTTTAAAAAAAGTTATGTTATGATTCATATTGGGAGTTCATCTACTTTATAGATTAACTTAAGAAGAAATTATATCATTATAGTAAGTCTTCCTACACAAGATTAAGGGTTGTCTCCCCTTTCAAAAAAACATTATTTCTCACACTTATGGTTTATCATATTCTTAAAAGAAGTGCTATATATACTTCTTCCTATGCCTAATTATTTAAATTTTTTTAACTGGAATATATTTATTCAATTATATTTTCTAACTGCTTATTGAAATTTACATATTGCATGTAATATAGTATTATATTATGCAGTCATAATATAATCTGCAAATAATCTACCCCACTCGAATGCAAACTCTGAGAGTGCAGCCAGTCTGTCTTTACATGGCAGTATATTCTAAGAACCTTGTTATATGGCTGACACTTAATAGACTCTCAATCAGTATTTGTGTAATAAATGGATGAAATCACATTTTTCCCTTTTTTACCGACATTTCACATTTTATTAGTCTTAAACACTATCAATAATAGCAGGCATCATTGCTATATTTCTGAATTTAACTGTAATACTTTTAGTTGGCATACAGATTTTTTCATGTGAAGGGAATTTCTATCGATTTCTATTTCTCTAAGAGTTTTTCTTCTTGAATAAGGAATGGGTACTGAAATTTTTGAAATGTCATATCAGCATATGTTAAAGCCATCATTTGTTTTTTTTCTCCTTTGACTTATTAATATGCTGCATATTATTAATGCATTTTTGAACACTGAATCTGTTTGGATTTCTGGACTAAATCCCAAATGGCCCTGGTGAATTATTCTTTTAATGTACTGGTGGATTCTATTTGCTAATATTTTATTGAAGAATTGCATCAATATTTCTAAGTGAGATTGGCCTTTAATTTTTTTTTGTACTTTTAAAAAAATATATATATATATATCTATATCTATATCTAGATAGATAGATAGATAGATAGATAGATAGATAGATAGATAGATAGATAGATAGATCAGCATTATGGGCTTCAGAAAAATAGAAAGTTTACTTCCTTTCTTGGTGTTAGAGAACATTTTAAGTAGTAGCTAATCATTTCTGACTTGGAGCTCTTCTTCTCCCAATTCTGCTAGTCTGAAGAAAAATCGACCTTGACCCCCGTAGAGGAAATCCTTCCTTTCCCAGGTTTGAGCTCTTGTTCTGGTATCCAGACCTTTCAGATTGGGCAATTTTTTTGTAGCTGCTGTCCCTACTCCCAATCCCCACCTCCAACAAGATAGCTTTTAAAATTACTTTGTGTGTGTCCTGAATAAACATGTACTTGTGTACTTGAGAAACTTTTCTTTCCTTGTTCATATCAAATTTGAATTTCACCATGTGATTGAGGAATATCTGTGTGCCACATGTTTATTTTCTATAACTCTTGATATAAACATGTGTTGCATATTATTAGAGATCTTGATTAAATACTATGCGTTAGCTATAACTAAACATATAAAGAGATATATCCACTGGAGAAGATTGTTTATCATTCAACTTCAATACTTATTGCAATGATTTTGAAACTTTACTGGTTATCATTTGAGGGAGAGGTACAAGGTAAAATAGGAGTTGGATGAGCAAAAGGTGCTGTTACGATGATGTTCAAAATTCTGACATTGTCGCAATATCCAGAGACATTGTTAAATACAACAGCCTGTTTAAATCTATGGTTTGGGACACTCTTCCCTACAGAGAGTCATAGGTGGGGTGATGCTGGCTTCTGCTATTGTTATGCCAGAATAGTAAGGTACAAATAAGTGTTAAAATAACAGTATTTTGTTGCTATACCATTTTGGTAATTTTTTTACAAATCTAAAATCTAATTACTTCTGTCTTAAAATGTCTCCAGAGAATTATATGCTACATTAAATTTTCAACTGGAACAAAAGTTAATTCCTTCAAAAATATCTTTCATTGCTTAAAACATTTCCAAGGTAACTTACTGTTGTTTTTTTTTTTTTTTTTTCCCAAGTACTTGTGTTGCGAATGGGGTTGGGCAAATTATAGTAATTGGCTATTTGTATTTTTTTTGCAGAGCTAGTTTGAATTTTTCCTGTATTTGGAGGATCTGAGAGGGCTTTAAAGAAGATGAGAGAAGCCTGTGGGAGGAGAACTGGGGTGGATAGTATAAATGGGGAATGATAGGAGGTACCCAGGCCCCAATTTGAGCCCTTCTCCTGTTGTTTGACCATCTCTTTCCCCTCAGGACTGTATTTCACTGCTACTTTTGATTTTTTCCCTTAGCACCAGGTCTAATTTCTAGGTCTTTCCCTTCCCGTTATAATTTATTTTAGCCAGGGACTTCTTTTTAGCAATCTGACTGAGTGAGACTCAGGCATGAAAGGCAGGAGAAATTCAGCCCTGGACTCAGTTTTTCTTTGGGGGAATTGCTTCTGAAAACAATGTATAGAAGACTGTGACAATGGTATCTCATCTTTTAAAGTATCAAAAGAATAAAAACACTTTGTTCTCATGTTAAAATCACTAAAAACTCTGATGTGCAAGGTCAAATATTAAATCTGTGAATTTATCTTTCTTGTATTCTCCAAACATTATATATTAATGGGTAAAAGCCTACATTAATTACAGTGAGGCTGGGAGCACCTTAGGAGAGTCTAAACAAGGGCTACAAAATAAATATCAGATAAAATGTACTTAGCAAAAGAACACAATTCTCCTGAAATTTTATGCAAAAATGTCATGATCTAGTTTATATGGCCATTCCACTCAGAACAAGCCTGATCCTGTCTGATCTCGGAAGCTAAGCAGGGTTGAGCCTGGTTAGTACTTGGATGGGAGACTACCTAGGAAGACCAGGTGCCATAGGCATAAAAAATAAAAAATAAAGGATTGTAAGCTGACAAGGTCCTTCCAATCTGTGAGGTCAACCAAGGATTACCCTGCCTAAAAAAAAATGTCATGATCTAAATGGAAGATTTAATGGGACTTCAATAAATTCTCAAATGTAAATAAAGAAACTAAACCAGAAGAATAAGACATAAAGATATAAGGAAGAGTATTATCAGAACCGGGGACCATGAAAGAAAGAGATATGTGAAGGAGAGATTGAAATGACTGAATGAGAGACAGAGGGGTCTTTAAACTGGACATATCACTAGTCTGATGACCAGCCCTGGAGGTATGCTGAAACCTCACAGGATTCTAGCTGAATTTTATTTGAAGAAGAAAGCAACTGGTCATCCATGTGTGCAGTGAATGAAGATGAGCTGACCTGAGTATGAGAGGTAAAAGTTAGTAGAGGAAAGAGTCATATATAAATTTTAAATAGAGTGTAGGAGTAAGAGTTTGGAAATGGAAAAGGAATCAATAAGAAATGAAACCCCATAACTTGTGACCAAAGTACATGAGAACTGAGAGAACAAAGTGCTACCACCAGAGATATCCTCGCAGAAGCTACGCCCTTGGAATTGAGGCAGGCTTTACTAAGGCAAAGGAGAAGGAAGCATATGGAGAAATGTTTGAGATATGAGGAAAGGCTGATATCTATGGAAGGATACTTCCAGGAGACATAGAAGAGGATTTTGAGAGTTGAGGAAAACTGGAGACATGAACCATAAAGCCTTACAGGGAACAGAGAGTAGCAACTCATATGGGTGCCAACTGACAAAATTACACATAGAAAAAAATGGTCAATTTAGTCTTGTTTTGAAAAGGATGGAAACTGTGCCTGATGCCAGGGGCCCTGACATTTAAAATGCTTGAGTGTCTCCCCTATACAAAAATTTGTATTAAATACTAGTGACTTAAAATCAGAAATCATATTAAAAGTTAAATGTAATTTCAGATTACTCCATTTTACTTATGATATACCCATCTGGTTTATAATAGGTCCGTGGTATCATAGAAAAATATGTGGTCTTTGTCCCCAGTTCCTTTGTTCTCAGTTCCTAAAATGCTTGGAATTTCCTGAGTGATACAGGTGATAGAATTGTCTTATGTTCTAATGGGTTGTCTTTGGCGAGCCTCAAGATTGCTTTAGAATGGGTTCTAGTTATCAGAAAGACCAATTTTTGATTAGAATTTGGAGCTTGCAACCTCTGGGAATGGGAGAGGGTGCTGGAGATTGAGTTAATCATGCATGGCCAATAATTTAATCAATCGTGCTTACCTAATGAAACCATCATAAAAATCTCTACATGCAAAGTTTAGAGGGCTTTTGGGTTGGTGAATGTATCCACATGCTGGGAGGATGGCATATCCCAATTTCATGAGACTCTGTGCTCAAGACCCAGATATGATCTTACGTAACTCTTCATCTAGTTTATCTGTATTTTTTATAATAAACTAGTATATATAACTGAAGTGTCTTCCTGAGTTCTGTGACCCATTTTGGCAGTATTGAACCTGAGGAGCAGTTCATGAAAACCCCTGATTGATGGCCAATTGGTCAGAAGTACAGGTGGCCTAAGACTTCTGACTGACATGTGAAGTGGGGGCACTTTTGTGACACTGAGTCCTTAAGCTCTGGGGTCTACCCTAATTTTAAGTAGTGTCAGAATTGAATTGGCCATCAGAATTGTGTCAGAATTGAATTGGATCATTGGACATCTAGTTGGTGTCAGAGAATTAGAGAAGTGGTAGTGGGAAAAATACCACATATTTGGTGTCAGGAGGAAAACACATCTCTCAGATACTCTTTTATTATGATTAGCCTAAACAACAGAGAATTAAGTAAAACTGAATAGAATGTGAATTATACTGAAATGAACTCTTTGATACCCTTACATGGAAATTCAGTGATAGATGCTATAATTCCTAAGTCAAATAGCAATAATCGTAAGCACAACTGAAACCTGAATTCATGTGTGCCAAGTATTTCCTCAGAAACTGCAATTTTCCTTCCTTTGCATCATCCATATAGTTTTGGTCTTATTCCCAAAATTAGAATAGAATTGTTGTATTTAGCTTGTAACTTTTAAGATCATTCTGAGGTCAAGCTTGTTAGGATGCTTCTATTGAGATGGATAACATTTCTAGACTGTGCTGTAATTCTCCAAAATATTATGTGAGGAAAAAAGGTACAGGGTGTGTGCCGAACATATAAACCTCACATGAAATAATTGTTATTGATTTTTAGGAAAATTACAGTGTGAATTACAACCAATCAACGAGGATAGCTGCTTGAGACCTAAATATCTTTTTGAGATGAAATTTAAAGGAATGACTTACTCCTTCTGAGTCAAAAGTATGACAGTACAGAAATGAAGTACTTTCTGCTACAGAATTCCTCTTTGTAGATTATACTATAGGTTTTCATTGAACTATATATATACACACATGCATGTATATAGCTACTTCTATAGACTATATACACATACATATATATATGTATGTGTATATATGTATATGTATGTATACATATATATGTATGTGTATATAGTCTATAGAAGTAGACAAGCATCTGATCTTTGTTCTTTCTCAATTTGAATAAGTATTCTGAAACAAATATTCTCAGATACTTTATAGTAAAGGGTTCCAGAAATACTCATTGGTTCTTCTATCCCCCTTGAAAGTAAAGAGCATGACAGTTTTAGTCTACAGTGTTGACTAAGTCTACAGTGTTGATGTGTGATAACATTTTCCTCAATAACTTACCAATGGAGCAAGTTTGGAAGAAAGAAGACATTTTAACTTGGTATTTTCCAGTTGACAATGAATTATTAAATGTAACATACAAATATCAATGTGAATCTCTTACATTTAGTAGATGATTTTAGAGGACTTTGTAAAAAAATAAAATTAAATCTATTACAGTCCTATTCAATCAACATACTGACAAAATGTTTCCATATAGCATGTTAATTATATATTTGAATACAGAAGTCTTTAGCATGAATACCTTTAAATTATCAAGAATATTTCTACACATGTCATTAGCTAATAACGTGTACTGAATTGTCTAGCATTTTTCAGAATTAGTGAATGATCTTAGAAGAAAAAAATGCTCATTAGCTGTGGTTTTACTCTGAAGAGAGCTGAGGTGCTGATGTAACTTAATAAATTATAAGATGCCTCTTCAATCCCTCTCACCTAACCATTTCTCCCTTTCTATTCTATACTGATTTTCAACCTGTAACATTGAATGAGATGCCAGAGATATGTTAATATGTGAACAGGTGTTGTTGTTAATATTAAAATATGGAAAAGAAAATTTTAAAAGAAGGGTTTATCACATCTCAATTCACAGTACATAACAAGTCAATTAAATTTATTTTTTATTTGAGGTGGAAGGGTTATATGTAAATTTAATCTAAGACTACTCACACCTATATGAATTAGTGGAATTAAAAACTTTAATGTATACCAGTGAACATATATAAATTTCACTGTAAAAAAAGAAAAGGTACTGGTGTTTTGAAAAACACATTGGAAAAAAAGAGCAAAAAAGCTAACACTGCAGCACTGCTTAAAACAGTAACTATCACACATTAGTAATTTGTATTGTATTATACCAAGAAGTAAATTAGACTCTCTGAAGCTCTCTAAATAATTAACTTACCAAATTCAAGGTAATCCAGAAACTATTGGATATATACACAATATAAGTGCTTTTGAAGGGCAGCAGAACAATAAATATAAGAAATAACATGGTAATATAAAACCCTTCAGGTTATAAGAATTTAAAATTAAATACAAAATTAAAATCAAACTAGATTTTTCTTTAAAAAATCTTTTTAAAAAACCCCACTTTTGTATAAAAGTGTCATCTCTATGTAATATGTATGCTACTCTAAGCAGATAAGGGGAATCTCATTTTAAAATGCCCTGCGCAGACTCGAGAAATTCTACATTTCCCTTGGCTTTCCTGAGGAAAATCGATAGAATAATTTCAATACACAAAGGAAACTATTTTGTTTTTCTCAAAGCATCTGATGCAATTATATAAAATATCAAGATAATAGGAATGGTCTGATCTCAATGGAAGACAGTTGTTTGTGTTTTCTTTTAATATATAGTACTTCCACTAATACCAGATCTGGCATCTTTTCAGAAATGCATGGAAAACTCAACAAATGTGAACCAGGTTTGCATGTAGCTCTCCATCAAGCATGGATCAATCTAATGTTAATGAAAGAACTATACTGTACCTGACAACAGACACTTTAACTCAGTCAAGCTTGCTGAATGTTTGCCTTATGTAAAATGGCAAAAATATGTCTTTATAAATCTTTTCAATATGTGTGCACTTCATTGACTGACTAGTTCAGGAGCACTGACTCCTCTTCCCATTCCAATCACCCAATATCCAAGTCTTAGGACTTTATCAATCATGTTGAAATGTGTTTGTTCAGAATTTTTCCAAAGAGTCATTTGTTTTCTTTTGGAGAGAGAAAGACTGGGGGTGACTACGGCATGGTGAAGAACAGGAAAAAATATTTGCATTACCATATTCTCTTTCTTTCATCAAAGTTTATGAATATCTTCATGATAAGACAGTGAATAACAGATATTTTCAAAAAGTGTCATTTCCCACCAGATAAACTTAATTTAAAACAGGATATCCTGGTCTCTCAATTGCCTGACAGGAACTCTCTTTGGATGAAATAGACCATATGTTTTCCAGGATGGAAAACAAAGACATGAAGGATTTGGTGGGAACTTATCAGACATTTCCTACAAAGATGAAGGAAAGCAGGAGAAGCATCTCTGAGCTGCACTCTCAAAGAGCGTATCATAACAGATTTAAGACGTGATAATCTAAGCCACAGAGAAATATTTAGCTAGTGGAAGGAAGAATATATCTTCTAACCATGAAGCTATGTAACATTTAGCTTTGTGGAGCAAAAAGTTTATAAGGGAAATTTTTTGGCTTTCCTGCTAAGATAATTCCCTGAGGATGCCTCTTTAACTCTTATCTTAAAATACACCACTGAATCTTGGAATAGCAATGATTTTCATTGCTTTTATGGGGATTTGTCAATTCTTTCTCAAGTCTGACTATGTGAATTATATATTTATTTCTCCAAAATAACTAGAGAAATATTCACAGACACCATTTAACAAGTATTTCTTTATTCTGAGTTCATTTAGAAATAACATTTGCTTCATAGCATTGCATATGTAATTATGAAGAGGAACAACATTAATAAACTGAAAATTATTTATATACCTTGAGTACAAACATGATGGTACTAGTGATTCTGGATTAGTATTTTCATTTATATTGGTAACGTGCAGTGTACTGGTTATCATTACTAATCAGTATCATAAGAGCTTTATTTCTGAAGTTAAATAACATTTATCAAGTGCCTTCAACATACTATGTACTATACTAGCATTCTAGAAACAGATAATCAAGAAAAATATCTATAAAATATAGTATGTCATAACTACCTTTTTAAAGAGCTAAAGGTATAAGTAAGTTTTTATAAGCAGATATTTATTAAGCACCTAATATGTTCCAGAAATTATGGCTAGTTCCTGAAAATTTAAAAGTGAATAGGAAGATGTGATTGCTCCCCTCATAGATCATACAGTATAGCATAAGATGAAGTTAGTTAAAAATCATTGCAATAAAATATGATAAAATATGATAAGGAAGTAAAAATTACTAATTGTAGTACATAACTGAACAACCAAACCATTTAAGGTAATCAAGGTGTAAAGACTTCTAGGAGGACATGTCTAAGTTGAGATCTAAAGAATTATTAGAAGTTAAAAGAGCAATGCAAGGTCGGAATGAAAAGGGAGTATTATAGGCAGAGAAAACATGTGTGAAGCTCCAGGAGACAAAGAAGGCTCTGAAAGAAGCTTAGTATGCTGGAGTCCAGTCTTTAAGAGTGGAAGTGATAAGAATTGAAGATAGGGAGAAGCAGGGGCCAGATCTTCTGGAATCCTGATCATTACTTTAATGGGATTGGTCTTCATTTTAAGATCAATGAGGAATCATTTCAGATTTTAAGTATAGGAACAATTTATCAAACTTACCCTTGGAAATATTACAGTGACTGTACCATGGAGAATAGATTGAGTAGAGAGCAAGGAGATTAATTAAGCTTTTTTAAGAGTAATTCTGGTAAGAATAATGATGGTCTGCACTAAGGCAATAGAGGAAAAAAAAAGATGAATTCAAAAGATATTTATAAGATACAACGGTAGTTCTCAGTGACTGGTAAATGTGTAAAAAGATAATAAAAGAGACAAGGCTAGAATAATCCTGTTGTTGTTTGTTTGTTTGTTTTTAAATTTAGGCAAGTAATATGAAGGTGCCAATCATATCTAGGGAATCCAGAAGGAAACATTTTAGAAAGTGAGAAGGTGGGAGTTGAATTTTGCATATGCTGAATTCAGATGCACGTGAACTCTCTACATAATAATACCTAACAGGCAAAAACGGTTTAAGGAGCATGAGAGAAGACTGAATTAGAAGAATAAATTTGGGAGTCAGTAGTCTCTCAAACCAGTGGAGTGCACTATCATAGAAGCCAAGAGAAGAATTATTAGAGACCTGCTACTCTCTACCTGAGAGCTTCCCCCTACCCCTGGAGTGTGTACTCAATCTATATGCAGGGCAACTCCAAAGTGTTAAAGAGGCTGTGTGTGTGTGTGTGTGTGTGTGTGTGTGTGTGTGTGTGTGTGTGTGTGTGATCATTTAATGATATATAGGAAACTGGTGGACAAATGTCCCAGTTTGCTTGTCCTTCTCCACTCTGAGGTGTGTCCTGCACAGTGTCCTGAAGTTCCCAAGTGGAATTAAGGTCTAATTGTCCACCGTAACCTTGTTAACTCACTCTTTACTGCTTCCTTCTCTGACTAACTTTATTACTCCTCCACTTCTGTTTGCTGAAAAACTACTCCCACTCAAATTCTTGTCTCAGGATATGCTTCTGAAGGAATTAAAACTAAGGAAGCTGATACAAGAATTCGTCTTAGGAAGCAGTCTCTCAACATAGTATTCTGAAACCAGTCATTCATCAACCAGATGGCAATCAAGGACACCATCATTGACCACGAGATGGTTATAACTCCTGATATTGCTGTGGTGCTATAATGACTGAAGTTCTCATGTGTGATGAATTGAGATGGATTGATAGAAGGGAATGCACTGGCTTGTGCAATACCTCTAACCTTAATGGCTATGGAGTCTATGATAATTATAAGAATTGTAAACTAGTTTGACTGTTGCTAACTATGATTGAAATCCCAGCCCCAACAAGTTTCCCATGCTAAAGTCAGAATTAGAGTCGATTTCTTGATACAGTTATTGAAATAAGAACATTTGGGAGAATACGTTTGAGAAACAAGAACTTGCATATTCCCCTAAAATCATTAGGCTGGCAGAATGTTGTCCTGACCCAATTAATCAAGTGGTTTGGAAGCTTGATAATGTGGGTCCCAGAGCAAAAGAAGGTTATGAAACAGATACAAAGTCCAATACAAACAATACTTATGCTTGGCCACATGACATGGAAGATTCCATGTTATTAGAGGAGGTATCCATGGTAGATAAGGATGCCATATGGATTTACTAGCAAGCTCTGATTGCAAAGTCACAATGTATTTTCCTAGATTTCTGAGCAAAGACATATTACCTATACAAAAGAACGATTTAATGTTCAAAACGTGACCTTAGCATGCTATTATGCCTCCGCAGTGTGATTATGTAATTGGAGCTTCCCATTGTGAGCCGGGTATGACCAGACCTTTCAGGTCATCATAAGGCTGACAGGCACAGCAGCAATCTATTATACAATAAAAATAGCATATTTAAAATTGGATTTAAACATGGCAGGAAGGTACAAGTCAATTATGTGGACACACGCTACCATGTCACCTACCTCTATTACACCTAACTCTCTCCCTCTTAGCTCACATTTATGGCTTTGTTGAGGATTCCCTACGACCAACTGATGGAAAGGAAAGGAAAAATAGTTTGTTTCACAGATGAGTTGGCTTGATATGCCTGGATTACCTACTAAGCAAAAACCTAGATTAGCAGAAAAGCTGGCCATAAATAAGAGATAATAAAATGGCTAGTAAAGAAGAAAATGACAAATACCAGTTACAGACTCTGGGACAACAGCAGTAGGACAGAATGCAGTTCCACTAATCTTCCTGCTAGAAGTCCTTTTATTAGAAACTGTGACCAGCCATCACCTAAAAGAATCAATGCCAAAACTAAGTGAGCTTAATTTGGAATACAAGTAAATCTGAGTGGTGTAATGAGAGGACTGAGCAGATGCTGCCAGCACCCATCCCTTACCCCACCCACACACATTTGTATATACTGAAGCTGCTTACTGCAAAGATCTGACACTGCCTGAGGAGTTTTATTATGTCCAGGCCTGGGACCATTCTCTGTGTACTGTAAGTCAGAAGTGCTGGACAACAACTATTGCAGAATAGCAGCCTTCAATTAAGGATGAATGGACTAGGGTATAGCCCTTTGGTCAAGATCACAATGTGATGGGTTTTACAGTCACCCAGATTTCCCCAGTGGTTTTGAGGACCATATCTCTACGTCGGCAACTTGCTTAAAGATGCACCTTCTGTTGACTTCCTTCCCCTGCCTTACTTCTTTATTAACCTCTCAGTCTTCCTTGAAATCACTTCCAAAATAAATGACTTGCCTTTGAATGCTTACCTTCAGGTTTGCTTACACTCAGTGGTAACTTAGAATCAAGGAAATATAGAACAACTTCTTGTATAGATAATTCTTGTTTAAAAAGTTGCTTATGGGAAAACAAGATCTGAAAACTAGAAGACTGCAGAGAACACAGGCAGGCGAGAGCTTTATGTGCATGAACTGTAGTAGGAATAGGGGAAATCAGTGGGGCCGATCAGTGGTATCCTGTATGATATTATTTAAAACTAAAATGTTGGGAATTTATTAAGTGGTATCCTGTATGATATTATTTAAAACTAAAATGTTGGGAATTTATTAATGTGCATGATCATGCATAGAAGTGATTTTTCTAGCAAGAGTCACAGCACAAGAAAACACATGTATAGATTATAAATTGGATATTCCCAGTGTTAATCATCCAAGGAAGAAAGTAATCTTAGGTCAACAATGTAGAAATTGAAAGGAAGTCTTGCATTAGAGAGAAAAGGATTCTTTTTCCTCTTCTTTAAGTCTTAGGGATTCCAAGACACCTAGAAATGGTTGTGTCTAAGGTTCTCCTAATGACCATTGCTACAAAGACTGGAAGCTGTCCTAGAGGCATCAAGCGAAGAAAACTAGGAATAATTTGGGCCTTTGAGCTCTGACCATAGCTATATTCAATAGAGACATGTAATAGCATTTTAAAGTTATACTTACTCTCTCTACTTTAAAGCTGAGTAAATAGTTTATGTATTATGATCTCATTTAATTTCACTGTGGGAAGTAAGAAAACGCCATGAATCTGCAATGGAAGGATAGAGTTGAGGTAAGTGTCCCTCACAGACCAACCCATCGAGCCAGAGTAAGCTACTTGAATGACTCCTGCAAAGATAATGGTATCTGGGGGACCCATATACAGGGGGCCAGAGAAGTAGAAATGGACAACAACATACTGAGTAATTCTGTGAGACAAGGGGCGGACAACTTGAGTAGGCAAAATTCTACCATAAATAAGTGGAGGTTTACGTTCATCATATTTGTTTGTAGAAATCTAACCATTCTAATGTCACAGGCTATTGAGGCCAGGGTCATTCGAGTTTTTCAACTAAATGAAAGTATACAAAATGTGGGAGTTTTATCAATAAAACAAAAAGGCAACCCACAGAGTGGGAGAAGATTTTGCAAATTATATATCTGATAAGGGGTTAATATCCAAAATATATGAAGAACTCATACAATTCAACATCACCCCCCCCCAAACAATACAATTAAAAAATGGACAGAAGGGAATTAATAGACATTTCTCTAAAGAAGGGATACAGATGGCCAAAAGACACATGAAAAGATGCTCAACATAACTAACCATGAGGAAAACAAAAATTAAAACAACAATGAGATAGCTCCTCACACCTGTCAGAATGGCTATTATCAAAAAGACAACAAAGAGTAAATGTTAGTGAGGACGTGGAGTAAAAGGAACCCTTGTGCACTGTTGGTGGGCCAACAGTTTAGAATAGAGTTTCCTCAGAAAATTAGAAATAGAACTACTATATGACCCAACAATCCCATTTCTGGGATTTACCTAAAGAAACTGAAAACACTCATTCAAAAAGATGTATGCACCCTTATGTTCATTGCAGCATTATTAACAATAGCCAAGATATGGAAGAAACCTAGGTGTCTATAAATAGATGAAGGAATAATAAAGATGTGGTACATATATACAATTTAATATTAGCCATAAAAAGTATGAAATCTTGCCATTCACAACACCATTAATGGACCTAGAGGGTATTATGCTAAGTGAAATAAGTCAAAGGCAAATACCATATAATTTCACTTATATGGGAAATCTAAAAATACAAAACAAAACAGAAACAGACTCAGATATAAAGAACAAACCAATACTGCCCAAGGGTAGGGGTGAGCATTTAGGTGAAATACATGAAGCAGAATAAGAATTACAAACTTCCAGTTATAAATAAGTCATGGGGATGTAATGCACAGCATAGGGAATACAATCAATAATATTGTAATAACTATATATCGTAACAGATGGTTACAGGACTTTTTTGTGGTAGCCACTTTGTAAGGTATATAAATGTCTAATCACTAAGTCGTACACCTGAAACTAATATAATATTGTATGTCAACTATAATTTAAATCTAAATGTTCAAAATGTGGGTGTTACAATGAAAAGTATTCAAACTGCATCAGAAAGATTAATTTTATACTTTGCGAAAATTTCTGACTATACTCATGATTTATCAAAGACTTAGAATATCTCTCCCTAAAGACTTTTTGAGACAACATATAAGTAGGATTACATTTATAGTCAAGGGGATGGGCTAGTTGGCATTTTCAGTTGTCTTACAGCTTTCTAATTCAAATATGTGAGCACAGATTTCAATACATTACTCACATATAAATACTGCTCACATACATGTATTTTTTTAAAAAAACTGTTTTGTAAGAATGTGTAAATATAGAAAACATTTCAATTTCCACATTGATAAAAAATCATACTAAATTTTCAGTTAAGATAAAATAAAAGCCTGTCATTAGTATAAATCACACATTTAAAATTTTTTATGGGCCAGTTGAAAGATTAAGTTGGCAGATAGACATAAGATGACAAGAGATATTTTTATATTTTAGTGTAGCGACATAAGAAATAAAAAAAAATTACCTATTACTATTAATGCTTTATTTTAAGAATTGAAAACTTTCATTGAAATAAAAAATCAAATTACTATATTACATTTTGTTTATTTCATATGAAAATCTGAACTATCTAAAAGATTTTCCTAAGCAATATGATATATATTGTGCTAAATATGTACAGATGCATATACATATACAAACACACAAGAGCACATGTACATACGTTTATACATATGCTCTTTGAGATAAGTAATTGTATGTTTTTCTTGGATAGAGGGATTCAAAAATCTTTTTGAAGTAATGCTGGGTCTCTAAAAATTTGGCTAAGATATACTCTTTTAAACAACTGGTTAGGCTAAACATTTTTTCTTTAGTGTATGCCCAGTTATGGTATTTCTGGAATTCAAGAGTCTACAGTCTCTCCCTGATTCTGTCTCCATCCCCCTGACCTCTGACCTCATCACCGACTGTTTGTTCCTTCTTTCCAGGCCTGTAGGCCTCCTTATTAGACCCACCTATGCTAGCATGCTTCTGCCTCCAGGCCTTTAAACTACCTGTTTACTCTACCCAGAATATTCTCACCCAAATGTCTACAGAAATATCTTAGCTTTTTAAAATATCTCAATGTCACCTTCTAAATGAGGCCTAGCTGATCACACGAGTGAGTACTGTCCTCAGATCATAATTCTCCTTATGGGCTGTACTTTAAATCTCTAGCATGTATTATTTTTGAATACTCTAAAATTTACTTTTTTGTATATATTTTTTAGTTGCCTGTCTACTCCTACTGTAATGAAAGCTCCACAATAAAAGGGAGCATTATCTCTTGCTCATATGTGTATTCTAAGATCCTTGACTGTGGATGGGTACATAGTAGATGCTTAATAAACATTTGCTAAATCGAAGTCAACTGACCATTTTCCAATAAAAGATCACTCAGTTTACTTACAGTGTATTATTTTCTTAAAATGCCTCAAATCATTGCATTTATATTAATTGTGATGACAAATCTCTAGTAATAATTTCAGATTGGGCAAAATAGCTATAGAAATATGAGAAATCAGATAAACTACATAGATTTTACATCTTATATAATTCTGAATTTTATATGTTCAGTATACAAGCTTTTCCTGAATGTAAGTTAGTCAACTTTGAAAACTGCTTTAATATTTTCAGATGTTAAGGCGCTATTTAAAACACTGAACAGAAAAATGGTAGGTTATAAAATAGTCAACAAAAATTTGCCTTAATCTTTATATTTATACCTTAAAAGTCATATAGACACAGTTTTATTGATTTAACAATCATTAATTCCTATTGAGCCCTTATATAAAAATATCCACAAGGTTTAATTTCATTTCGTCACTTAAAATCAAGTAGAATCAGATTTGACCAAACAGAATCACGCATATGAAAATTATAATGTCATTTACTCTAGTTGAATTTTCTTTAGTCCAATTATAAATGTATTTTTTCCCTCTACGTCTTCAATATGATGCCTTCTGTTAATTAAGTTCCCCATAGGAAAAATAGTACTTTAGGAAATATTTACTGAGTAAAAAGCATTGCTTAGAGAATTCTACAAAGAACTTTGTGTTTGCCCAGCAAGAGTTAATTGTAAGATGAAATTTTTCAAACATTTTTCTTTTTATAAAGATAAAATTTGCTAATCGAAGCAGAGAATCCATTGAGCTTTTGTTATCCCTGGTAGAGAAGCCGAAAATGGACAAGTTAATATGCTGTGACTATTGAGTTTAGATACTATTAACAAGGGGAAAAATGAATATGATTTTAAGCCACCATCTATTTTTAGTAACTATATTTCTAGCTATTATTTTCCCTATTGGAAAGGTACATTAGGATTTGATGTGCTTGGTATGGTGTACAGAATGCTAATATTTTCTAATTAAAGACTGTTTTTTGAAAATCAGGTAGATGCTTCAAATAGTGTCCAACACATCTGCACCTGCAGTGCAGCACTATTAATTCATATTGCTGAGAAGGCAAGTGGTCGGTGGAAGATATTATTCAACGTGGCAATTTTATCTTATTTTTTGATTTCCTTTTAAATATATTCTTCTGACTGAAACTTTTCAACTACTTTTCTCTCATTTCTTCAGATTCAGGTTTAAAGACCATTTGAAAATACAACGAATTAGAATCTTAGACTCTCTCTATTTGAATATAAAAAGTTTCAATGGCTGTTCATAAAAAACAAGAGTAAGAAATTTAAATCAGATTAAATTAAGCTGTGAGTAGGCATATATTATTATGGTGGGGTGGCAATGCACACAGTAATGAAAACAAGGAGAGGTTCTGGTGCCAGCCCAACCTCAACTCCAGTTCTGCTTTGGGTACTTTAAGTGAAGCTACGATTGCCTCATTTCATGTCATATAAAAATAACCTAACTCATAGGATTTTTGTGAGGAATAATGAGATATTGTAAAGCTTCCAGTATAATCTTTGCACTAGGTAAGTTCTCAATAAATAATAGCAATAATAGCAATTATGTAAATTATTTTGTTTTTGATGACAGGATCATCCTAAAATCAATAATTGATGAGACAAAAACATTAAAATTATACAAAGTAAACTCATTATGATATTAATAGAGGCTTTTCCTGGTTAAATCAAACAAAACACTAAGGTTTTGTTGAAATTTTCACTAAACCAAAAACTTCAAGTGAGGTATTTTGTTAGATTTTTGGTTTTGGTCTTTCTTTTCCTTCCCTCCCTCCCTCCCTCCCGCTCTCC